>NC_043702.1:135941672-135948073 GCF_006229205.1 Suricata suricatta | reverse complement strand
AAAAAAAAAGGTTCCTTACAAAAAGCACCTGAAAAAGAAAAAGTGTACTCAAGCCCACAAGGCTGACATAACTCCTACTGCTCCCCTCTGTCCTTGGAGTATCATCCTAGGGATCCTGTCTATATTGCTTTTCCATCTGGAAAGACTGTTAAAGTTACCTTTCAAAATAAGGTCACATGAAGAAAAAAAAGACAAAAGCGAAAATGAATTAACTAATTAATTCATTAAAAAAAAAAAAAAGACCACTTAAGCTATAGGTGATCTTCAGGTCTCTGTCATTCCTTGGTCCATGTAAAGAATTTCTAAAAAAAAAAAAAAAAAAAAAAAGAATTTCTTAAACCTCAGGAGGCTTCTCAAGAAGACCTGTTAAAGATTGTTTTGTTTTGTGTGTTTTTTTAAAGTAGTCTCTGCACCCAACATGGGGCTCAAATCTACAGTCCTGAGATCAAAAGTCAAACACTGTACCCACTGACCCAGCCAGGCACTCTTTAAGAGTGTTTATGAAAAGATTACTTTCTGAGCCCAGAGGGAAATAAAATTACATGTTCTCTCTTCCTTTCCAAATCCAGACCCAATGCTTAGTGTCTTTCTAATACGGTTTTGGAGTGGGGTGGGGGAGGGCTCAGAGCTGACTGCCAAGAAAGAATTCTTGAGCTATCTGGTGCAAAAAAACGGTTTTATTAAAGCACAGGGACAGGACCCACAGGCAGAAAGAGCTGCACTGGGGTTGTGAGGAGTGACTGATTATATACTTAGGAGTTTGGGTGAGGGAAAGGCAAGGGAAGTTTCCAAAAGAACTTTCATATAAGAGGACTCATAAAATACTGGAGGCCTAGCTATTGCCAAGCTAAGGTTTTTCCCTCTAGCAAAGTATTAATGTTAAGACAGTAAGGAGTTCCTGAAGAAACGTTATGCTCTATCTCAAGTATTTGTCAATGGGCTGCAGGTTATAAAGAAATTTAATTCTATTCACATTTTCTTCTTGTCTTTCTTCCCCACATCTCTATGGAGGGGAGGGTGATGTTAGGGCTCTAGGAAACTAAGCCTATAGGTTTCTTCAAATTGTCTTTTCCTGTAAATCATTAAAACAATTGCAAAATGATGGAGATTCATGTCCTGCATGACTGTGATCTCTATCAGTTAACTGCTTTTCTCTTTCCTGTGTTCTTGGGCAGCCAGGAGCTCCTGAGGAATGTCACACATGTCTTACCTGAGTGGGAGGGGGTGTGCAAGGTGTCAGCTTGCCTTCTCCTCCCCCATCACTTTCTCTCCTGGGAATAACTATTTCCTTCTTCTGCTTCTTTTTTTTTTTTTTTTTTTTTTTTTTAAGTAAACTCTAACCCCCAAGGGGCTGGAACTCATGACTCAGAGATCAAAAGTCCCACACTCTACTGACTGAGCCAGCCAGACACTACTAGCTCTTTCCTTCTTGTTTGTCTCATCCTATATACTTAAGACAGTGGCTTGGCTTTCTGCCTGCCTGGGACATGCAGGTTGTGGGTTCTGTCTTTGGCTCTCTTTGAGAGTGATCCTGTGTGAGAAATAAGCACACTGACCCACTTAAAGGAGGGATGTGGAAATGGAGCACAGTGAAGCGAGGTTTTAATCAACATTCTTGCAAGAACGGGTGTCTGACGGACAGGCACACTCAGGGCAGCTACAGCAGACAATTTATCTCCTAGTGTACTTGTCCCTCCCCTGATTCCTCATTGGCTGAGTGCTTACAGAGCTTACAGCCTTACCCAGAGTCACCTATGGCCATGTAAGGCAAAAACTAGTCTGATTAGAACAAATGTACATTTCCTAAGTTGACAACAGAGACTTTCAGTCCCTTTTTTGTTCTTTGGCACATGCTCATTGCAAAGCCTGTGAAAATTACCCTGTGAAATGGAGAGGGGAGGAAGAACCAGGAAGTGAAGTGTCTAAGAGTTTGAGACTCCATTATGGGGGGGAGGAGTTGGGGGAGGGTCATCTATATTTCCAATAGGTTGTAAATCTACTGTTAACTAGACAGTACAGCTTTTACTTGGTATTTCTATAAATGAATCATCTCTCTTACTTTTCATACTCTAGATCTTTTGAAAATAGTATTTTTTACACCGTCTTTAAGGACAGACACCTCTTTGGTCCATGAAGTTGTTAATACTGCCAGAAATAGTTACTATTCATCCCAGTTAAAGCCTGATAAGATATTTAAAAAGATTTAATAATTTTATAATCAGAAATCTGGTCAGATTGGAAGCTAATATTCAGAGCCTTATAGGAATTTTTTTCACATCTTCTTCCCTAAGCTGTATGTACCCAGACAGAGGGAGGCATTTTCATAGGTGGAGGAGGATGTCAGTCCTTTGATGCCTTTTATGTGGCAACTCAATTCTTCGAGGAATTAAAAAGTAGCTGTCCTTGTTTTATAAATCTAGTCTTCCCAGGCTCCAGAAGCAACTCAAAGACCACAAATATCCTTTTTATCAATTCAAAACCCTCCTCTTTTTTTTTTTTATCTCAAAAGGACTGTAGGTATAAAAATTCTGGTTCTAAGGGAACACAAGTCTTTCTAAGAAAAACTTGCATTTTCCCCCCTGTGCCTTTAAAATGTAAATGTTCCATATTGTACCTAGTATTCTTCAGGAACTCTAGCTGGCCCATCTCTTTTAAATGCAAATTACAGGGAGGTAATTCATACCAAGAAAAAACAAACAAGGGGAAAAAGTCATTTGGAACTTGACTTGCCAAGGACAAATACAAATCTTAAGTATCTTCTCCACAAGTGGAAAAATAAAAAAGCTTTAGCCATCTAAACAGATAACCTTAACTTATTCCATCTACCAGAAAAATAAACTCAGATCCAACTTTTATAACTAGTAAATTTTGTACCTATTTCAATATGGTGGTAATTTAAAAACAGAAGCTATAACTTCTCTGTATCTGTTCACCTATGTTTATAAATACACATCACAAGTGTGTGGTATTTTCTACCATTAGGTGGTATTACTAAGATTAATTTGTAAAAGAGCTCTACTTAGTTGATTGGAGTCAAATACTTGTAAGGATGGGGCATTCTAAAACTCTCAAAAAATAGAAACTAACCCAAATGTTTTTCAAGTTCATGTGATTTGGAAAAATATTTGATATAAAAGCTAGTTTAAGGTTGACAGTTTAATTAAAACAAACATGTCTTTAGAGTTATCAAGATTAAATATAAAACTCTTATTCTACCTGAGTTTACTAGGTAAATAAATACATGGAACCTCTTACAAGATCTGTCCACAAATGAAAATGATAGCCAGGGATAATGGCTGACTTTGTTTAATGAAGTTTTTTTTTTAGGTTTATTTGTTTATTTTAAGAGAAAGAGGGCATAAGCAAGCACAAGCAGGGGAGGGGGCAAAGGGGGGCGGGAAGAGAGAGAGAGAGGGAGAGAAAGAGAGAGAGAGAGAATCCCAAACAATCTCCACACTTTCAGCACAGAATATGATGTGGAGCTCAAACTCAACCATGAGATCACCACCTGAGCCCAAACCAAGAATCAGATGCCTAACTGACTGAGCCACCCAGATGCCCCTGCCACTCCTTTTGATCAGGAGACCAAGTATATGTCAAGGTCCTTAGAAGAAAATACACACTGCAGTTCAGTGGGAAGTACCTCATGAGGTACCACTCACCACTTACACTGCCATGAAAATAAAAGATCCTCCTGGATGGGTACAGGCCACATCAAAATAGATCCAGACCATTCCTGTCAAGACAATTGGGAATGGACCTCCACAGGTGACCTAAAAGTTACGGATTTCCAGAGCCAATTTCCAGGTGCCAGAAGCACAAGGCATCATGAAGTAGATAGCTTTCTCCAAGACGACAGATCAAGAAATTTCTCTTTCACCTACCCTCAATTTTAAAATCCCCTCTAATACTCTGGTTTCTATTCAGATTGCATAAGTCTTACATTCTTATAAGAGTTTTATAGTTTTCTCTCTTACTTAAATCTTTGGTCCATTTTGGGTTAATTTTTGTGTATGGTGTGAGGTAGGAGTCCAACTTCATTCTTTTGTATATATATATATATGTATAACTGTTTTTAGCACCTTTGTTGCAAAGGCTATTTTTTTACCTTATTGAATAGTGTTGGCAACTTTATTGGAAATCAGTTAACTGTAATGTGCAAGTTTATTTGTGGATTTACAGTTCTATTTCATCGATCTCTATATCTATCTTTAGGCTGTTTGATTATTAAAGTTTTACAGTTAAGTTTTGAAATCAGAGCATACTTTGATTCTTTTGTTCTTTTTCCACTTTGTTCTTTTTCAAGATTGTTTGCCTCTCGTGGGTCTCTTCAATTTCCATATGAATTTTAGAATCAGTTTGTCAATTTCTGCAAAGAAGCCAGCTGGCATTTGGTTAGAGATCATGTTGAAATTATAGATTAATCTGGAGTAAGGCTATCTTAATATTAAAATTTACAATCCATGAACAAAAAATGTCTTTCCATTTATTTAGGTTTCTTTGCTTTTTTTCAACAAAGTTTTCTACTTTTCCACACGTCATTTGTTACATTTATTCCCAAGTATTTTATTCTATTGATTCTAATATAATCAGAATTTTTAAAAAATCTTATTTTCACTTTGTTCATTGCTATTATAAAAGAATGGAATTGATTTTTATTTACTGATCTTATATATTGCAGCATTGTGGAACTCATTCTAATTTTGTTAGTGGATTCTTTAGAACTTTCTGTATAAAATATTATATCATATCATCTGCAAATAGTGATAGTTTTATTTATTCTTTTCCAATTTGGGTGCCTGACATTCATTGTTGATGAAAAGTCGCTTGAGACTCTAAATGCCATTCTTTTATAGATGGTCTATTTTCTCTTTCCTAACTTTTTAGATTTTCTCTGTATTCTTACTGCTCTTCAATTTTACCACAGTGGGTCTAGATGTTTATTTTTATTTATCTAGCATATTGTTTGGTGTGTACTTTTTGCTTATTTTTTTAACATTGAAAATGACTTTATTGCTTATTCTTGATTATATGAAAATAAATTCACACTCTAAAAATGTTAAAAGATAAGAAACACATCATGTGAAACCAGATACTCTTGATTATTGCTTGTTTATATTCTTGACATTGATTTTATGCAAATGTTATGCCCAGATTGCAATATCCCCAAAGACCAGAGACCACCAGGGAGACCGAGTCACGCATGCAAAAGCAAACGGCATTTTATTACAGGCTTAAGCTCGCCAGGCTTAAGCTTGGGCTCCCAGATTTCACCAACACATTGGATCCGTGCTGAGAGCCCCGAACGAGGGCTGAGCAGGGTTTTTATGGGGTTTGGGAAGGGGGAGTGACAGGAAATTGTGACACGGGTACAGGGATCCAATCATTATCGCATAACAGCATTGGCCACAACTTTAACCATACATTTTGTTTAGAGCGTTCCTTACTTTTGGCGGGACCCAATCACAATATTTAGTGTTTCTTTGAAAATAACCAATTACAGGGTGGGCCAAAGACCCCCAGTGTGGGGTGAGTAACTGGTTAATCTAGTGTTAAACAACAGGTAACTGTCTATTGTTTCCATCTACAGGCCTGCCCTTAGAAATGTTAAGGGTGTTAGCTGGCCTTTCCTGATTGGGTGTTACAAGGGTGGTCTCTCCTGCCTTGAGCAATGTGTAACTAACTGCCTGATAGTTTTGGGGAAACTGAAACTTAGGCTTTAAGGTCAGAGGGGAAACTTAAAGCCTGTCATGGAGTCAGTTTGGTTCAGACCTGTGTCCTTTCACAAACAGGGAAACATTTGGATTTCTAGTATATGAAAATTATTGAATAACTGTAACAGGGATGTAAGGCCCTTTACAGGAAAAATATACCGATCCCTGCCTGCTCTTGATGATCAGGATTTCTAAAATACTTACTGTCCTAAAATATAGAATTTCGGATGTTAAATCCTTGGCTCTGAAATTCTGTTAACTTCTTGCTGCTAAAGTTTTTATTTTACTACCAGGCATTGTAGGAGTAGAACATACCTGTTTAGTTTTAGTTTTTGGTTAAAATTTCTCAGCATTTGAAATTGGTATTTAAAAAAATAATAAAATAAAATAAAATAGGTATTTTAAGGTAAAAGTGAATATCCATGACCCAAAAAATGAGGTCTTAGAAAAGCCTTGAATTAAACTCTGTTGTATCTGTTTCTGTGAGATTGTGTTTCAAACTGAGATTAATGGTATTACTGTTGCTTGTTTAACAAACATTTTTTGTTTGTTTAAGTCCTTGCCTGCATTAATTGAACAAGGAAATGGATTTTCCCAAGTTTTAAAGATGCAGCCTATTATCCAGCTCCAGAGAGTCCACCAAGAAGTCTTTTCCGGTAGTTACAGGCAACCAGATGTTAAACCTGA
>NC_043702.1:135940157-135941572 GCF_006229205.1 Suricata suricatta | reverse complement strand
AGCTATCAACTAAAATTATTTCCTTCCTAGTTCAGATAAATATCACACACATGCCACTGCAGAGATGGGGCAATGAATTAAATGTGTGGCACCGAATTTTCCAAACACACTTGAGGACTCAGCTGTCTGAAAGTTGCCTTAACACCTCATTAAGTCACATTTGCCAGTTTAGAAATTCTGATAACTGTAATTCCAAACAGACACGATGGTTAGTTTCCTACAAGGAAGGGATGGTTGGCTGTAATGATTTCTATTTCCCAAGCAACTGACAGCAAACGAACATAGAGAGGTACCCCCTTACCCTCAGGGAATATGTTCCAAGGTGCCCAGTGGATGCCTAAAACCATGGATAGTACCGAATCCCAAACACACACGTGATTTTTCTGTATAGACATGCCTGTGATACCGTTTAACTTAAAAATTAGGCACATGGATAGTAATAATAAGTAATAATAAAATAGAACCATTATAACAATATACTGCTATAAAAGTTATGTGAATGTGATCTTTCTAAATATCTCACTGTACTATACTCACGTTCCAGTGATGATACAGAATAATAAAATAGCCATGTGATGACATGAAGTGAGGTGAATAATGCAGGCATCGTGATGTAAGGTTGGGCAACTATTGACCTTCTGACGAGATGCCAGAGAAGGATCATCTGCTTCCAGAACACAGCTGACTGGTAACCAAAATGGCAGGAAACAAAACCACAGATAAGGGGGCACTGGGGAGACTATTTTATTGAATTTCCTTAAAGTAACCAACTGCTTTAAACCACTTTGGGCAATTTCTTAGATGCTGGTATTATCTGGGATATTAGCTATTCATTAACTTCTGGAAAGTTGAGAAATATTTGTTGTGAGTGTATGTTGTCATAAGTCGTGGGGGGGGGGGGAGGAAAAGCAGGAGCAGGGGAGGAAGAAGACCCAGCAAGGTCGTCGTGACGTAATGGCAAGGACGTCTGAGCCCCACGGTGAGGGGCCTTTGCTGCGGACCATGGGGAGAGACGAAGGCGGGGCTTGGAGTCCTACAGCCCCGCCCACTGTGATAGCAGACCCTCGGGAAGGCGGCTGGGTGTGGCCTCTCGTTCACCTCTGTCTTTGCCTCATGAGGATGGAAATGATCGCCTCTATCTCGGGATCCTTTGAGATTTAGTGAAATGATCATGTGGGCTTCTTAGCATGTTCCTGACACTCGGGAAGCACTCAGCACATGGTAACTAGTACTATTTTATTACTATTACCTTCAGCAAATAAGTTGATAAGATTACATTTAAATATTTATAGGAAAGTATTTTTGAATAATTCTGGACATATAGTGGCCTCTTCATATGCTTGTTTAAAAAGTATGTTCCTTTCCACAGTCCTACGATTCACACTGTTTATCAACAGCCTTTCACCCAGTTGTGC
>NC_043702.1:135934301-135940057 GCF_006229205.1 Suricata suricatta | reverse complement strand
CCCTTAGAAATAAAAATTGGCATGTAGCCAAGAATTCTTGTCCACACTTTTGTTCTCCACAGGCCTTTCAACTTTAAGTTCCATATGACTTAGGACTGATAGTTTCTTTTTAAGATTTCTCATTATTTGTACATGATTCCAGCTCGAAAATATATATTGCATTAATACCTTAACAAACTGTCATTGTGGAACACATATCGATGTAGTCATACTGAGCTATTTTACATTTAAGGATGTTTATCAAGGATACAATTATTGGTAAGTCTGAGAAAGCTATATTACCTATATTTCCTACATTTCACTATAGTTTCTCACAGCTCTTCTGTGCCTCTTCCTCACAGTAATATGACGTAGACAGGGCTACTTTTCTCCTTGTGGTGACTATATGACTTCATTCACTTGCAAAGGAATTTACTAATCATGAGTAATTTACTAATTACTTCCCTTGTGTATTATGTCTAATCGTAAATGTCTAAATGTGACAGAAAACCTGTCTCAGTGAAGATAATTTATAAGCCACTTTATTTCACTCTGTATTTTAATGTTATGATTTCATATCTACATATTTGTAACAGCAGTGTGTTTTTATTAAAAGAATGTACAAAGAACTGAAATTTTCATACTGTGTATTTTTTAGTTGTCTTAGGCATCTTGAGCTCAGCTTTAGCTGAATGGTAAATAAGCATTCTGCATTTCTCAACATACTATATTTCACTTTAAAATTGTTGTGAGGTACAAGGGCGCCTGGGTGGCTCAGTCAGGCAAGTGTCTAACTTCAGCTCAGGTCATGATCTTGTGGTTCGTGAGTGTGAGCACTGTGCCAGACTCTGTGCTCAGAACCTGGAGCCTGCTTCGGATTTTGTGTGTGTGTGTCTCTCTCTCTACCTCTCCCCTGCTGGTGCTCTGCCTCTGTCTCTCTCTCTCAAAAATAAATAAACATTAAAAAATAAAAATAAAAAAACAAAATTGTTGTGAGGTAGAATATTGCTTTTCTACTATAGTGCTATTTTATGGCATAAAATTCTGTTTAAGGTATTTCACTTCAATGGCATATAAACAAAACAATTGTTAATTTTCCTAGATAATTACATTGGTGATTATATAAGAAAATATCTTCCTTTTTTTTCTGGATGCTTATTTATTTTTGAGAGAGAGAACTAGCACGTGAATGGGGAAGGGCAGAGAGAGAGGGAGGTGGGGAATCCAAAGCAGGCTCCAGACTCTGAGCTGTCAGCGCAAAGCCCGACATGGTGCTTGAACTCACAAACCGTAAGATCATGACCTGAGCCAAAGTCAGATGCTTAACCAAGTGAGCCACCCAAGTGCCCCTAAGAAAATGTCTTCCTTTCTTAAGAGATACATTCTAAGATACATAGAATTTAATGACTTCATGTCTTGGATTTGCTCAGAAATATGTTAGCGCAGAATAAAAGAATAGATTAAGTAAACATGGCAAAAATCTTGATCATATTGGATCTGTGTGATGTATCCATTCCTCTACTCTTGTGTCTGGAAATTTTTATAATTAAAAAATTAAATTATTTTTATAATTAAAAGTTTTTATAATTAAAAAGTTTATTATATTTTTAAAGAAGTTTATTATATTTATTTAAGGTTCCCAGACAGCTAAAACTTAAAATCCCAGAGTTCCACTCCACAGTTATAGGAGAGTGCCAAATAAAATACCACTGGCAAAACAGTATATTCCCATTTTTAACTAGGATAAGCATGGCTAATACAGGTAAAAGTATTGGTTAAGTGTACATTTGTAAGGAGAGAGATTGAATTCCTGCAGAAGCCATGAATTAGTTAACTAAGATGATGAAAAGTAAGAAAGTCTATAGTTATATGCAGTATTGAAGGAAAACAAGATCAAATGTCAGCCTCCTTATGGTAAAAAGAAGGCTGGATTGGGTGGAGTCTTAAAATTTCCCTTCAACAAAAAACAAAAACAAAAGTACAGCACAAGAAGGTAAAATCCAGTTCCAAAGGAGAGAAAACACATTAAAGCAGCTGGTTTCTGAAAGAAATGAAGGAAAGTCTGTTTTCCAAACTTCAGCCATTACAAACCGTATTAGTGTACTTGAGTTGCTATAACAAAATATCAGACTGGATGGTTTCAACAACAGATATTTAATTTCTCACGTTTCTGGAGGCTTGAAATCCGTGATCAAGATGCTGGCAAATTCAGTGTCTGGTGAGGTCTCTCTTCCTCTGTGTATATGTAGGGGTAGGGGGAGTGCTGGTGGTATCTCTTTTTACAAGGGCATTGATCCTACTGGATCAAGGCCCCACCAATGTAACCTCATTTAACCTTAATTATTCCCTTAGAAGCTCCATCTCTAAATAGAGCCACAGTGGGGGTTAGGGCTTCAACTAGGGATTTTGAGATTCAGACATTCAGTCCATAACACCAGGCAACAGACATCTTACCCTAGACCTCTTTCTCTGGGTCTTTATGGCTTAGGCTGCAATGGAAATAAAATCAAACTTTTTGTTGGCTTCAAAATATGGCGGTCTCTAAGACCAAATTTGTTCAACTTCTGTTGAAGTTTATGGTTTTTCCTTCTCTACCTTCACATTTATTCATCCATTCAACAAACACATGTTAGGCACCTACTCAGTTCAAAATCAGGTTCAGAACATAGTCTTGGAGCCAGATCATCTATTGGCTATTATTAGGAGTTAAGTAGCATTGGCAAGTTAATTAACTTCTCTGTGTTGCTGTTTTCTCTAAAGTAACATGGGGATGATGTTAATATTATGTGAAGTGTGTTCATAATATAAAGTCCTTAGGTTACTACTTGGCACATAATTGACATAGTGAGCATTCTGTAAGCACTATTAATACTTGGTTTGATGAAAGGAATGAAAATATTCATAGGACAAACACTGTCTTCAAGAAGCTTATATTCTAGTGAAGAGAATGGTGAACAATGATCATGCAAAGCAGCAACTGCTATATAGATGTATATGTGGCAGACTTTGAGAAGTCATGGAAATCTTTGCAAAGGTGACATTTTTGCAGTTTTGGATATTTTAGGCAAATAGTCAGAGAGGAGGATTCCTGGCAATGTGAAGAGATTATCCCAAGGCTGGTGGTTGTCAGACCACACGCATGGTGTACTGAGGACCACCAGGTAGGCTATATGTATAGGTCTTGTCTGAAAAGATTTGTTATAAAGAAATTTTAAAAAAAGAAACAGAAAACTTGTTTAGGTAAACTTGAACAGAGGCAGGGTCGGCTCTTAAGTGCTTTGTACACATTAGAATTAAGGATGAGAAGCCATTAATTTTGACAAAAGAGGGGAAAGGAAATGGAAATCTCTTGAATCCATTTTTCTCCTTGTGTATTGTTTACCCCAAAATAGCAAGAGCAAGAGAGAAACACACAGTCATCTTCTGATGAAACCTAGAGGTATGATGCCCAGACCATAGCATAAGAAGAAGGGATGTGTATGGAGGAAAAAATAATGAATTAGCAGATCAGTGGAAGATCAAGTCTAAGTGTCTGCAGAGAGAGACATTGGTAGGAGAAATTTGCCAATTTTCCCTCAGAATCTCTAACACTGAAGAATGGAGAACCCTGCAAAAGACTGAGATGAAATAGAGGAGCCTAAAAATGAGATTATACACCCACCTCCACTCACTGTCAGTAATGGCCTCTGCCAAAGGAGCTCATTTTCTGGAGAAAATTGGAATAAAGAGTCCCTGAAGAGTAAAACTCAGAACAAAACAAAAAAGTGGTAAGAATAAAATGTTGCATTAGAATGGTAAGACATGAAGTTCCAGAATAGTAGCAGTTTGGCTCACATATCTTGGACGATCCTTTAGCAAAATTGAACAACCTATTCAGATAGTGGTATTTGGAGATCCCAAACCACATGTCCAACTGAACATTCCAGTCACCCTACTGTAGAGCCATTTAGTGTCTAAGTCCCACTTACCTGGAACGCCCAGAAACATTTTGTAGTTCACTCTCATAAATAAGTGAACATAATAAAAAACTGGAAGCAACCCAAATATCCATCAGTAGTAAAATTAAAAAATGAATTATAGCATATATATATATATATATATATATATATATATATATAAGCCCAGGACAAGAATTTTTTAATGAATTACTGATATATACACAACAAGTATGAATCTCAAAGACATCATGTTGAATAACAGCAGGCACAGAAGAGCTCATACTGTGTGTATGACATCAGAATAGACAAAACTAATCTATGGTGGTTGTCCATGGAGAGAGGGGAGATATTAATTGGAAACAACCACCAGGAACTCTTTTGGGTGAAGGAAATGTTCTAGATCTTAATCTGAGTGTTGCTCACATAGCTGTATACATATTTGGAACTATTTAGCTATACACGTATTTATGCATTTAATCTAAATTTAGCAAAAAAAAAAAAAAGATAAATACACAAATCGAAATTTACCAGACATTTGAGGGAAGTCTTTAAACGCAGAGACCAAAGACTGAGTCCACAAATCAAGAATCTTTGTTCTGATGTACCCCAAGCACCTAGAAAAGTGCCTGGCATATGATAGTTTCTCAGTGCATATTGGTTAACTGAATGAATGAAAACAAGCACACAAAAACCAAAGAGAAAATAGGACCTCAGAAAACCGCGAGATAAATACAAAACAAAGTTCTAGAATAACTACTATCCTCCCAGAGATAAGATAACTCCGTTCATTGGGGCACCTGAGTGGCTCAGTCATTTGAGCGTCTGGCTTAGGCTCAGGTCATGATAGCACATTCATGGGTTCAAGCCTCACGACGGGCTCTGTGCTGACCACTAGCTCAGAGCCTGGAGCCTGCTTCAGATTCTGTATCTTCTCTCTCTGTCCCTCCCCTGTTCATGCTCTGTCTCTCTGTCTCTCAAAAATAAATAAATGTAAAAAAAAAAAGATAATACCATTCATTAAAAAAAAGTTCTTGAAAATTAAAGGTCTAAAATTTGAAAGAAATTTGGTATGAAGGCTGGAAGATAATATAAAATTTTCCCAAAAGTCAAACAAGATTAAAAGATGGCAATTTAGAAAAAAATAAGAGTAAGAATAAATTCAGAGAGTCCAGTATCTAATTGATATCTTTTCTAAAAAGTGCAGAAAAAAACCAAGGAGTCAAAATTCTCAAGCATAATGCAGTTGCCATATGACCGAGCAATTCAACTGTAAGGTCTAAACCTCAAAGAATTGAAGACATGTCTACACAATATTTCTTACATGAATGTTTGTAGCAGCAACTCAAATGTCTTTCAACTGATAAATAAGTAAAATATGGTATATCCAATTGATGGAATGTTATTTGGCAATAAATACGGTACATATTACCATGTGGATGAAATTTGGAAGGATGCTAAGTGACAGAAGTCACTCACAAAAGGCTTTTGTATGATTATACTTCCATGAAATTTCTAGAATTAGCAAATCTATAGAAACAGAAAATAGATTAGTGGTTTCCTAGGGATGGAGGAAGGAAGAGAGTAGAAGGAATGGGGAGTGTATAGGGTTTCTCTTGGGGGTGATGAAAATGCTCAAAAATTGACATTGGCAGGAAAGCCTGGGTGGCTTGGTCAATTAAGCATCTGACTTCGACTCAGATCATGATCTCATGGTTTGTGGGTCCAAGCCCTATATTGGGCTCTGTGCTAACAGCTTGGAGCCTAGATCCTGCTTTGGATTCTGGGTCTCCCTCTCTCTCTGCCCCTCTCCTGTTCACTTACTCTGTCTCTCTCTCTCTC
>NC_043702.1:135932849-135934201 GCF_006229205.1 Suricata suricatta | reverse complement strand
GGGAAGTTCTTTGAGGAGAGTGGTTAGTGTGGAGAGAGGCCAGGGGGTTTCATTGTTCTAGTGAGTCAGGGAAGACTTCCTGGAAGAGGTGGTTTCAGAAACCCTTTGAATGATGGGAGAAGATAGAGGTTGATTGGGGATATTCTGGGCAAGTGATATGACCTAAAAAGGAATATTCAAGACAGAAGAGTAATATGGATTGCCAAATTTTATACACACACACACACACATATCTCCAAATATATATATACATACAGCCAAGTGTGTGTGTGTGTGTGTGTGTGTGTGTGCGTGTGTGTGTATACCTGGCAATCCAAATTACTCTTTTGTTGGTGAAAATCTGCAAAGAATGGAGGGCCATCCGGGGAAGGTGTTTGACGGGATTGTCCAGGCACTTTCTGCAAAAGCTTTCCAGTGCTTGAAATGCTTTTGCAAAGGTGAACATTTATTGAGTCTGAGAATCCAAAAGGAGATCACGTTGGTTTTGTCACTCCACTGCTCGGGCTCCCATTCACTTGTGGAAGCGTTCCCATCGAGGCGTGACTGTATCTCAGGGTCACAGGTGCCAGAGCGCAGCAGTGCACAGCCTCAACACCAGGTTTAAAAGCGGCTTCCTGGGGCATCTGGGTGGCTCAGTCAGTTGAGTGTCCAACTCTTGATTTTTGGCTCAGGTCGGGATCCCAGGATTGTGGGGATCAAGCCCTGAATTGGGCTGCATGCTGAGTGTGGACCCTGCTTGGGATGCTTTCTCTCTGCCCCTCCTCTGCTCACTCATTCACTCACTCATGTGTGTGTGTGTGTGTGTGTGTGTGTGTGTATGTGCGTGCACTCTCACATGCTCTCTCAAATAAAATAAATAAAAAATAAAAGTGGATTCCTTGAAAAGAAGTGCTGATACTAGAAGGAGGCCACCTGGGAGAGCCCCAACCACCTAGAGCTCTATTCCATGTTGAGTAAAGCTGCCCACAAGAAGCCTGAGCTCCCTGACGAGCACAATACACAGGGCACGGCCCCTGCCAGGGAGCACCCTGCAAGGAGCAGTGCCAGTCCCTCTGCCCCTTCCTTGTGACCGCCTATGTCACCGTGAATGTGGGGAGCAGTGGCTGGGAAATGGGCAGGAAAGGTATTGTTTTCCCTGCTTGATCCAACACTGCTGAGTAGCCAGCGAATTCCTGGAACTGTCTTTACCATTTGTGGCGCTTATTTGGAACCACACTCTTGAGTCAGACAGCCAGGAAGCCTTACTGAATATTTGCCACATGTAGAATCCTCAGCTCATCTCCATAAAAAGATGCATGAAATCATAAGTGAAAGGAAGCCCCAAAAGTCTTCTGTCTAGTTCCCCTGCTATC
>NC_043702.1:135930607-135932749 GCF_006229205.1 Suricata suricatta | reverse complement strand
CCCCCCCCCTGCACTCACTCTGTCCCACATTATTGGATCTCTCCTGACCAACGGCAGACTTGTGGGCAGGCTCTCTGCCTTGGCTTCCGTGTGCACATCCATATACACCTCAGCACACTATTTGGATTCACTGAGTATTTATGGAATAAGAGAAGGCACGTATGAAACATGGTTTGAAAATACTGTTTGGCACGTAAGTGGGAAAGACCACACAGCTCTGAGGTGGGGTTTTCGGGACCTGGAGCAGAGGTGTCCTACGAGTCGTCCAAATGTTACTACTCTGCCCCTGTCATCCCCTAGTTTCTATGCCCACACAGGATCAGAGGTGGGCAGATGGCAGTGAAAGTTCGTAACCACACTTATTTTAACCTTTTGCCCATCATTTTTTTTTTCCTTTGTATTCAGGGAGGGAAATGAAGCAAGAAACACCGATCAATGCATCCTTCTTCCCTTTTTCTACCTACTCTCCTAGGAGATGCTCAGCTATAAAATGACTCAAAAGAAAAGGAGTTTGAAGTGCAGGAACAAAGGGGCAAGGAAGCTCTAACCCAGGAAAAAGTCACCAAACCAACACTGTGGCCACAGGCAGGGGACAAAGAGGCAGGTAGGGTGACACAGGCAGCAAGGACCCTGAGAAGGATGGTACCCACTGGCTGTTCCATGGGGAAACTAACCTTTTGTCCATCAATATTTTTTTCCTCAGAAGAGTTTGAAGGAACAAAAAAAGTGAAATGCTCAAGTTCTGTATACTTACCAACTAGCGAGGAGGGCGTGGAGAGGATTCCCACCAAGGCACCACCAGGAACAGAAATGGACAGAGAGAGCTCCTGGGCCATCATGGCAGAAGTGGGCCACCGGAGCCACACATAGGGCAGCGACGGAGGCCTGAAAATCTGTGACTGGGTAGGAATCCAAAAGCATGGAGGTCAGCCAGAGCAGGGGACTCTGAGGGGTCAGGTTTTCTCATGTGGCTACAGCAGGCCACACAGGAGTCAGAGGAATACAGCCAAAGGAAAGGAGGGCTGGAGGGAAAATATATCCGCCAGCACCATGGAGTCCACCTGAGGAGTGTGAGTGCGTCTTCTGCTCTGATATCCTCAGGGATATGGGGTTAGACCTCAGCTTCAGTAGCCAGGAGACTCTTGAGTTTTTGTTTAGGCAAGTTTCGGGTAATTTTCCCTTGTCCCTTAGATCCCACCCCCTCCCATGTCTCCACCCCCCACTTCTCGTGGTAGTTAGCCCGTTTTGTAACCTCAATTAATAATAAATATGAACGTGAATGGCAAGTCATTAACGTCTGAGATTGTGATCTAGGGGGAACTGATAAGTCAAAAGTTTGCAGTATGCGATCATTCATTCATTCACCTAATATTAGTGAAAGGCCCACAAGGGTGCAAGCGATGAATTACGGGAAGACTCTTAAGCTCTGAAGTTTCAAAGGAATGGAACATTAGCTTCCTCAAATCCTTTCATAAAATCCCACCAATTTCTTCGGTGGTTCTCTAGAAAGACACTTTTTCATCATTTTGGTATGTAGAAGCTTGATAATAGACTCTATCTGGAAAAAACAATAGGTCAGGAAAAAAAAAAACCTCCTCAACCCTCTAAAGAAACCAAAACTAAAACTCTCAGCTAAAAACAAAATCTACAAGTCCTATCTGAAATATACTGAGATAATGGAACTGAAACCCTGTAAAAGCCCCTGGGGGATATTTGTCTCTTAATTCTTAATGATAGGAGAATGGAAGGTAGAGTCAAAGATGATTCATATTCCCTTGCATACTGTGTGGCAGTTCACTTAAAAATCAAATTTATTTTTATGCAAGTATTACATGCACATAAAGAATCAAATCTATAAGGTTTGTAACCAAAAAACATGAGTCCCTTGGCCTGCTTCACCCACCTGGGTTCATTCACTTTGCACTCTCTTAGCTGTTTTTTCTTTTTTCTTCTGGTATTTACTTGAATAATATCCACAATGTGCTGTCTTTTGATTCAGCCATTTCAGAGACCATGCACGGACTTTTTGTGGTGGTGAAGATCTTGCTCCCCGTCATTCCAGTTTCATGGTTGATATTCAGGTGACACAGTTACAACCAAATGAGTTGTTTCAATACTACAAAATGAACTTCTGTGGTGGCA
>NC_043702.1:135929201-135930507 GCF_006229205.1 Suricata suricatta | reverse complement strand
AGGCTCAGCCATCCTGAGTCCCTGCTGAAATCAGCCTTTAGGCAACCTGCCAGCTGGGTGCAGCCACATGAGTGACCATGAGCAGAAGAGCCACCCCAGTGAGCCCAGCTCAGATAGCAGAACTCTGAGCAAATAACCATTTGGTTATTGGTTTAAGCACTTTTTGGGGGATTATTTCTTATACAGCAATAGATAACACAAACAAAACAAAAAACAAAAACACCTATTATTCCTAAATATAGGAGGGAAGTATATGATCTTCCAAAGTGGCTTCAAGATACATTTGTTAGTAGAACAAATGCTTACAAATTTAATACTCAAGTAGAATCATAGTAGCAATAGGCCTTAAAAATTTAGCCCATACCAAAATCTTGATAAGAGTTGACATGTCCATCTTCCTTAAAAATATAAGCTACACAGTATTATTGACAATAGCCAATGTATAAAAGAGCCCAAATGTCTGTTGACAGGTAAATAGATAAAGAAGATGTGGTACACACACACACACACACACACACACACACACACACACACACACACAGAGGAATATTACTTGGTGATCAAAAAGAATGAAATCTTGCCATTTTCAACAACTTGGATGAAACAAGAGTGTATTATGCTAAGCGAAATAAATCAGTCAGAGAAACATAAATATCAGATGATTTCACTCATATGTGGAATTTAAGAAACAAAATAGGCAAACATAGGGGGAGGGAAGCAAAAATAAGATAAAAAACCAGAGGGAGATAAACCACAAGAGATTCTTAAATAATTGAGAATAAATTGAGGGTTGCTGAAGGGGTGTTGGGTGGGGGGATGGGCTAAATGAGTGGTGGGCATTAAAGAGGGCTCTTGTTGGGATGAGCACTGGGTGTTATAAGTACGTGATGCAGCACTAAATTCTGTTCTTGGGATCATTACACTGTATGTTACACATACGTTAACTATATGTTAATTAGCATTTAAATTTAAGAAATTATAAACAAACAAGCAAAAACAAGCCATAAAATTAGTGCAATCCCAAAACTTACTGACAGGATATTTTTTGGCATCTGATGCTAAAGTTGATGTGTGGGAATAAGAAAAAGTAGCCAGGAACTTTCTGAAAAAAGAATGATAACAAGCAGAAGAATAGTCTTAAGAGAAAATAAATATATCTTAAAACTATAAAAATTAAAGAAGTCTGGTATGGGCATATGAATAGAACAGAATAGAAACAGACTCCAAATATATATTAGATTTTATCAAATGGCAAATGTCATGTGAAATCAGTAGGCATTATTAAAAAGCGGCACTATTAAATAAA
>NC_043702.1:135927669-135929101 GCF_006229205.1 Suricata suricatta | reverse complement strand
CCAGGCTGTGGGAGAGCGAGGCGGCCCCGTGGGTGAATTTCCACAGCGTGGGGTGGGGAGGAGGAGGCTGTCCTGAGAGCGAATCTGCCGCGGTGGACCTCACTATAGGCAGGTTTGGGGATCTGAACGTCAGATGCCTTGATTTTCTTTTCTTTTTTTTTTTTCATTTTATTTTATTTTTTTTCATTTTGCATTTTCTTTCATTATCTACTCAAAGTCATGCCTACTGCACCTCTAAACATTTCATTAAATCCAATTATACAGCAAACACTCCCAAAATAAACTTAGATTGTATTGAAGTTTCACTTAACAGTATGTAAAATGCTGTGTTATGACAGGTATCAATTATCCATTAGATACTGAATCAATTTTTCTTAAGCACTACTAACTGCTTGCTTTTCTTGAAGCTAGATCATTCTGAAAATTTCCTGTTAGACCTATGAGTGTGAACATATGGTTTCTGTCCTTCTTTGCCTGACTTATTTCACTTAGCATGACACTCTCAAGGTCCATCCACTTTCCTACAAATGGCCATATGTCATTCCCTCTCAATGCCATGTAGTACTCCATTGTGTATATATACCACATCTTCTTGATCCACTCATCAGGGGATGGGCATTTAGGCTTGTTCCATGTTTTGGCTATTGTTGACATTGCTGCTATGAACATTGGGGTACATGTGCTCCAATGCATCAGCATTTCTCTCTCTCTTGGGTAAATCCCTAGCAGGGCTATTGCTGGGTCATAAGGGAGTTCTATGGATAGTTTTTTGAGGAACCTCCACACTGTTTTCCAGAGTGGCTGCACCAGTTTACATTCCCACCAACAGTGTAGGAGGGTGCCCGTCTCTCCACACCCTTGCCAGCATCAGATGCCTTGATTTTCAAGATTAAAGTGGCAGATGCTCTGCCTGCAAGTTAAGATGCGTGGATTAATGCCAAACTGGGGATAGGGTGGAGGTGAGGCGCATTCCCCTCCACCTGCCTGCCAGGGAAGAGATACAGAGTCAAGCAGTGTTATACTTGGTCCCAGCAAAGGGAAAAAAAATCCCCCCAAAACCCAAAACAACCCACCACCACCACCAAGCGGTTTTGGGTTTGTGGTCTGCACCGAGAAAGAAAGATAATTGCGAACCTAGGTGGGCGGGTGGGAACCAGGACCAAGAGGTCAGATGTGCCTTCTCACTGAGGTCGCCTAAGTCTTCAGGCTCGTGGGCAGCAGCAGGGATGGGGGGCGGGCACCTCTGACTCTCAGTCCCGCGCTCGTGACTCTCCGCCAGGATTTAAGACCTGGCAACAGCTTCGAGAAGCACTTTGAGTGAACTTGACTGCCTGGCTGGGGGCGGGAATATATGTGGACGATCTTGTCTATGGGATCAGAGGCTTCGTCCAACTGAACACGGGGTGAGGGGCAAAGCAGCGGGAGGACTGAG
>NC_043702.1:135925863-135927569 GCF_006229205.1 Suricata suricatta | reverse complement strand
GTTGGTTTCATGGTCCAGGATGAATCATGTTTCATGAACACTTGAAATAAATGTGTATTCTGTTGTTGGTGGGGTGTTCCACAAATATCTATTTGATTGTGTTGGCTGATGGTGTTGTTGAGTTCTATACTGATGTTGATTTTTGTCTAAGTATTCTACCAATCATTGTCAAATAATTTAATTTTTGTCTATAAGGTGGAAAATGTTATTTTATGGTCTTTATTTGCATTTCCCTGAGTTCTATTAAAATCGAGGGTCAAATTATATATTTTCCTTCCTCCCTAATTGTACTTTTTAGACCATGTCGTTGAGACTTTCTTTACCAACATTCAAACTTGGTTTTTTTCCCCCTCTTATTTCTGTTTTTTTTTTTGTTCCAATTTTTGTTCTTACATATGTAGTAACCCTGGTGGTACATCTGAATAAAAATCAGGTATATGTCTTTGGGTAATTCTTGTGGATCTCCATCTGGCATAGTGCCACAAGCAGTTAGACACACATTTAGGTAAAAAACCACCAGTGACCCCCCATGTTCTGTAAAACGCAGCAGCCCTAAACCTTAGCATAGCATTTAAAGCCCATATGAGGCACTTCTGATTTAACTAATCCAGCTAAGCCAATGCCTCTGTTCCCTAATAACTTGGCCTCTGCCTCTGCACTTTGGCCCGTGTCATTCCCTCTGCCTAGAATGCCTTTTCTGGCCCATCAAAATCCTACTTATGCTCTAAATGTGGCTCAAATGCGCCTTCTGTGAAGACTATCTTGATCATTCCAGCCAGAAGTGATTGCCCTTTTCCAATGTCCTGTAGCATCTGCCCTATTTTGGTGTGTAGCTTGGAATCATAATGCACATGTCTGGTAAACCACTGGGTAGCTTTGTGGGTGTGACTCAGACCAGGACTGTGTTGTTGTTGTTACTTTACATCTTATTTCTTGGCTTGCAGGCAAAGTGCCTCTCTTTTATTCATATTCTAGCTCTCATGGTGAACATCGTTAAAATTCTATCAAAAGTAGTATATTGGGCAAACCACTGATTGGTTGAGAACAGATTAAAAGAAAAAATAATTTAGAATACTGATAAACTCATGCTATGATTTCCAAATACATGTCAGTTAAATGTGGGACATGAACTTGCAAAACAAGTGAAAAATATATTTTTAAATATCTCATTTGTTTTATGGAAGTGTGCAACACTCCACTGAGTTTTGAACTTTTGTTTCTTTAACCCAGGTGATAGTTTCAGTAGACTGTGTACATAACAGGACTTAAAAGAAGCAAGTTTAGATAATATCCTATGTTATTTTTAAAGTAGAAATTCCAGGAAAGGTTCATATAACTTGTCTACATAAAAGTAGTGAAATTTTATGCCTCACATTTTCATATCCCAGGCAATTCCAGTCTTTATTAAAAATCTAAGTATAATTTTTTAAGCCATAGAAGACTAGAAGAAAAAAATTTTAAATTCTTATCTTGCCATAAAAATGAAACTCATTTATTATAGAGATTTAAAAAGAATAATGATACTGTATCACACACAAAAAGAATACTGACAATAATCACTATTGATAATTAATAAACTATTAGGTATTTGATTAAGGAATAATTATTTTTTTACCAACCATAACATAGAAGGACTTTGGAGAGGTTGCTCTAGACCTTTTTTGGTCTGTGTTTAGACAAGACTGTAACTGGTAGATTTTTTTTTT
>NC_043702.1:135924413-135925763 GCF_006229205.1 Suricata suricatta | reverse complement strand
GGGAATATGAATCATCTTTGACTCTACCTTTCATTCTCCTATCATTAAGAATTAAGAGACAAATTATACCCCAGGGGCTTTTACAGGGTTTCAGTTCCATTATCTCAGTATATTTCAGATAGAACTTGTAGATTTTGTTTTTAGCTGAGAGTTTTAGTTTTGGTTTCTTTAGAGGGTTGAGGAGGTTTTTTTTTTTTTTCCTGACCTATTGTTTTTTTCAGATAGAGTCTATTATCAAGCTTCTACATATCAAAATGATGAAAAAGTGTCTTTCTAGAGAACCACCGAAGAAATTGGTGAGATTTTATGAAAGCATTTGAGGAAGCTAATGTTCCATTCCTTTGAAACTTCAGAGCTTAAGAGTCTTCCCATAATTCATCTCATGCACCCTTGTGGGCCTTTCACTAATATTAGGTGAATGAATGAATGATCGCATAGTGCAAACTTTTGACTTATCAGTTCCCCCTAGATCACAATCTTAGACGTTAATGACTTGCCATTCACGTTCATATTTATTATTAACTGAGGTTACAACATGGGCTAACTACCACGAGAAGTGGGGGATAGAGACATGGGAGGGGGTGGAATCTAAGGGACAAGGGAAAATCACCGGGAAACTTGGCTGAACAAAAACTCAAGAGTCTCCTGGCTACTGAAGCTGAGGTCTAACCCCATATCCCTGAGGATATCAGAGCAGAAGACGCACTCACACTCCTCAGGTGGACTCCATGGTGCTGGCGGATATAGTTTCCCTCCAGCCCTCCTTTCCTTTGCCTGTATTCCTCTGATTCCTGTGTGGCCTTCTGTAGCCACATAAGAAAACCTGACCCTTCAGAGTCCCCTGCTCTGGTTGACCTCCATGCTTTTGGATTCCTACCCAGTCACAGATTTTCAGGCCTCCGTCGCTGCCCTATGTGTGGCTCCAGTGGCCCACTTCTGCCATGATGGCCCAGGAGCTCTCTCTGTCCATTTCTGTTCCTGGTGGTGCCTTGGTGGGAATCCTCTCCGCGCCCTCCTCACTAGTTGGTAAGTATACAGAACTTGAGCATTTCACTTTTTTTGTTCCTTCAAACTCTTCTGAGGAAAAAAATATTGATGGACAAAAGGTTAGTTTCCCCATGGAACAGCCAATGGGTATCATCCTTCTCAGGGTCCTTGCTGCCTGCGTCACCCTACCTGCCTCTTTGTCCCCTGCCCGTGGTCACACTGTTGGTTTGGTGACTTTTTCCTGGGTTAGAGCTTCCTTGCCCCTTTGTTCCTGCACTTCAAACTCCTTTTCTTTTGAGTCATTTTATAGCTGAGCATCTCCTAGGAGAGTAGGTAGAAAAAGGGAAGAAGGATGCATTGATC
>NC_043702.1:135922793-135924313 GCF_006229205.1 Suricata suricatta | reverse complement strand
GGGGTTATTTCTGTTTTTTTTTTAATTCTGTTCTATTTATATATTTGTCTGTCTCTCTGCCTGTACCAGATAGTCTTGATTCCTACAGCTATATGATGTCTTCAAATTTAATAGACTGATTCCTGCCAGTTTCTTCCTCTGTTTCAAGATTGTTTCAGCTGTTCTAGTTTCTTTGTCTTTCCATATAAATTTTAGAGTGATCTTGTGTGTGTCTTCCAAAAAATTTTTTTCATAGGAATTCCATTTAACCTGTACATAAATTTGGGGAGAATTGGCATCTTTGCTAGGTTGAGTCTTCCAATCCATGAGCATAGTATGTCTCTCCACTTAATTTTTTTTATTTCTCTCATCAACATTTTGTAGCTTTTAGCATGTAAGTCTTACATGTGTTTTGTTAGATTGACACCTAAACATTTTTTGAGTTATTATTTTAAAATTTAAAGTTTTGGTGTCCATGTGTTCATTTTATTTTTGTAGGTTTATCCTGTGTCCTGTGAACTTGCTGAACTCACCTATTAGTTTTAGGAATTTTTTGTAGATTCCTTGAGATTTTCTATATAAACAATCATGTCGTCAGCAGATATGGACAGTTTCATTTCTTCCTTTTTTGTCTGTATACTTTTATTTTCTTGCCTACTGCACTGACTAGAATATTCAGCACTATGTTGAATATGAGCAAACTTTCTTACTTTGTTCCAGATCTTAGAGGAGAAAGCATTCAGTTTTTCACTATTAAGTATAATGTTAGTGGTAGTGTTTTTGTAGATGCTCTTTATCAGATGGAAGGAAATAAAATTCCCCTTTATTCCTGTTTTTCTGGAAGTTTCTATCATGAATCATTGTTGAATTTTTTTCGAATAGTTTTTCCTCATCAATTGATATGTGTGATTTTTCTCTTTTAGTCTGTGAAGCTGATTATATTGACTGATTTTCAAATACTGAAACTGACTTTTACCTCTGGAATGAACTCCATTTGGTGATGATGTATAATTCTTTTTATATATTGCTAAATTCTATTTGCTAATATTTTGTTAATTTTTTTTCTATATTCATGAAGTACTGACTTTGTCTAGTTTTGGTATCAGGATAATACCAGTTTCAAAAAATAAAATGGGAAATGGGAAATGCCCTCTCTTCTATATTCTGGAAGAGATTATATAAAATTGGTGTTAATTCTGCTTTAAAAGTTTGGAATTCTCCAGTGAAACCATTGGGAACTGGAGATTAGGGGCTGGGGGGCGTTAGCCAATCTCTTTAGTAGATAGCCTTATAAGGCCATTAGAATGGTCTGTTTGATATTGGGTGAGTTGTTGTTGTAGGTCATATTTTTCTAGAAATTGGTCCATTTCATCTCAGTTGCCACGTCTATGTGTGTATAATTGCTCACGGCATTCCTTTATCATTCTCTTGATATTTAGAGGTTCTCTGGTATATTCCATTTCATTCCTGATATTGGTCATCTGTGTCTTCTCTCTTTTTCTCTTTGTCAGTCTTGCTAGAGGTTTGTCAATTTTGTTTAT
>NC_043702.1:135915683-135922293 GCF_006229205.1 Suricata suricatta | reverse complement strand
CCACTCCGTTCACATGCCCCGCTGTCCAGTCCCCCTGCCTCACCCAGTCCTTTCACCTACCCCCTGCCAAGTCCCATCTCCCCCTTCCCTAGCACCCCACCCCTACCCCCTACCAAGGACCTCATCTCCCTCCCCCAGGATCTCATATCTCCCCACTGCAAGGTCCCTCCTCCCTTCTCCCCTTCTCCCCCCAGCAAACCCCTCATCCCTCTTTCCTGCTGAGTCTCCATCCCCCTCCTCCAGTACTCTGTGCCTCCCTCCTAGACCTCCTCCCCGCAGCCCCTCACGAGTAATTTCTGATCCCCACACAGTTGTTCAGCCATCTGCATGGTGGTCAAAGTGAGATACACACTTGTTGCAGAGACCACAGTGTTTGGCCTTCTTAGTGCTGGAAGGAAGAATTGAGGATGAGCAGCCCGTTGGCAGGACGTGCAGGAGGAAGACAGGGTCAGTGGGGGAGACAGGTGGCAGGGAACACCCCACCCCACACAGGGACCCTTCCCTCAGCCACGCCTGCCACACTGTGCCACCAGCTCCCACACTGAGTCACAGGCCTCCCTCCCAGGCTGTCTGCTGAGCCCTCAGTGCCCGGGTGGGGCTCTGGGGGGGGGCTGGGGCTCATATGAGCCCCTAGATCGGTGAGGGGCCCTGCGTGTCTAAGAGCCACTGCTTCTCCTTCAAGGAAAGCGGCACCAGTCAGCTGCACGGAAGCAGAAAGGCCTGAGAAGGGCCCCTCCTGTGCAGAGCATGGGGAAGAGGGCAGGTCCACACGGCAGGGGCAGCGCCCTTGGGTCCGCCTGCCGCCTCACGGGGCACTCACTCTGTGACTTGACACAGGTTCTGGATGACGGAAGCGGGTTTGCTGCGGTCAAAATGAGGCACAGGCTCTGCATAGTTCTTGAGCCTCACAGTAGCCTCTGCCGGATTGATGGAAGCTGCCATCAAGTGGACCACCAGGTGGAAAACGAAAAGCCCGCCAGTCACCTGGGCATGAGTGTCAAGGAACATGCGGCAAAGGTGCCCACTCAAGGTGGAAGTGGCTGCCAGTCAGCGCCTATGGCCAGGACAAGGACAGCCCACTCGCACCCCTGCAAACCGACAGCGCCCCCCAGTTCCTTTCCCCATGAGGATGACAGCGTGCTGGATAGAGGATCTCAAAGAAGTAGGACCCTTGAGGTGATGCTGGTGGCCTGGGGGCATGGACCCCACGCTTCACAGAGGCAGCAAGGGAAGGCCCTGGGGGCCAGCGGCCACCATGCTGGGCGCCGGCGTCCTGGGGGTTTTTGGGGCTTCGGAGATGCTCAGAGCACGTGTGTGGGGTGAGGGAGAAAGCAGATCATCAGGAAGGACGGAGAGGGGCAGGCAGGGCTCACGCACCCAGTATGCACGGTCTGTCTGGGTCCCATTTTGTCTCTCCTCGCCCCTAGGCCCCTCCAGCTCTCTGGCACCCAGTCCTGACACAGCACCCGGGGTAAAACCAGGGCCTGGGATCGCACCCTCCTCCTCCCCTAGGGACCAACACACTGTGTCCAGGGAATCCAAACAGGAGAGATAGAAGCCCCCTCCCTGTCAGTCCTGCCTGACGCCCCCGGGTCCAGTGCGGAGTGGGAGGGATCAGGCTTTACAGACTGGGTTCCAGAGTGTGGCAGCGGAAATGACCCAGCGCGGCAGGCCCTCGAGGCCACGGGTGCCTCGGGTTCTGCAGGGATTTGACTGGGGTGGGGGTTCTGAGCAGGGGGCGGGGGCTACTGCTCAGTTCCGCAGGAAGCCTGTGCAGGGTCCTCCTCAGACCCTGCCGGCCCACCTCCACAATGGCTGGGGTTTACGGCCAAGGCCTTGCCTCCACGAAGGCCCTGTAAAAAATATCCACAATGCACCAGCCCGAGTGGGAGGTGCCTTCTGGCCAAAATCACTCATTCCCCCTGACCCTGCAGCCTCTAGGTGACAAGTGCAGACCCAGGGCTCAGGCTGCCAGATGATGGTGTGGAGGTGACAGAGACCCAGTCCTGCTGGGGGAGAGAGGCTGGAGGAGGGTAGTCAAGAAGGAGGTGAGGGCCCTGAGGATCAGACCAAGCCAGGGGTGAGTGGAAGGTGGCTGAGAACCAGCCGGGCCCTGGGGGACGTGCACAGGGGAATGGGACTGACCAGATCGCTCAGTGCCACATGAGGGATGCAGTGACACCAAGGCCCTTCCAGTGGCCACTGGACCCTGCAGGGCCTGGGGAGGCCTGGGCCTCATCTGCGCTGCCTTTGAGCAGACAGCGACCACACTCCAAACAGGATACGGGGCCAGGTCAGGCTCTGCGGTCACTGCTAGAGACACCCACACAGTGCTGTCATGCGGTCCCTGCACCTGCTCCCGAAGCCTGAGGGCCCTGGCTGGAGACAAGCTCTGCTTTCTTTTTTATTGGGGCAACAGGAGCAGGTGCTGAGCAGGGACCTGGCCCAGGACAAGGAGATACAGCAGGAAGGCCAGCGGTGGCCCAGGCGCTGCCCCTTCCTCTGCCGCATCAGAAACAGGCGGGCAGGGTGTCGGACAGGGACTGAGTCCTGGGGACCTTTGCGCCCATGGCTACCCTCAGCACCCACGAGACCAACACCAGGGAGACAGGTGGGGTCAGCGTGGCCTACGTTCTGGCCTCAAACAAGAGGCACCAA
Source organism: Suricata suricatta (assembly GCF_006229205.1). Lineage (NCBI taxonomy): Eukaryota > Metazoa > Chordata > Mammalia > Carnivora > Herpestidae > Suricata > Suricata suricatta. The sequence continues at coordinate 135,919,635 of NC_043702.1, read as the reverse complement.
GGCACCTGACCTGAGCCTGAAGTTCCCCACATCCCAAGCCTGCATGTGCCGTGGCCAGGCTGCCTCCGGAACGCGTCCCTCAGGAACAGAGGGGCAGCCCCCCCCAACATGCAGCAAGCAACCCCTTAGCACAAACACAGGTTTTGGACGGACCGCTAACCCCAGGTCACCCCTGAGAGTGATTCAGGTGAGCCAAAGGCCACCACGTTCTGCCTGGCCATTCACTCCGGCAGCCACATGGCTGAGAAAAGTGTCAGCGTTGGGCGCCACCTGAGGGTTCTGTCCTCACAGTCAAAAGGCCGGGTTATGGACGTCTCTCAGGTTGCAGAGAGTGACAAAAAGCACACGGCACAAGGTAGGAGGTCTCCCATGCCAGGAGGCCAGGCCCTGCCCTCAAGGCCCCCCCCCCCCCGCCGTCCCCGTCCCCTTAGGGACAATGTGTGTTTGGTAAGCACACTGCGGGGCCAGCCCAGGACACACGCCTTCCCGTCTTTCTGGGTCCTTCTGGGTCTGTGGCAGGAAGGGATGAGGCACCCCCTGAGTTCCCACCACCACCCACCAGCCCTGCAGTCACTGCAGCTAACCTAACCAGGGGCCTTGCCCTGCCACGGCGCCCTAGAACTAAGACCGGTCACATCAGAAGCCAGACCCTCTGAGCAAGGGCAGGGCGGTGTGAGAGGCTGGTGGCCACATCAATGGGGAATCAGGGATCCGCCTCCTCTGTTGCGTCTTTGGGAGGCTGCAATTCAGACCCTCCAGGGGCAGCAGTCCCTGTGGGCTCTGAATGACACAGGCACTCCCCGGTAGCCATGTGCTTCGGAGCCCACAAGGGAAGGAAGCAGCCAGAACCTAGCACTTGGGGCCAGCCAGAGGGTCCTGGAGGAAACACCGAGCTAGATAGCCTGGGGACACTCTGGGCCCAAAAGCAGATGACTGCTTGGAGTGCTCCCTGGACAGAGAACATGGGGCAGCTCGAAAAGCCCCCAGAACAGTCTCAGCTACAGTCAAGGGACAAAGTCGACAACAGATTATAACCCAGACCACAAGCAAACCCACAGTCAGGGACAGAGATCAGGGAACAGTCCCAGGGGGCAGCTGGAGCCGGGAAGGAGGCCAGGAACCAGCCCTCCCAGAGCCGGCCCCCCACCTGCACTGAGGGCTTCGGGCCCCAGAACGAGAGAGAGCTCCCTCTCCATGAGAACGGGAGCTGAGCGCGCAGGAGGAAGGGCAGAACTGGGAGACGTCCCACACTGGTGCGAGCTCCCAGCCAGAGGGCAATTCCGACCATGAAGCCGTGGGGACGGGCGCCAGCGGCCCTCGTGCAGGGCCTGAGAGAGGAGACCCATCACCACATGCAAAGCTTGAACCTTGACTGGATTCTGGGTGAAGGAACCCCCGAGAAGGCATGTTTTGGGGACCACTGGAGAAATTTTAAGATGGGCCACCTATGAGGTTGTACAATTTCTGCCCATCGTCTTGACACGGGGCCTGTGATGCAGGCTTTGGAGGCCCCACCTAGCGCCCCCAACCCTGAGCCACAGGCCTAAAGGTGGGGCAGCTGCACCAGAGCACACAGGACGCACGTTCCCGGCTCTGTGCCGCCAGGGAGAGACTGGTCAGATCAGGGGCCGCCCGGCACTGGGGGTCAGCGGGCTTGCACACCAGGCCACGGTGGATGCCCAGGCTCACTGGGGGGGTCGGCCAGCGGTGACCCCAGAGCACAGATACACTGGCGGAGCCGAGGTCATCATTCACAGAGTAAATGTGAGGAGGGAGCAGGGCTGGTGATGCCCATGTGCCCGGGGGAGGAGCACAGCTGCCCCAGACCGGGCTCCCCCACCAGCCTGCACGTCAGCCCCACGTGTGTCCCCGACGCCTACCCACCTGGCCTGAAGCTTACTCTGGTGACATGTCCAGAACCTCCTTTCAAGGGTGCCACAGGGTTCACAGTCCCCACTGGGGCCTGTGTTCTTGCTCCTAGCGGTAGGAGGGCTTTCTCTCCAGCCTCTGCCACTCCAGGTCTGGCCAACACCTGCCAACAACTCATGTGGCAAGAGATGCCACCGTTATCATCAGTGTCTTCCCCGGACCCCTTGTGTGGCTCGCCGGCCAGCCAGCCTGACCCGGCCCATTGCAGACCTGCAGACAAGTGGGGTCGCATGGGGCACCCTGGACCCTGCGACTGCACGCCATGTAAACGCCTGGGAGTCAGCCTTCAGTGTCTGGGCCTTGGGACCCCTTTGCGACCCCTTCCTGTCGTCTAGGCTGCCTGCCTCACTCCGAAGCCCGTCCACCAGGGTGCCCGGACGCGCTATCCCCGCACATACGGCAGGTGAGCGGCAGACACTCCTGGGCTTTCAGCATGGACCCTATGCCAGTGAGCCACATAGAGAAGGGACATCAGGTTTCAGGCACTGTGGTCATGGCAGCTGTTTGGGGTGAAGAGGGGGAGCAGGTCGCAGACGAGGGTGCCGACCTGCGGGTGACTCAGGTGTGGGGGGCTGGCAGGGCTGGTAGGGCCCCGAGCCAGATCCAGGGGGGCGGCCTGTGGGGAGCCTCCCCGTGACAGCAGGTGCTGCTCCCACAGTAAAGGATACACCATAGGCGATGAAGTTCCAGTTAGGCGGCAGAAAGGGGATGAAGATGCGGAAGTTGGCCAGGGCAACGATGAACAGCAGAGTCCAAGCCAATGCCTGGAAGGAGCTCAGGGGCCTTGACCAGCCATTCCCTCGGGACACGTTGGATCTCGGGACCCGTTGGTCCCTGGCTTCCGGCAGGCCTCCTCTCCAGCTCCAGTCATACAAATCCATCTGCAAGACGGGAGGAAGGGCGGGCAGGCATGGACTCGTGCTTGGCTTGCGTGGCCAGGGACACCCTGGGACTGCAGCTCACTGCCTCTGGGGGCCAAGGCGGGCTGGTGAGGGCCTTCCCCGTGGGGCCCAGGGGAGTGCTGCAGTGTGCCCAGGCCACAACAGTGACGCAGCTGCACCTCCGCTTCCCCAACAAAAGCTTCTGACTCACAGAAGCTCCCTGCAGAGGCTGCTGCTTTGGCCAGGGCGGCTGTGGACGGAGGCAGGCGCCGTAAACGCCAACCCTGCCCCCCCCCCCCCTGGCCCAGGCCGCCTGCAGGACGGACGCCTCCACACCATGCTCCCTGGGGCAGGGCGTCCTGGGCGCACCTGCGTGCTCATAACACCGCAGCCTGGCCAACATGACCCTCTGAGCCCTGACACAGGTCAGCCCCCGAATCACTGTTTTGTTCTGTGTCCTGCTTGGGATGCGCAGAGGTGACACTCCCAAGTTCTCTGGTCACAGCAGAAGCAGGAGACACCTACCTCCTGGGAGACAGAGCCGCTCCACTTCCTTCCTGGTCACAGTCCAGGCAGGACAGAAAAGTCCCAGGCTTACCTGAGGAGTAACAACGCCAGTTGCCATGGCAGTGACAGATGTCAAGGCCCCTCACAATGCTGGGCCGGCCCCGCCCAGGTGTTGGGGGTAGGCAGGGTGGGCACAGCAGGGGACACCCTGCAGACAAGGCCTGGGGGCCCCACCAGGCCAGCTGGCAGGCTGCACCCGCAGGCTGCCAGCCATCTATATGGCCCTGAGGTCTGACTACAACCCCTCCCACGGCAGCCCCTCAATGCCCCAGTGGTGTGTCCTGTCTCCCAACCTCCTGCTTCAGGCAGGATGTCGATGCCAATGTTCCTCATGACGATCGACCCACTGGGCGATTCTGCTCTGGGACCCCAGACTTGCACCCTCCGTCCAGACTTGTGCCTTTCCTCCCTTGAACCTGCCCCCTCGGTGGTCATGGAAAGGTCATGGTGGTGGTAAAAAGGTCACAGAAAGGCCAAAGAAGACGTGGGAGCGAGGGGCATGTGGACACTGTGCTTGGAAGGGTGTCTTTCCCACAGACGGTTCGGCACAGACACCCCCTTTCCGTGCCTCTCTC
>NC_043702.1:135912724-135915583 GCF_006229205.1 Suricata suricatta | reverse complement strand
CTCACTCTTCCTGTGAACAGAACCACACACGGGGACAGGTTCCCTCATCTCCAGGTGTCCCCTCCCCTACAGCTGGCCTCAGCGCTCCCACTTTCTCTGTGCCACAGCAAAGCAGGATGGGGGGCACATGTCAGACCAGCCCTCCCATCCCTGTCAAGGGCTGTGTAATCCTTGCTGAGGCCGTCGGGGCCCCAGCTCCGTGGGGTCAGGCTGGGGGTCAGTCCCACCCCCGCTATCCTGTTACAGCACCACGGCAACGATCCCCGTGTAAACCCCTGCAGGCTGGCCTGGTCACCGCATGTCTCCCAGACTCAGGTTCAGGATGCCCCCCTGGGAGAAGGGCCCGCTGGCCTCGGTCCTGCCGTGCTGAGTGCAGCTCCTTGCTCCCAGGTCCTGGTTTGGGTGATTTCCGCCAGACCCACCGGGAGTGCTGCCTCGCCCCTGACTGCTGTGCTCATTGCTCTCACTAGAATTCCAGACCACAGGGACATTACTACTGTGGCCTATGACTTCCCTGTGAACCGTGACCTCCAGTCAGGAGAAGGTCCCTACAAATTACCACCTCCAGGTAGGATCACCGCCCTGGGAACTGTGGCCTCCAGTCAGGACACTGGGGGTGAAAGGTTATTTCAAATATTAAATTTTAAGCTCAGGGCTGAATGAATGTCTTCTGAATTCTGAGGAGTGTGGTCTCTGAATTGGTGTCCTTCCACCGTTGGACTTGGATTTGAAAGGGGAGGGGGAATATTCTGTTCTAGTTTTAGTTTGAGCTCTCACCGAATTTTTATAGAGATATTTTTTCCATAAAACTTATTGAGAGAATAAGACCATTCTCTTTCTGTTCTGCCTTCAGGTCTTCCCGGTTCATGTAAAACGAAATTTCGTTGTTTTCACAGGACCAATTTGCACCCTTTGCCTCAGGGTGATTTTCAGGGGCCGGCCCCCCTCACACTGGAGAGCATGCAGGCGGTTGGGGCCAGTTGGGGTCTGTAGGCCCAGACAGCCCAGAATGTGCTGACCAGTGATGGGGGGAGTGTGCACAGGTGTGAGTGTGCACGCTTGTGTACTCTTATACGTGCACCTGTGTTCGTGCACATGAGAGCACGTTTCTGTCTGCACATGTGAGCATGTCTGATCATGTTGGTGCACACGTGTGCCTTTGTGCCAGTGCACGCGTGAGCGTATGTGTGAGCACACGTGCACACATTGAGTCTGGTGTACACGTGTGCATGTGCACATGTGTACCAGAGCACGTGTGAGCATAGGTGTAGGCCTGTGTGTGTCAGCGCATGTGTGTGCGCACCTGAGGGCCACACCTGTCCCGCCCTCCGCCTCGCCCCTGCCCTCCTCGCCCCAGTGCTGACCCTTCGGGGGTGGGGTGTCTAGATGTGTGCACTGCGGGCCCACAGGCAGGATCCGAACATAGCTTGTGAATGGCCTTCCCGCCCCGCAGGGTGTGGAGCACGTACAGGGTGCTCTGGGAGCCTTAGAAATGTGGGCGTGTGTGTGTTGAGGGAAGGGGACACCGTGCTGCAGTTGAGGGGACGAGAGTGGGGTGTAAAGTGGGGCCAACAGCACATTTGTCCCATTGGAATTTCTGGGCTGCAGGCGTGCGTGGAGAGAGGTCCCTGTTGCCCCGGTGGGAGATGTGGGCCTGGTGTTAGTTCTGGTCCTTAGTATTTCTATGTTGAACAGGCCTTGATGTTGTAGCTGGTGAAGTTTTCCTCGTGGAGCAAAGAGGTCTCTTTGGGAGGCTCATTTTTCATAGGTGTGAGTGGCTGAGGTCACTGTGGCCCCGGGTCAGCCAGGAGGCCCCACCACCCGCAGAATGGGGGGACCTGGGGGAGCACCTCCCCTGCCCTGCTGCCCGGTGGCCTCCTGCAGCGGCGAGACAGCAGGTGTGAGGTCACAGGCCTGAGAAGAAGCCCCGGTGAGGGGCTGGCAGCGTGCCCACAGGGGTCTCTGGGGAGGTGCGTTCCGTGCAGGAGGCTGAGGCGCTGCAGTCCTCATGGACCTGACGGTGGCGGCGCTGCAAAGACTGCTTTCCAGCAGCCTGAGCTGATCCTGCAGGAGCCAGTGTGGCACCGCCCAGCTCCCCTGCTGTGTCTGCCTCAGCCTCAGAGGGGAGGGCGCTGCAGAGGCCTGCACTCTGGCAGGTACGCTGCCCCCAGCTGTGTTCAGTCACTGGCATCTCCCACCGGCTGTGGCCTCTGCTGTGCCGACGGCAGGTGTCTTGAGGGGCTGAGACGCTGGTCGGGATGGCCTGTGGTCCGCCTTGGGTCTCTGGGGGCGCGCTGTGGACAGTGGTGGACCCAGGCAGTACTGGGTGCAGGTGTCCTTGGCTCCGGGTGGAGGTGAGCATGCAGAGCCGTGCTGCGAGACGGGGCCGCCCGCGGGCACGTGCTGGTGTGCAAGGCCCGGAGGGGGCAGCCCCTCTCCCCTCCCCGCCGTCAGGAGACCGGCCTCCAGCACCCTCATTCTCCAGCACACCTCACATCCCAGGCCCCAGCTGCCCTTGCCCTTCTGTGTTCAGACAAGGATGCCAGGACCTGCGTCTCTGTCATCCCCATGGACACCTTGCTCCTGGAGATCTCCAGGCATGGTGTGTTGGGCCAAAGGGATGCATGTTGAGGACATGGAAGCCCAGGTAAGCAGGCTGGACGGAGCCAGACCTGGCATCAGCCACCTGGCCCAGCCCCCAGCCCAGCCCAGAGTTCTCCTGGCTCCCCAGCAGGGTGCTCTTGATGGAGTGTTGGAGACACAACCTCCCCTCCAAGCCTGTCCCTGGCCCCTGCCCAGTGGCCTCGTAATCCCCTTTCCTCTTTGTCGTGGGCCTGTCCCGGCTGCCCGGTGGGGGGC
>NC_043702.1:135856527-135912624 GCF_006229205.1 Suricata suricatta | reverse complement strand
CTGTCTTTAACTTTCTGTTCTCTCTTCCGTGAAAACAATGATCTATTCTGAAACATGTGATTCCTAAGAAGTTGCAAACAATGTAATCATTAAAAGAAAGATGTAATCACCTATGGTATATAAGACACCAAGTTTCACAGTAAAGTGTGGTCTCTTCCACCATTCATGTTGTCTGTGTTCTTTCTTATAGATATTTCGCTGACACCAACCCCCTACTCAGAGACCCTTGGACTCTGGTGCGTGGGCTGGTCCCCCGCAGGTGTCTGCGTGGAGGAAGGGGACCTCAGAGGATGGGGGCTGCCCTGCACCCAGAGGGCAGCAGGGCCCCTGCCCGCTTTGGAGCCATCAGGGGAGTCCCTGCTGCAGACTTGGGGTCTTCCCTGACAGGACAGACTTCTATCACGCTGACAGAGGGCCACAGGATAACATTGGTCTCCCCTGGAGCACCTGCTCCCCACTCAGGGCCTTCTGTGGCAGGGTAGACGCCAGCAGCTCCTGCAGAGGAAAGGTAAGCTGCCATGAGCACCCAAGGGCAAGTGAGCTGAGGGCCCGCCTAGCCCTTGACTCCAGGGTGCAGAACCGGCCCTCTGCAAGGAAGCCCAGGGACAGCCTGACAGTCACCTGGCTCACTGGTAGTGGTGATGGGACCGGGCCACATGGACTGGACCTGCTGGGTCCCCGAGGGGGTGTCCGGGGACAGCACACTCCTGCTGCTGCTGGGCAGCAGGTGCCTGAACATGACTTACACTGTGGCCGACTCCCCAGCTGTGCTCTCTGAGGACGAGGGATCTGGGTAGGACACTTGCCCAGTATACGCTGTACATTCCATCACACACATCATGCTCTCACACGCACGTGCAAACATGCACTGCATCGTACAACAAACACACACCTTCATCCCACCTTTGTCTGGAGGTCGGTGCTTTGTTTTCCAAATATTCTGGAAGCAACACCTTGAGCCATAAGCTCAGTGTGCATCTCCCTCCCATGCCCCCACAGTGATGTGGCACCCCCACCCTCCCCGTTGCCTGGGGGGGGGCCTCTGGTCCCTGTCCCTGGACTTTCATTGGCCGTCGGTTGTGTGGACCTGTTCTCCAGTCTCACATCCCTCCGTCCTGAGTGGCTGCAGTGCACTTCTGGACGTGCTCAGTCTGCCCCTGCCAGCTGACATGTATGCTGCGTCTGGAGCACTATCCCCAAGTCCACCCCAGTCCCCACTGGGCAGTGCCTGGAAACTTGAGGAAGGGCCTGGGCTGACCTGTCTCTGCCTCCGGGTGCAGATTCTGTCCCTGATTCTGCTGATGGCACCCCCTGAGCCAGACCAGCTCCAGTGGCCACAGAGGGGCCCCTGCAGCCACCCTCTCCCTTGTAGAGGCTGCAGAGAGGGGTCATGCCCTCCACGGGTGCCAGGGCATAGTGGAGCCTGCAGCACGCAGCACTGCGTGGCCCCCAGGCAACGGCTGGGGTCCCTGCAGTGAGGTGGGGCAGCAGATACCCTGTCCCTGGCTCAGTGTCTGTCACTGTTAGGATTGGGTGCTCCTCTAAATCCCCTGTTCTTTTTTAAATGGTGCCTGTTCTTGCCCCCCACATTCTGCTCCCATATCTGACTTCCTCCTAGTCCCTCTCATGTCCTCTGTGGGCCTCAGAGCAGAATTAGCCCTGCTGTCCCTCCAGGGGTGTCTCTTCCCGTCCTGTGATTTGTCTGATGTGCTCGTTCCTCACAGGGGCTGGCAGGCCTTGTCTTGGGACACATGGGAACACAAGGGACAAACACTGGAGTCGGGGCCAGGACACGTACTTCAGTAGAGGTGGGACATAAGCAGATGTCCCAGCAGGATGATGCCGAAGATCGAAACCAGCAGGATGAAGAGCCCAATGACCAGGGCCGCCAGGTGTCTGCCTTCACAGGGAACAGCATCCAGGTGCCGGCCTCAGCAGTGTCTGTGGAGGCAAGGGAGACACTTATGCGTCCAGCACCTGGGGCAGGGCCAGCCTCTCCTCCGGAGACCGTGCTCTGAAGTGGGGGAGGGTCAGCAGCCCGGGGGGGCCCCTTCCCTGCCTGGGTGTGTGCCCTACACCTCACCCAGGTGCCCTTGTGGCCCCCTGACCGATGTAGAGATCACAGCCCCACTTGATGGGTCTGGAAGGTAAGACTGGGGGAGGATGACTACGTGTCCAGGTGGCAGAGCCTGACCCCCTGCCTGGCCCAACACCCGCCCTGAGCCAAAGGCCACGCTGCTGTGCTGGGCCCTCCTGGTTCTCAACCAGCTGCCCTCACAGGGAGCTGCAGGACGGTGGCCAGTGCCTTGGGGCATTTCCAGGACTTGGTCCTCTGGGCCCCCGGGACTGCTGACACTTCCAAACTGAAGTGTAGAAATGCACTGAGGAATCTGCAGGCAGACCCATGGAGACAGAATTCCATAGGAAAGGCCCTCACCACCCCCCTTGAGGCCAGGAAGTACTGACTTCAGTCCCTCATGTGGCATGGAAGGTGGCCAAGGCCCATTGTGCTGTGTGGCCACAGGCCTCGAGGACTGCAGTGCCACATTATTTATTGACTGGGGGCCATGAGGGACCCCATGGGCTGGAGGCCCTTCACAGGAGGCCTCAGTGCCCTCCTGTGACTGCTCCGGAGGGAGCAGGCACCACCAGCTGGTGGAGAGGTAGGGTCAGGCTCCTGGCCCAGGGTTAGGTGGGGGGGCACCCAGCCAGCTCAGGGTGCCCCTGACCCTGACCCCAAAGCCCAGCCTTCTTACCGTCTCCTGTAGCCTCACTCCCCAGGGGATGCCCTGGGGCCACCTCCAGTTTCTGTGCCTCAATGCTTCCAGAGGAGCTCCCCTTGTACCATAAGTGCGGCAGTGAGGAGGGGCCCGCCTGGCTCGCAGGAAGGGACACAAAGGCTCTGGGCCAAGTGCAACTCACAGGCTTCCTCCACATCCCTGCCACCGCTCACCCAGGCGCCCGCCCAGTCTGGGTCGGGACCACCCCCCCTGCGCCCCGCTTCCCATGTTGCACAGAACCCTGGGTGCTGTTCTTCCATCAAGAGGCCCTGGAGCCCGGCCGGTCGGGGAGGCCATGGGTGCTGGGACAGGTGCCTGGCCGGCCTGTGGCCCACAGTGCACGTTCTCCACACACCTTCCTGGGGGCTATGCACGCTTCTGTACACAAATAACATCCTGTGCATTGGCATCTGAACAAAATCACTCCTGTCCTCTTTCTTGTGTTCAAAAGACACAGAGAATGATTTATCCATGCAAAATTAACTCCTGGTCTGAAATTCTGGGAATTAGCTTCTGCTGCATTGTCTTCCTTTGGGCTTTCTGCTGCTGTGACACTTAAGAAACTATTTAACATTTTCCACCTTAATCAATGTTTTTTCTTCATCTGAAGTTTGTCTCCATCATTGTTTTCCAGAACAGGTTCTTTTTACACAGATCTTTAGGCGGAGAGCGAAGGGCTGCAGGGAGCTCGACGCTCCTTGATGAGGCTGCACGCTGCATGGCTCTGTGGGAGGTGGGACAGCAGTGGAGCCCTTGAAGGACCACAGGCGGGCAAAGGCCGCTGTGACTGAGCTGGGTGGGGCGGGGAGTGCCTGTGACTTTCCTGGCCACTCACAGCCTGGGCCCTGGCACCTGGGGTCTCGGCGAAGCCCACAGGCCCTGCACCACGCCGGGCAGGGCTGGACACCTGCTCCCAGTGCAGCCTTGGCCCACATCCTCTGTGCTCTGACAGCCTCAAGGGAGAAAGCGGCCAGGCCTGGGCCAGCGGGTCAAGGACGAGTCAGCTCAGCCCACTGTGCCCCTTGTGATGGGGACGGGCATCCACATTTGGAAGGGGCTTTAGGCCAACAGGTTCCGGAGCCAGACAAGGAGAACAGAAGGGCACCAAGGACCGCTATGCTGGGGACAGGACTGGACCCTCCCCACTGCCTGTGGCCCCCACCCTCTTACCCATGAGGCCCCAGCCTGCAGACATCCTCTCTTGGGGTCCCTGCCCGTCCCCACTCCTTTGTCCCCCCTCCGTGCCACTCCCTTCACGGGCCACCCTGTCCAGTCCCCCTGACTCACCCAGTCCTTTCTCCCTCCCACCTCCCAAGTCCCGCTTACTCCTTCCTCACCACCCCACCTCACCCCCTTGCCAAGGACCTCCTCTCTCTACTCCAATACCTTAACCGTGCCCAATGCAAGGTCCCGCCTCCATTCCCCTCAACTACCTCCCCCACCCACATCCCCTTCACCCCTCTTACTTGCTGGGTCTCCCTCCCCCTCCCCCAGTACTTGCCCCTCCCTCCTAGACCTCCTCCCGCAGCCCCTCACCATAATTTTTGCTCGGCACACAGTTGTTCAGCCATCTGCAGTGGAGGTCAAGGTGAGATACACACTTGTGGCAGGAACCACAGTGTTTGGCCTTCTTAGTGCTGGAAGGAAGAATTCAGGATGAGCAGCCCATTGGCAGTGTGTGCAGGAGGAAGACAGGGTCAGAGGGGAGAGACAGGCACCAGGGAACACCAGGCCCCAGGCAGGGTCTCTTCCCTCAGTCACGCAAGCCACGCAGTGCCACCAGCTCCCACCCAGAGTTACAGGCCTCCCTCCCAGGCTGCCCGCTGAGCCCTCAGGCTCCATCTGAGCCCCTAGATTGGTGAGGGGCCCTGCGTGTCTGAGGGCCACTGCTCCTCCTTCAAGGAAGGTGACACCAGTCAGCTACATGGAAGCAGAAAAGCCTGGGGAGGGTCCTTCCTGTGCATAGCATGGGGAAGAGGGCAGGTCCACACGGCAGGGGCAGCGCCATCAGGGCCGCCTGCCCCCCACGCTGGGCACTATCCTCAGTCCCCGAGGTGGGGCCAGGTCTGCACAAGGGTGAGGTCACAACCACACACACGGCCTGGGCAGCAGCGGCGCACACTTACCTACAGTCACTGGGAACCGGAGTATAGGGCGCTGCCGAAATCGGGCCCCTGTGGGCTCTGCGGTTGTGTGGACCCTGGCGAGTTGGGACGTCTGGAGAGAGACGATGCAGGTGGCAGCAGCGTGGCCACCTCGCCCCTGTCCCTGCACGGGGGTACGTGCTTGGCCCGCATACCTGCTTGGTTCTTCTAGTTCGGTTCTTCTCTGTTTCCCTGAAGTTCTCACCAGGACAAATAGATGGTTCCCAACAAATGCATGTGCTCCTGCCTCCTGCCGGGGCCAGACAGTGCACTTAACGAGAGTTCCGCCCCTCCACACGCTCACACACCATGTGTGCAACACGCATGCACAAGCTACACATCACACATTCTACATATGTGACCTACCACACACACATACACCCTACAGCACTCACACATATGCAACACACACCAGGATACACACACATGCACATATCACACACACACGAACACGCACCTCACACATGCTGCAGGCACACAGGGTTTCTGAACTCATTTCTCACTCCTGAACTTTCTCGTGCTATTTCATTGGCCTGGAGCCACGTCTCTGCCCTCCTCCCCCCAAAACCATCTCTTGCCACCTGCAGCCCTCCTGTGTGCACATCTAAGCACCCCACACCCGACAGGCCAGCACGGGTGTGAGGAGGGCAGGGACAGCAGAAGCGAGGAGGAGGGAGGCACAGGTATGCGTTAGCACTCACGTGCATACACACATGCACTGACACACACACGTCTACACAAATGCTCACATGTGCACTAGCACACATACGCCTACACATATGCTCACACGTGCACCAGCACACACATGCACATATGCTCACATGTGCACTGGCACACATGCACGTGCACATGTGTACAGCAGACTCAATGTATGCACATGTGTGCTCACACATTTGCTCACACGTGCATTGGCACAAAGGCACAGGTGCGCACCAACCTGAATACACATGCTCAAAGGTGCAGACATAAACATGCACACTCGCCTGCCACAGGTGTACTCAATTGTACGAGCACAGGTGCACATACAAGACTGCTCAAGCATGCACACTCACACCTGTGCACACTCCCCCCATCACCGGTCTTGTTCTGAGTGTGGTTTTCAGCAGAAAAGAGCAGCAAGGTGAATCCCCCTCAGCCAGCACTCTGCCCAGACAGCCCCTCTCCCTGGACAGGCCACAGCAGGGTGGAGGCACTGTGGTCCTGCTGTGCCGTCTGTGGCCGACACATGGACAGTGTGGCTCTGAGGGGTGCCCTCCCATGCTGGCCACCTGCCCAGTCACTCTGACCATCAACAGCATCTGTGGATTCTGACCAGGATCCTTCCAGCTTCCTGGGGCAGCAGGCCCAGGGAGGCGACCCAAGACCCAGGTCCCACCTTCGTGGTTGTGACATGCCCAAGAAGGAGCAGCCTGAGCCCCCACAGAGCCCGTGGCACTAATCAGGCATTTAATGAGTCTCCAGTAACTTGTCACAAAATGAAGTGGACTAAAAAATAAATGATCCAAAAGCAGGTAGGAAAGATAGGTAGTTTCATGAAATGTTTGTATCCATTTTTATAGATATGCGTAGATACCAGATCGCCATGGGAAATGTATTTTTCCCTGTGGATCAGGGTTAAAAAGATTGAAGAACATGATCTATTTCATTTGCACTGAAACGTACAATGGTTTCTACCCCGTGGACCTATCAAGAGTGAATTGTGTGTGATAAAATCTTGTTCAAAGAAGGGATCATTTGCTACGTTCCGTTAGGGGTGTTGTCAAACACGCTCACAGAACACATGGATGGTAGACAGTAAGTCGAGTGAAGGGGCTCTGATCAGATTGAGTTTTCCGGAATGATCACTTCCCTGGATGGTGCTCATCGTGTGGCTGTTGCTCAGAGTCCCCTGTTCAAGCACATACTTTCCTTCACTAATCATGCCGAACTTGTGCCATTCGTCACGTTCACTGGTTACAAATCATTGTCCTCCTCTTTTCTCAAAACACACCCTCACTGTATCTCTTACGCTCACATGCAATCACCTGACAGCACCTTTATAAACGTCTGTAGTGAGGAGTGCGGGGCTGGAAGACACCAGAGGTGGGTTATGAAGTATGTAAGGCATCACGAGTGCCTGAAAAGAGAATTCAATTGACAGTTGACGTCTGAAATCCCAGCAAGGTAAAACATAAAGAATGAGACAATTCCTCTAGGTGGCATTTCCAAATACAGTGCTGACCAGGTTACTTCTATAAATCATTTTCTAAAGTGGGGAAGCAACAGAATCTCACAGAATGTGTGAAACAACTTCTTAGTCTTTGCTCATGTGCCTTCTCATTTTGGAGAACAGCACTTTTGCAAATTCCAAACATGTTTTCCAGATCTTACACCCTCTGGAGCCCCAAGAAGCTGAGGGGAGGCCATCAGTAAAGAGAGTGGAAGGTCCTGCCATCAGAGAAAGGGACAGAACTGACTTGTGCAGGTAAAAGTTCTCCCAACTTTTAATTTGTAAATATATGATAGCTATAAAAAACTGAAACAAAAATAGCACAACAAAGGTCTATATAGTCTTACTGTATCTTATTTCACCAATCTTTAACATGTTGCCATTTATTTCCTTTTTCATATATATAGATGACAGACAGACAGAGAGAGAGAGAGAGAGAGAGAGAGAGAGAGACACCAAGTAAGTTGCAGGCATCCTACCAACCCCCCTAGATGCTTCAGCAGCTGCCTGCACAGAGCAAGCACACCGTCCTGTAGAACCAGTGCTTCACGCTGAGTCCACAGCGTCTCCTATGACTGAGCCTAGCCCCCAGCCCCTGGTGTTCTTGATCCTGTGCCGCTTCCAAGTCCCAGAATAAGTGTATCTTCCTTACCGGGGGGGGGGGGGGGGGGGGGGGGGGAGTGATGCAAACTTAGAAATTCCTGCCCTAGACCAGCTATCCAGGGACAAGAGACCATTAGGGGACTGAACAGGGCAGGTGGCTTCTCAGGAATAAAGCAAATTACCCCTGGTTTCATTTCCCCGGTTCCCGAATTTTTTTTTCCTTCTTTCATTCTCCTCTGACAGATGCTTGCAGATCTGAACACTGGGTATTACTAATCACATTGTGATGACTATTTCTTTCCTGTTTCGTTTTAAGGCCGAGGTCCTGTTGGCAGTAGCCGGTTGTTACCATAATTCACCCCTCTGAAACAACGACGTGCTTAATAAGTAAAGCATGTCCCTGATTTTGTTGCGGTGGCTTTGTAATCAAAGTGACCAAATGCCCGTCTCTGGTGATTCTTTGCAGATGCAATGTTTGAACCCAGGCTTGTCCCATGATTGTCCTGGTGATTTTCCTCACACCATTAGGTTGTGAGTTTTGTTGTCAAGGAATAGAAATACTTCACTTCAAGGATTTTCCCCACTACAATTTTGTCAAGAGGTCTGTGGCCTGAGAACCTGGTACAGGTTAACAAAGTTGTGGGTTTCTCTTCTGTAAAGATGCTTCAGGTTAAGGATGCCCCAGGTGGCCGCTGTAGGTTTTCTCCGTCCCCAGTCACTGCACTCCACGTCTTGCAGGGATGCTCACATCATGGCATGTACGTGGTGGCCCGGGGTGGGCATCGGGACGCCCGCCTTGTGGTGCCCACACCCCCTCATCCCCAGAGCTGTGCTGTTAGAGCCCGTACACAGGAGATCCGTTCTGGGTGACATCTCAGGAGGGTCCTCCTTCAGGGACAGTAATGGCCCCTAAAACCTGCGTCCACTTTACCTTCTGCGGCACAAGATGGCTTGTTGATGAGCCTCATGGTGGAGCCCACCAACCACGAAGGTGTCTGTTTCAGTGTTTCGGGGGTGGCTTGCGGTGCTCAGGGACATGCGCATTCCGTGTGTTAAGATACCCTCTCCCGTCCATGACCCAGTGCTGGTTTCTGATGTTCCCCAATTATAAATGTATTCTTCCAGCCAGACCTGTGTTTGGAGTCTAACAATACTACCATGCCACAGCATTTTAAGATTTCAAAGAAGCCTAAGTAAAATACTCTAGTGTGTATCTCACAGTCTTGAATTCTGACATGAATAAATATGCTTGCTCCTTTTCCGTTTGTTTTACCTCCCTCGTTTCTTATCTCTGTAGAGCCATCGCACATTTTTATTTCATACACACTACTTTCTGAAGCCAGACACGGCAGGAGTTTCATAATTTGGGACAATCTGAACTTCTAAATAACTAGTGAGTGTGTTTTCCACAGAGAAAACTACTCCTGCTGCATTTGTGAAATACCAAACCCTCATGATGTCTTCTGTCTTCGAGTTTGGGTCGTCTAAGGTTCTTTTCTTGCCAAAAATAATATTACCACATATTACACAAAGTGTAAATCGGTAGGACTAGATTTGCATTTACTTTCTTCCGTGGAACTTCTCACCTCTGAGAACGTGATGTGTCATCGCATCACTTCCATGAAGCCGGTGGCAGCAGTGATGACAGGTGTTTGTAGGCCGGGGACATGTGCAAAGTGTGACCCTGGGAAAGTTGGTGTCTTTTTATTTCATGACATAAGGAAAGTATGTGTAACTTTCTCCATAAATATTAGAAGTCTGACTTGTAGAAAATGTTGGTGTAGGAGTCTCATTCCGCTGTTGGTCTATGCACGCCACATCCATTTAGATGTATTTACGGTCCGGTCCCAGTGCCCCTGACACCCTCACAGTCATTCTCTGATGAGGTTCAGGAGAAGAGTCTTCGTCCTCGGCACCCATCTCGTAACAGGAGCATCTACTGTAAAATAAAACCTCTTACTGTGAAATCCTATATTTAGCAAATCAGAAATACTTTGGAAGCTCTCCAGGGCCCGTGGGCGCTCTACGCTTTGTCTTTAAGTCACCACGCATGACAAGATTATATTCTTCGATGATCTACAGGCTAGTTATTTTATTTTGGATGAAATGCTCCAGCTTGGTTTCTGAGGGAAAACTAGGAACTCTGGGCCTCCTGTCCTGCTCTCACATCGCACACTCTTCCTGCTTCAAGTGGGGAAAGGTGTCCTCTCTTTACGCTGCTCGCGACCAGACACCATGTTTGCCAGAGCTCCCCCCTGAAGCCGGTGACAGACTAACCTCCTTGACGGGGCTTTTACATTGAAAAAGTGTGTTTTAATTTTGGTTAGGTTAAGGAAGGCTCAAATTTTTTCTATTTTGAGGATTGCTTTGTCAGATGTTTTTATTTCTCCATAGAAAAATAGAAGACCTCCTTTTCTCAGCAAGTTACTAATCTCTGTGTGTTTTGCTTTAAAATAGCTTCTAGAGCCCCTGGGGGGTCAGTCAGTTAACCGTCCAGCTGGATTTCCACTCAGGTCATGATCTCATGGTTTCTAAGTTTTTGTCCTGTGTTTGTCCTCTGTCTCTCCACACAGAGCCCACTTGGGATCCTCTCTTTCTCCCTCTCCCTCTGCCCTCTCCCTCATCTCTAAAAATAAATAAATAAACTTAAAGAGAAAATAGTTTCTGATATTCACTAAAAGCTTTAGAAGTATATAGATTAATAAGTAAATTTTATTCCTGATGACTAAAATGCTTTCTGGATTATTGATAGAATAGATATAGTTTCCTGGTTTTGAATCAAATCAAGCAAAGGATGTAATGAAGAAGAACGAAGATTTCCCAGATCCACTTGTTTCCGGGACATGGATGCAAGCATGAGAACAGCCTGCAATTAAGCAGAAAGTCTGTTCACTGTGAAAGAACACTTTTATTTATGTTCATTGTTTAAGAATATTTATGCTAATACCAGGGAAAAACCCACCTTAGACACAAAACAAAATAAACCTTTAAAGAACTTCTGAAGATAAGCTCACATACTTGTCACTGGAGTGACCTCTGTTGGTTTGGAGAGAAGTGTGAAAGGCCTGTTCCTTACACTTCCTGTTCTTCAGCAGCAGTTTACTACCCGGAATTTACAAGCAGACGATAGTGCAATATATGCACTTGTACTTGAAATACACTGACAATCGGCTGTTGTTTCTTTCCCGTAACCGCAGTGGAAGTGGTCTTTGGGGCTCATAGAAATCAGCAAGAAAATAAGATTTAAATACTAAAACAACGTTTATTCGGGTAATAGTGATGTAGCAAAGTAAGAATGCAATGGTAACAAATGGTAAAACATCAATTTTTTTTCAACCGATATTTGTCAGGTACTTGCTATGTACTAGATCTTCCTGGGGGGTATAAAAGTGACAATAATAGTGTTTGTGGGGTTAGGTGCAGATTAAGAGGGTACAAGAGGTGTAAAAAAGACAAGATCAGAAACTTAACAGGAGCTGAGTGCTGTAAGAGACTCAGGGAAAATCAGAGTGGGAGGACGGGGCCTCTGGCCTGGGAAACCTGGAGAGCTTCAAGGAGGAGGGGTCATGTTGTCAAGAGTGGATGGGCCTAGGCGAATGCAAAGCTGGGGAGAGGCTTTCGTGGGGAAGAAAGCATGATCACTGAGCCGCAGAGTGTGTGTGTCCAGGAGCCCTGCAGGCCTGTGGGCGGGGACCCCAGGTAGCTGTGGTCGGTGGGGAGTTTAAACTCGACACGTGGGCGGGGGTAGCTGCCCATGGTCTCCCAGCGGGGGGGGCAGCGGGGTCAGGTTGCCAGTTGATGGTGGGGTGTCCAGAGGCCCTGGCTGCAGGGTGAGGGCAGGCGGGGTGGGACGTGGAGAAGGTGCAGTAGGAGAGGAAGACGCGTGGCTGCAGGTGCAGGACAGGTGACTGAGGGTGGCCTGTGGTGCAGAAGCAGCACGGGGCAGGGGTGCAGGGAAGATGGAGTGAAGTTTGGGGCTCACGTGACTGAGAGGGTGAACACACACAGGAAATCAAGAGGTTGCTTGGGGTTGAGACATGGTTATACAGCAGCTCCCATCCCTGCGTTTAGCTTTCTGCGCTTTCAGTTACCGGTGCTCAGACACGGGTGATGCTCCTGCTGACAGGCGGCCTGGCACCTGTCCCCGGGGCAACCATCCCCTGGCTCCTGTCCCCTGGGACTTGTCCCCTGGCCTGGAGCCTGGCGTCTGTCCCCAGGCACCTGCCCCCTGTCCCAGGCGCCGGGCGCCTAACCCCTGATGCCTGTCCCCAAGCACCTGTCCCAGGCACCTGTCCCCTGGCACCTGTCCTAGGCACCTGGAGCCTGTCCCCACACAGGTGTGTCCCCCTCACCCATCCGCACAGTGAGGAGGGAGGCGGGACAGCGAGGTGTTTGGAGAGGGTGCTGCGTGAGCAGTTATTACAGGTGGTTGTGGCCTCCGCGCTGCCTTGTCCTGGTTCTTGCTATTCATCCCCACCTTGTGCCCGTTTATACAGGAGCCTCATGGGGGCGGGTCTGTGCAGGAAGAACAGTCACTGGGGTTCTTATTGTCTGCCGATACCCACACCTCTGCGGGTCTCGATGGCGTCCCCCACCGACAAGGGGGCGAGTGTATTTGAGATTCTTGAGTTTGAGCTGCTGGCAGGACACAGGGCTGACAGGAGCCATGGGTACTGCCAAGATTTAGAATACAAGAATTACCAGGGCCCCCCGAGAAAATGGACTGGGGGTCCCAGAAACTGGAGGACATTTGAGTAGTGGAGACAGAGTGAAGAGAAGACTCTTGCAGGAACGTTAGGAAGTGGAGAAAGTGAATGTTGACAGAGGACCATCAACTTCCATTTCTGAAGGAGCAGTTTCTTCAGATGGTGGGTGAGACTGAGAAGGACCGAGAAGGACGGCCCCACAAGGAGGGGACAGACGGCCTAGCAGCCTGAACACCAGCAGGCCACACAAGGGTCCCTTCTCTGAACTGGGAGAAACACAGCAGTTTTGCGAGTGAATGAAGAAGCAGCTGGCAAAGCGGAAGGCATGAAGCTGGTCCTGGGAGGTGCCTGGGAGGGAGTGTAGGGCACAGGGGTGCCTGGGAGCCCCCTGCACGAGCCGACACCTGCCACCGCCAGACGGCGCTCGGTCTTCTCTGTGCACTTAGGTGTGTCTGCCAAGCGCTCTCTGACATTTCAGCGTCGTTTATTTTTATTTTTTGAGAGCAAGTGAGTAGGGGAGGGGCAGAGAGAGAGGGAGAGAGGGAATACCAAGCAGGCTGTGTGCTGTGAGTGTAGAGCCCAGTGCAGGGCTTAAACCTATCAACCGTGAGATCATAGCCTGAGCCAAAATCAAGAGTCAGATGCTTAACTGACTGAGCCCCCCAGCACCCTCCCTCCCTGAGGCAGCATTGTTCAATGAAGTAATTAAATACACAAATCAGTGACTCGGTTAAAGATATAAATAAGAATTTGCAGGTTTACGAGTTGGAGAGTGCAGGTCTTTGGCTTCTGTGACACCGAAACTAATGTAACGGGTTTCTTGGGGCAATTTATGGGGTCAACAACTCTAGACCCCGTGTTTGCATTTCTTGGAGCAGCGAGCTCCGTGAGGTGGGAGTAGCCACTGTGATAAACTAAACCAAAGTCTTGTTCAATGATGAAGAGATTTAAAATAACTTCAGTTTCATTTTAACTCTGTATTTCTTTATTTGAAGACTTTTTGGTATTATGGTCTTTGGCATACGTATGACAATGAGTCCACAAACCCTGTGACTTCAGAGACTGTTTTAATGTATTTAGTTGAGTTAACACTTCTCTTCCCTGTTGTCTGTTTTTCCCTAAGATGGGCTCTTTTCTGTTAATTTAGAAGATAAGTGCCTAAAAGTTACCTTTCTACCCTTGAGGAGCTCATACACTGTATTTTTTCTCCAGTCATAAATTAACATCTTAGCCTGTGTGATACTCCAAAATTGTCATGTCCTAGCTACACTGACTGCCTGGCAAGGAGTTTGTGCAATGATCAGTGGAAAGTGTTGCCTCTATGTAAACTAAATGGGACAATATCTAACTTAAGTCTGTTAAAGGAAAGGATTAATATTTTTCATCAGACAAACGAAGAACAGACATTCTGTTGGTCTGATCTATTTCCAGGTTTGGAGGGACTGATTTAATGGAGTATGGGGACATGTGCTTCAATTTGTTCTTTTTTGTTTGTTTATCTTCATTCTAATCTGTGATCTTTTCTCTCTTTGCCGATCTCTTGCCATTCAATTACTAGCTCAATTTCTTTTTCTACAGTGACTAGCTCTGCTTTCAGTATGTGAAGCTTCCAGGAAAGTTTCAGAGGAGGGAACTGTAAAGTCCCAGGGCAAGCTGACCCATGATATGCCACAATGGCATACTGACTCTGTTGAGTTAAAATTGCTTACAAATGGCTGGTCATGAATACCATACCTTGTTGTTTGTTCATCCATCTTCTACACTGCATCTACCAGATGTTCACATCTGCAAGAATGAAGACCAGTTCAAGTACTTTTGCACTCTCTAGATGTTGACATAGTCACCGATCAGACTGATCAGTTAATGTGGCCAGGATTTGATAAGCTGGCATAAAGGGGTGTTTGGTCTGTACCTGACCTTTTGAAAAAGAGAGGGTCGGTAAGAGTGCAAGACGAGCACTCTGACCTTCCTTTGTCTACAGCAATCAAGAAATAGATCTCCCAGGGGAAAGGTGTCCTTCCTCCACCAGGAAGTAGAAAGAAATGAGGGATTCAGGGCTGAGAAGACTGTATAAACAAACCTTATTACTTTACCAATTTACAACCCAGCTCCAAATCTTTTTCAGAATTCCTTATTGTTTGAAGCTCCCAAACCTAAGTTTTCTTTGTTCTGTCACTTCCTCACAAAGTTATTGTCTCTTTGTCTAGAAAGTATACAAACTGGATCCTTTGGTTGTTTCCTGATTATTCAACTTAATTCTTTTTTTTTTAAGTTTATTTATCTATTTTGAGAGAGACAGAGACAGTGCGAGTGGGGAAGGTACAGAGAGAGAGAGAGGGAGAGAGAGAGAGAATCCCAAGCAGGCTCTGTGCTGCCAATGCAGAGCCCAATGCAGCACTTGAAGTCACAAAACTATGAGATCATGACCTACACTGAAAACAGGAGTTGATGCTTAATCGACTAAGGCACCCAGGCACCCCTCAGCTAGAAGAATATTGAAGGGAATAGTAAAAATTTTCCTCCCCAACAGGGATAATATTAAAACACATTTATGAAATAGCAGGGAAGACTAGGGAATTTAGATGGACAGAGATTCAAGAAGCAGTCTTTGCTTATTTGAAAAATGCTCTCAGAACCATTAGTACCTTGACACCAGCTAATAAGGACTTTAAACGTAGAGTGCCTATTACTCACAAGGGTTTGCAACATGATTACTGTGAACTAAGGGACCACAAGACCTCAAATTTTACCCAGTTGCATTTTGGACTAAAAAGTTCCCATGGAACAAGAACAGATATCAACAAATTCAAAATCACCTAGGCACTCTATGAAGCCCTACAAAATACAGGGCCCTTAACAGAAAATAAACTAGTTATACTTAAACTGCAATAGTCTGTTTTGGAATGTGTGAAGAAGACCCCTGACAAACAGAGGGAAACTATTCCTGACCATAAATTCCTAACAGAAATGGTATATTTCCAAGAAAGGCATATAGATGGAGGGTTGACCCTCCCAATTAACTAATGCCAATGTTGGACTTGCTGTCATTTCTGAGGGGTACAACTATCTGAGCACAAGTAGTTGGGCAGTATGGAGCACCCTGGTCCCTGACACTCAACAAGCCACCCTATACAATGGTATATAGGTGGGTTAGTCCCCATAACACCACATGGAGTACACTGGCAAGCTGTGGCCTTAAGAACTAATGAGAGCCAGCACAATATGCTGAAACAATAGTCATAAAATAGGCTATGAATCTGTTAAGGAGAACCAGAATGAGGTCTATCTTTTTTCAAACTCGTGGGCAGCTGTTAATGAAATAACTCTTTGGTCACGAACATAGGCAAAAAAACAACTGGAAATTAGGAAACAGGAAAATACGGGGCAAGGACATATGGCAAAAAATAGCACTGGCTGACATTTCCATTTTCTTCACACATGTCTCTGCACATCAGAAGAACAAGTTTGAAGTAACCAAAGTTAATAACCAGGTAGACAAACTCACGAGGAAGATTAAAGAGGTGTAGATTCCCAAAGTTTGTGTTTAAAAAACACACTGTTTCGCATCTGAGGGCACAAAAAGGGCCATGGAACATACAACCTGAACAGAGATATGCCAAATGATAGGTCCTTGCATGACCACGTCACCAGCCAGGCCCGCTGGCACACATGTCACTAGAACATGATTGGAGATCAGGAATATACATGTACCTACCAAAACCTCGGGGTTCAAAGTAAGAAATGTGGGCATTGCTGACAATTTAAAGCTTGGGGTCATTAATGAATACTCCAGATGACATCAAAGCTGACAGACCCTTCAAAATTATGCAAATTGATGATATAGGCTCCATGCCTAATACAGACAACAAACTATACACATGCACCATTGTAGACACATGGTCAGGAATACATTTACTCTATCCTTACAGGAAAAATGGTTGAAAACACACCATCAGAGCATTAGAAATCTAGATGCCTGCATGGTAGCCCAGCCTTCATAAAATCAGATCAGAGCACCCACTTCACAGAAAGAGGAATATCAGAATGGGCTATGGAACAAGGCACAATGTGGAATTTCCTCTTATCCTATAACCCAACTGCCTCTGGGCCAATTGAAAGACATAATGGTTTACTCCAGCAGAAGTTTAGGTTGCTTACTAACAATCTAGATATGAAAGCTTGGACTAAAACAGTCTGGGAGGTGGCAAGATCTCTAAACCATAGATAGAGAAGGGATGGCATAATTGTGGCACCTGGGTGGCTCAGTTGGTTAAGCGACCAACTGTAGCTCAGGTCATGATCTCGTGATTTGTGAGTTTAAGCCCCATGTTGGGCTCTGTACTGACAGCTCAGAGCCTGGATCCTGCTTTGGATTCTGTGTCTCCCTCTCTCTCTCTGCCCCTCCCCTGCTCACACTTTCTCTCTCGCTCTCAAAAATAAACACTAATAATTTTTTTAATAAATAAAAATGCAGAAAAATACCCATTAAAAAGGGATAGAAAAATCCCTATAGGATTGTAGACACCCACAGAGATAAGAATTAGCACTAATTAATCAAAATTAATCCCTCCAGAATCTAAATTAAAAGGGAAAGTATTATTATTTATCAGTAACACCTACTGCTAATAAAACCTACTGGGAAAAGGTCCCTTATGAGAGAAGGAAAACATGTTTGTAAGGATATATTGTTGGAGGGGCACTTGGATGGCTCAGTCGGTTGTGCGACTGGCTTCGGCTCAGGTCATGATCTCGTGGTTCATGGGTTCGAGCCCCGCATCAGGCTCTGTGCTGACAGCTAGCTCAGAGCCTGGAGCCTGTCTTCAGATTCTGTGTCTCCCCCTCGCTCTGACCCTCCCCTGCTCATGCTGTCTCTCTCTTTCTCAAAAAAAAAAAAAAAAAAAAAAAGGATATGTTGTTGGAATGGAACCAAAATACCTTTATTACTGCTGGACCTTTGGCTATATCCACCTATGATTACAAGGACCTTTGACTATGGCCTTGGTGCCTTCTCTACCAGTCATATATAACATGGGAAACTGGACTGGGATAGTGTGCTCTGAGCCTGTTGGAGTCAAAGGAAAAATAAGGAACACGACATGCTAGGATGTGTGAAAATAGAACAGCTAATACATGTGTCAATGGAAAAAAAAAGATATATTTTAGGCCAATGGGAGATAAAGGAACTATTAAAATAACTAGAGAAATAGTAGATGTCCTAAAATAACTCTAATAAATGTAGCGGATGCCTGGCTGGCTCAATTGGTGGAGCATGTGACTCTAGATCTTGGGATCGTGAGTTTGAGCCCCACGCTGGGTGTGGAGATGAAGGAAGGGAGAAAGGGAAGAAAGGAGGGAGGATAGGAGGGAAGGAGAAAGGAGGAAAGGATGGAAGGAAGGAAGGAAGGAAAGAAGGAAGAAATGTAGGGAGGAAGGGTGGGATGGAGGAAGGGAGGGAAAGAAAAAGGAAGGAAGGCGCTTATTTTTTTTTTTAGTCTAATAAATATAAATCATACATTAGAAGTAAAATTGTTGAGGTACTGATTATGGAAACTTTCAACTTTTAATGTTTGTGAGCTCTGTTCCTGGACTCCTAGGGAAGCTATACTTCAACATTTAACAAGATCAAAATGCCTGGCAAAACCTCAAAGCATGGGCTCTATTTCTGGCCCAAGCACACGTTGTACATTCACTTCATTAAGCAAAGTAACCAAAAAGGAGCATTCTGAACACAAAAGATAAGAAGGAAGAAACTTCCTTTGTTACTATAAGATTAAAGTCAGTCAGCCCTGTATTTACTAGAAACTTACGGTCTGCGACGTTATGAAATGTCCTTTGTCTAATAATTTGTAATGTTTTCTGTAAAAAAAAAATGTATATAATCCTACACCAAATGTGCCTTTTCCAGATCTTTGCGAAGATTGTGCATCCTGGGCAGATGTCCTAATTGGGCTCTAATAAAACTCTCTTCCTTTTTTTTTTTTTTTTTAGGCAGTCTAAAATGTTTGTTCATTTTGCGTCACAACAGAGTAAGTTGTGTCAGGGTGTCCTCGTCTCACCTGTCCTCACCTATCAGTGCTCAGTCACTCAGCTGCTGAGGGGCTCCACTGGGGCTTATCAAT
Organism: Suricata suricatta; assembly: GCF_006229205.1. Taxonomy (NCBI): domain Eukaryota; kingdom Metazoa; phylum Chordata; class Mammalia; order Carnivora; family Herpestidae; genus Suricata; species Suricata suricatta. The sequence continues at coordinate 135,894,063 of NC_043702.1, read as the reverse complement.
TAAAATGTTTGAAGAAGCAGCTGTGGCAAGGAGACACTTAGAATTGCAAATACAGAGAGGATTCTTTTCTTTTTTTAATGTTTTGCCAATTTTTAAAAATCTTTGTTTCTTTTATAGAGAGAGAGAGTGAGCAGGGGAGGGGGAGACAGGGAGGGGTACAGAGGAGCTGAAGTGGGCTCTGAGCTGACAGCAGGAAGCCGGATGTGGGGCTCGAGCTCACGAACCATGAGATCATGAGCTCAGCTGAAGTCAGTCACTTAACCGACTGAGCCACCCAGGCACCCCACGGAGAGTTTATGAGGACTATCAGACTGTTTTTGGTCTGGGCAAGGCTGCAATTTGCTGATCTGAAATAGCAACCTGAAAACCGGTTGCGGGGAGGAACGGTCAGTTAGTTCCAGCAGCAAAGCCGGCTCTTTTACCAGCAGTGGCAAAAACCAGGCAGCAGCTCCTGGAGGATTATCTTGCCCATCAACACCATCATCCTTGTTCCCTAGCAGCGTGCTCCCTTCTCCATCAATGTGGGACTTTTACTTTTGCACTGGCAGCTGGAGGTCACCTCCCAGTTGGCTAAGCTGGCCCTCCCAGTGTCAGCTCATATAAAGGTGCAGCTGCAATTATATTTGGACTTTGTATTTTCCATCTCCCCTTTACTGGAATGATAGTGTGATTCTTCTGTCATTGGTTTGGATTACGTCTTTATGGTTTATTAAAACACATTGTCTTGTTTGCTATTGGCTTGTGAAATTTGCAAATGCACTGTGTTAAATACATTGTTGATAAAGATAAACTCAGTCTCTGAGCATGAGTTTGCCTCCCTAAAGAAAACAGTCTTCAGGAGGAATACCTGCATTTGTTATTAGGGCCCAGAATTACTCAGATGTCCTGTACCACCAACACTCCTCGGAGTTTAACTCAACACTTTTCCTGTAATAGGTTTCTGGCTACTATGATCAGCAAGACCCATTCACATACGGTTTAGGCTTCCTCCACTGGCCAGGGGCAGCCAGATCTTCCAAGCCATCCCCAACCATGAGCATAACCTCCAGGGCAGGGGAGACCACCTCCCAGAAATCTTTCTGAGGCTGCACCTTTAAACCCATGACAGTCCCTATTTGGGCTGGGTGCCCAGTGGAGTCCCAGGCTTCCCAGTAACCAAGACTCCCAGGTGACTTTTAGTGAAGGATACCCAGACCAGCCCATGAGGTTCCACATTCGCCAGGCCGTCCAGATTCTTCCAGCACAGCCTTCAGAAAAAAAATCTGAACACTTGTGAAGGTTAGGGCTTGGAATTAGGCAGATGTCATGGACACCCAAGAGCCCATTTGTGTTCTAGTCTCTCCTCACACTTCCCGGGTTCCCAGATCCTGCCTTCCTGCCCTGCACATCCTCTATGTGCAATACTCATCCCATTAACCAGATTTTGGGCAGCCAAGGTCTTGCAAGCCTGGGGAACTCAGGCAGTCCACAGCCATCCTCAGAGCTTCCAGGGCAGAGTAGCTGACCCACTGAAGATCTTTCTAAAGCAGCAGCTTTAAACTGGTGACAGTCAGGCCCCAAGTGGCCCGGGATTCTGCTGCAATCAAGGTTCCTGGGTGTCTCTTACTACAGGACACCCAGGCCAGCCCTCAGGAGGCAGTGCTGGCCAGGCAGGTCGGCTAGCCCTCAACTCTGCCTCCAGGGGGAGTATGCACCTTTGTGTAGGTTAAGACTTGGAATTAATCAGATGCCAGGTGCTCCTCCTACCGCCTCTTCTCACCTGACACTGCCCTGCTCAGGTCACTGGCTATCCAGACCTGCACTCCCCACTTGCGTGCAATCCACACTCCGTCAGCATTTCTTCGGCTGCCAGGGCCCTCTGGCCTCTGGAGCTCAGGCAGAATGTCCACCATCTGAATAGATTTCAGCGTGGAGGAATAGATTTCAGGGGGCTCAGAAAACCACTGTGAGCCCCCTAGCTGTAAAAGAGTGCCAGTCAGTCCCCATATGGGCTTCCTGCCTCATGGGGTCCCAGGCTTCACAAGGAGCCAGGACTCCCAACTGTCTCACAATCAAGAGACACTCTGTCCTTCCTGCCAGCCCCTCCCTCACAAAGGAGTTGAAAAACCTCCAGCTCTGCCTTTGGAGGAGTATCACACAATGGGATGTAGACCTTGTGATCAGGCTAATGTTCGGGCCTGCCCCTAGACCTCGGCCTCTCCTGATGCTTGCTCTCTTCCAGGTCCCTGGCTAGCCTGACCTGCACATCCTCTCACCCACCAACTGGGCAGCTGGGCCATGCAAGCCTACAGAGCTAGAGCCCAGGTCCAACCATCTACATTGCCTCAAAGGTAGAGGTAGACCACTCCCCAACCCCCCCCACTCCCCCAGAAATCAGACTGAGGCACCACTGAAATGGCTGCAGTCCGGCCCCTGGAGGACTGGCCTGATGTGGACTGGGCTACAGTGGCTATTAGGCACCCAGGTGTCACTTACTGGTGGATACCCCAGCCAGCCCCCCGGGGTCCAGCCCTGGTAAGGCGGCACAGAGGACGCCAGCTCTGCTTTCAGGGGCATAAACCCACGTGCATAGTTAGGGATTAGAATTAGGCAGATGCCAGTTATTCCCCACAGTCCCGCCTGTCCAGGCCTCTCCCAGCTGTGCACTATTCCAGATGCCTGGCTATCCTGACCTCTCTCGGCCAGCCTTGGCCTATAAGGACACTCCAGGCCTGTGGAGTCCCAGCCTGACCTCAACCACCTCATTGGCCTCAGGGTGCAGAAAGCTCACCCCCGACCACCCACCCCCAAAATCTTTGTGAAGTGGCAGCTTTAAACTGGCCACACAGTACCCATTGAGACTGGCTACCTGATGAGGTGAGGCTCCAACAGCAAGCAGGCTCCCAAGTGGCTCTTATTGGAAGATTCCCCCGACCTGACCTCAAAATCCAGCCTTGGCAAGGTGATCTACATTCCTCCAGCTTTGCCTTCAGGGGGAATATTCCCGTTTATATAGATTAGTTAGATGCCATGGATCCCCACAAGGTCCCTCTTGAGCTCTCCTGACAGCCCAGTTCCAGGTCCTCAGCTCCCCCGTCAGTGCAAACAGCGCAGTGCAGGGCACACCCTATCCGCAGTCCTTCCCAACCGACTGCATAGCCTCCGGGGCAGACGGAGCACCCCTCGAAATCCTTCTGAGGTGACAGCTTTAAGCCGGCAGCGGTCAGTCTCCATTTGCACTGGATGCCTAATGGTGTCCTGGGCTTCTCCTGCAGTTAAAGCTCCCAGGTGTCTCTTAGGGAAGGATATCCTGGCTGGTTTGCCCATTCCTCCGTGGCGAGGCAGTACAAAGTCACCCAGCTTTTCCTTCAGGGGAAATCTAGGTGTTTGTGTTGGTTTGGACTTGGAATTAGGCAGATGCCATGGTGCTCCAAGAGCCTGCTTTTGAGACCTGGCCTTCCCTGCCACTTGCCAGTTCCAAGCTCCACGGCTTCCTAGGCCGGCACAGTCCGTACGTGCACAGTACACACCATGGGCCAAACTTGGGCAGCTAGAGCTCGCACGCCTGTGAGGTTCAAGCCCATCCCCGACCACCTGCGTGGCCTCCAGGAAAGAGGGGGCCACCCCTCGAAAATCTAACGGGCAGCTTTAAACTGGTAATATTAAGTCTTCATTTGGACTGTCTGCCTGATGGGATCCAGGGCTTATCAGGAATCTAGGCCCAACTGTCCAACAACTGATGAATGGAAAAAGATGTGTTATAGGAGCGCCTGGGTGGCTCAGTCGGCTAAGCATTGGACTCTTGATTTCAACTCAGGTCATGATCTGGAGGTTTATGGGTTCAAGCCCCCCACTGGGCTGTGCACTGATGAGGAACCTGCTTAGGGTTCTCTCTCTCTCTCCTTTCTCTCTGCTCCTCCCCCATTTGTGCACTTGCATACATTCTCGCTCTCTCTCAAAATGAATAAACTTTAAAAAAAGATGTGGCATATATATATACACACATGCACACATACACATACAATGGACTACTACTTGGCAATCAAAAAGAATGAAATCTTGCCATTTGTAACAATATGTTTGGAGCTAGAGTGTATTATGCTAAGTGAAAGAAGTCAGAGAAAGACAAATACCACATGATTTCACTCATATGTGGTATTTAAGATACAAAACAGGTGAACATAAAGGAAGGGAGAAAAGAGAGTGAAGCAAACCATAAGAGACTCCTCACTATAGAGAATAAACTGGGGGTTGTGGAGGGGGGTAGTTGGGGGTGGGGCTAAATAGGTGCTGGGTATTAAGGAGGGCACCTGTGTTGGGTACTGGATATTACATGTAAGTGATGAATCCCTAAGCTCCACTCCTGAAACCATGTTAACACTACATGTTAACTAGAATTTAATTTTTTTAAGTTTATTTATTTTGAGAGGAAGGGCACACCCAAGTGGGTGGTTGTGAGAGAGAGGGAGAGAAAAAGCCAAGCAGCCTCCACACCCGACGCAGGGCCCAAACCCACAGACCGTGGGATCATGACCTGAGCTGAGACTAAGAGTCGGATGCTTACCCAACTGTGTCACCTAAGTGCCCCCAACTAACGAGAATAAACACTTGAATAAGAAAAAACGAGTCTAGGCTCCCAAGAGTCCTAGTAGAGGATGTCCCAGCTTGCCTGGCCCTGCCCTGGTGAGGCAGTCTAGATTCCTCCAGCTTTGCCTTCAGGGGGCATATGTGGATTTGCCAAGGTTAGGGCTTCAAATGCAGTAAATTTCTTGGACCCCAATGGCCCATTCATGAGATCTGCCCCTGCCTACCATGACCTGTGGCCCACGTACGCACCCTACCCACCCTGTCAGCTGGCCTTTGGCAGCTGTGGTCCCGCAGACCTATAGAGCTTGGGCCCATCCCCAACCACCTGCATTGCCTTGTGTGGTGGCAGGCCACCCACGGAAATCACTGAGGCTGTAGCTTAAAACTGGCAACAATCACCATTTTGCTGTGGCTGATGTGGTCCCAGGCTTCTACAGCAAACAAGCTCCTCAGGTGCCTGTAACTGGAACATTCTCAGGCCAGCTCTGCTCTGGCCACAAAGTCCAGATTTATCCAGCTCTGCCTTAAGGGGAAATATGTGCATGTGTGCAGGTTACGGTTTGAATTAGGCAGATGTACCCCTAACAGCCTGTTCCTGCGATGTGGCCACTCGAACCTTGCCCTGCCCCAGGCCTCTGGCCCCCCTAAATTAGACAGTCCCAGTCAGCACCCTCTCAGGCCTTGGGAAGTCGTGCTCTCAGAGCCCGTGGTGAAGCCACCAGGGTGAAGGGAGCCTACCCTGCAAAAACCTTGAGGTGGTAGCTTCAAACTGGGAACAGTTCCTATTTGGACTGGTTTCTTGATGGAACCCCAGGCTTCTCCACCAGTGAGGCCTCCTAGGTGTCTTTTACGTAGGTTATCGGTGCCAGGGAGCCTAGCCCTGCTACAGTAAGGCACTCCAGATTCCTCCAGCTCGGTCTTCAGGGCAACATGTGCAGTTGTGTAGGTTCACGTTTGGGATTTGGCAGGTGCCCGAGAGCCTGCTCCTCTGATGTAGACATTTGTCCTTCCAGGACTCTGGCTGCCCTGACTTGTGTGGCCTACACATGTCATCAAGGGATGTGCTGCAGGGGCTCTCCGGGCATGTGGAGCTTGTACCCATCCCAAGCAGCTGCACAGCCTCCACTGTGGAAGCCCCACCCCTGGAAATCTTTCTGTGCCAGAGGCTTCTAATGGGTGCCAGTCAGTCCTTATTTGGACTGGCTGCATGATGGGATAGCAGGCTTTTCTGGGAGTCAAGGCCACCACCAAGTGATTCTTACTAATAAGTGATAATGATATAAAAGAAATGATAGAAGACATTAAAAATGGTCTCTTCATGTTGCTATTTTAAAATATTTCTCTACAGGGGCACCTGGGTGGCTCAGTTGGTTAAACATTTGTCTTCAGTTCAGGTCATGAACTTGCGGTCTGTGGGTTTGAGCCCCGCATCAGGCTTTGGGCTGACAGCTCAGACTGGAGCCTGCTTCGGATTCTGTGTCTCCCTCTCTCTCTGTCCCTCCTCTGCTCATTCCCTGTCTCTTTATCTCTCAAAAACAAACATTAAAAATTTTTAAACTTAAAAAAATTTAAATACTTCTCTACAAATAAACTGTGCATGGATATAAGCTTCATTCCTAATGGGATATGTTTTCTATTTAATATTGGTTTTTGAGAGTTTAAGAAGCGGAGGCCGGCACTGCAGAGGCTGGTCTGGGATCGGAACCTAGGCGCCGAAGGGCTCGGCGAGCACCCACTCCAGGGACCCCACCCCCTGCAGATGCTCCCATGGCACAGTTCGTGTTCGAGAGTGACCTGCACTCGTTACTGCAGCTGGATGCACCCATCCCCAGTGCACCCCCTGCGCGCTGGCAGCGCAAAGCTAAGGAAGCTGCGGGACCGGTCCCCTCACCCATGCGGGCCGCCAACCGATCCCACAGTGCGGGCAGGACCCCAGGCCGAACACCAGGCACATCTAGCTCCAAGGCACAGACCACTCCCAGCAAACCCGGTGGTGACCTCTATATCCCCCGTCGCAGCGCTTCCCAGATGGGAGTGGCCAGTTTCCTCCTGAGCAAGGAAAACCAGCCTGAAAATAGCCAGACCCCCACCAAGAAGGAACATCAGAAAGCCTGGGCTTTGAACCTGAATGGCTTTGATGTGGAGGAAGCCAGGATCCTTCAGCTCAGTGGAAAACCACAAAATGCCCCAGAGGGATACCAGAACAGACTGAAAGTGCTTCATAGCCAGAAGGCCACGCCTGGCTCCAGCCGGAGGACCTGCCGCTACATTCCTTCCCTGCCGGACCGAATCTTGGACGCCCCTGAAATCCGGAATGACTACTACCTGAACCTTGTGGACTGGAGCTCTGCAAACGTACTGGCTGTGGCCTTGGAAAGCAGTGTGTACTTGTGGAGTGCTAGCTCTGGTGACATCTTGCGGCTACTGCAAATGGAGCAGCCTGGGGACTATGTATCTTCTGTGGCCTGGATCAGAGAGGGCAACTACCTAGCTGTGGGCACCAGCAGTGCCGAGGTGCAGCTATGGGATGTGCAGCAGCAGAAGCAGCTTCAAAACATGACCAGTCATTCTGCCCGAGGGGGCTCCCTGTGCTGGAACAGCTATATCCTATCCAGTGGCTCATGCTCTGGCCATATCCACCACCATGACGTTCGGGCGGCAGAACACCATGTGGCCACGCTGACTGGCCACAGCCGGGAAGTGTGTGGGCTGCGCTGAGCCCCAGATGGACGACATTTGGCCAGTGGTGGCAACGATAACTTGGTCGTGTGGCCTAGTGCTCCTGGAGAGGGTGGCTGGGTTCCCCTGCAGACATTCACCCAGCATCAAGGGGCAGTCAAGACTGTAGCTTGGTGTCCCTGGCAGTCCAACGTCCTGGCAACCGGAGGGGGCACCAGTGACCGACACATTCGCATCTGGAACGTCTGCTCTGGGGCTGGAGTGCTGTGGATGCTCAGTCCCAGGTGTGCTCCATCCTCTGGTCTCCTCACTACAGGGAGCTCATCTCAGGCCACGGCTTTGCCCAGAACCAGCTGGTAATTTGGAAGTACCCAACCATGGCCAAGGTGGCTGAGCTTAAAGGTCACACTGCCCGGGTCCTGAGTCTGACCATGAGCCCAGATGGGGCCACAGTGGCGGCAGCAGCGGCAGATGAGGCCCTGCGGCTCTGGCGCTCTTGTGAGTTGGACCCCATGCGCAGCGGGGGCGGGAGAAGGCCAGCGCAGCCCAAAGCAGCCTCACTCCCCAAGGCGTCCGTTGAGGACCATGAACTCATCACCTCAGTTTTTTGTTTGTTTGGTTATTGTTTTTTTTATTTTTCTAATAAAGTCATGTCTCCTTCTCAAAAAAAAATATTGGTTTTTGAAATGTTCGCTGCCTTCATAAGCCATACATAAAAATATCGGTCAGATGCATGTCAATAATCATCTCAGTGAAGATCACCTTGACGGATTATCACTTTCACATGTTTGTTGTATTTTAACATCAATGCTCATTATGCTTATTGTTTTTAATGATAAAATTATAACTCCAATAATTTAAAACTGGGAAAGGCTCAAAAGCACCACAGCAGCTCAGCACTGTTCAGTGGGTCCCTGGCTAAACGATGAGAGGTCACAGGCCTGCTGAGCCTTACCACCTGAAGTTTGGAGGCTTTCAAATGAAAAGCATTGAAACTATTTTATTAATTTAAAAAACAGAAACAATAGCATTACTACCTTTAGTGATAGGATTCCTCTGAAACTTCTCTACCAACCCTTGGAAGCTAGCTGGGAAACTTAAATTTACCTCACAGGGGAAAAAACTCAGAGAGATTAGTGTCTGATTCTACACCAGTTTCTTCTAGAACTCTGGTATTAACCAAGAAGCAATTAATGTTACTGTAGAAGGTGATAATTGGAGTTGTTCTGTGATAACAATTAAACAGTGATGTATGGTAACATATGTCCACAAGTCACTGTTCTAAGTCAAGAAAACAAACTGTAAAAGTAATAGAAGATGAACCACTAGACATGCAAAAGAAAATCTGGAAACCGGGGGGACGGGGGAAAGAAACAACTGAATAGAAATTAACTTAAGAGCACATTAGATAATCGATTTTAATTGGTACATTTAAAAAATATAAAGTTTTCTGCTTTAAAAATAATCATTTTATTCATGAATAGATCCAGATCTGATATACTGCTTCTTTCTAAAGTAAGTTTTGAAACAGTGAACAGAAAACTGACAAAAGCTTCAGATGATTGCACTTACACATGGAAGGAAAAGTGGTTTTTAACATAGGCTAAGCATTAAAAAAAAAAAGTGTCATTTTAAAATCTTTTTCTTAATTATATGGAAAGGAAATGATGAAAAACCATCTTCAACTGAATGAAGAAACTAAAATTTTTTGTTTCACCTGTGATCCAATCACTGATATGTATGCACAATTTATACTGGTTCTTCACAGATCTGAGGTAGCGCCGGTCAGCAGACCAACAGAACAATTCTACAAGGCACCACTGGTTTTGCATGGCAGAATGTTAGCTGACACCTGAGATCTAGAAATACAGAAAACAAATTCAAACATTACTATATAGATTTTTCTTTGATTTCCTCTGATTTTATGTTGGATTCATATTGGTACTATATTCACTATGGTTTATCATTTTGTTCAAGCAGATCTTTCCTCAAATCTATCTGAAAGATTCCCTCACAGAGTCACAAATGAAAATAGTTCCGTTAGGTATGCCCTGACACTCAACTGAATGCCACTTAAGGCCATAGTTAGAACAGATTTATGTGTTTGTCCTGTGACAGATATTTTCCAATGGATTCTTCCCCCATGTCTTTGTGATATCTTTTTAGGTATCAGTAAAGATCCCTGTATCTTCCTAGTGTTTCTGAAAACCCTTACATGCTTTAATCATGTGACTTCTTTCATGCTTTAATTGGCAATATGATTAATGTATGAAAAAAATCACATGATTAAAACCTGGAAGGATTTTTGGAAACACTAGGAAGATATATATACACACACACATACACATATACATTATATATACATATTCTGCCCTCACAGCAGCAGAGAGGCCAAAACCTTGTTGAAATATTCCAGGATCATGGTGATAGCTCCTAGGCGTGCCATGTCATGGAAAAGGCCCTTCATTGGGTCAAGATAATTTTACTAGAGGTCTGCTTTCAGAGCTGCAAGGCAAATCAACAACTACTACCTCCATAAACACTGTTCTCAATCTTACTTACAATCACAGAACACGGTCCAACAATTAACACTGGTCATTAAAACCTCTTAGAATCTATTTTTCATGTCTGCCTCCACTAAGTATAATATCTCTTGCATTTCTAACCACCTAGTTAAGAAATGAGCTGCATTATGTAACATTCCATCACTGTGCAGCAAGTAAGCCAGCATGGTAAAGTTTTGCTACCACACCCATATAAAACCTATTTGATTAGTTATTAAACTCTGTTCCTTTTTTTTTTTTTTATTAAACTCTGTTCTGCTTAAACAGCACTCTAACTCCCATCCTAGACAATTATAAAACTTCCTTCAGGGGAGACAGAAATGATGATTAAGAGAAATTAATAAAATCATCAGAAAGATGCTTAGCAAATATGAGGCGCCTGGGTTAAGCATCCAACTCTCGATTTCGGCTCGGGTCGTGATCTCACAGTCACAAGCCTGAGCTCTGCATCAGGCTCTGCTCTGAGTGTGGAGCCTGCCTGAGGTTCCCTGCCCCTCTCTCTTTCTATCCCTTCCCACCTCCTCACTCTCCTGCACACACGCACCTGTGCACACTCTTGCTAAGAAGGAAAAAAAAGAAATATGCTTAGCAAATACTAGTTTCTACATTCTGCTGTTCACCTATAGGTCTTTATCCTTCACCAACAGCATGTCTATACAATAGACCTGTGTTTCATCCTCTTCCAACTCATAGATTTTATTACATTCATCATTTTCCTACCCATTTTCTTATCTTCCAAGATTTTTTTTTTCACTTAATCAGCAATTTTCAAATTTCACTATAGGTGGAACTCTTTGTTCCAATTAAATTGTCTGGAGAATCCCATTACCTGAAGCAGCCAAATGCAGAACCTCTCTGATAGAAAGAGTAGTGCTGCCGGTAGACATAGCTTGGAAATCACTGCTCTAAGACATTCAAGAAAGCGAAAGTAAAGATACAGCCAGTTGGAATTTCTTCATTATCAATGGTTATAGACAATTCCCCCCTTGAATCCAATTTTCAAGAACATTTCTTAAGAACAGTTGCTTATACCTTAGCCCATTAATGGAATAAAAGCACAGTGCCTCACATACAGCTAAGTATTTCAATTCGTATTTCTTTTCACACTATTCAAAAAAGCAAATTAGTAGATGTAGTCCCATGACTAGGTTACTAAAATCAGTTTTTAAAGTATTTAATATATGATAGAAAAAACTTTTTTTTTAATTATCTTTGCTTCATAACTGCAACTGATCCAGTTCAGGCCAAACACGAGCCAAAAGGCTCCTCCGACTCTCAAGAAAACAAAAAACCATTTAAGTCATTCTGAGAAGATTATCTTCGCATGCAATGATTCTGTTGCTATATTTCTGGATTTTAAAAAAAAGCCTGTTATATATTCTATGCATATTTCAAACCTGATTTGCTTGAAAGGCCAGGAAAAAGAAAAGTCAAGTTTTGTCAAGCTTTGAAAGATTTTACAAAAGGTAAAAAATGAGAATTTGTTTCTAAAAGAAGCAAATTTGTGTTTTCCAGGCTTTTCATAACCTCCTTCCACAGAAGCAGAAGGCTTTTCAACAGACTTTTAAGTAAATCTAGGCCTTCAGAAACCAAGGCTGTGCTTAGTTTATAAAAGGCACCCCTGTTCTTCGATGTCCCTCACGGGCTGGACGGGCAGCACCAGGTGGGAAATCCGGCTCCAGAGCCCGCTCAGTTTGTCCGAGTCCATGTGGTTGAAGGAGCTAGGAGTGTCAGAGTTGGTAAACCTGGCCCAGAGGAAATCTCTCACTTTTTCTTCAGTTTCCCTTGGGCTGACGCTTGCTTCTAATGTTTCCTCCTCTAGGAGGACAGTCAGGACCAGGGCCACATCTTTGAAGGCGGCGTTCTCATGGTCACAATACTTGTAGAAAATTAAGGTAGAGCCTGCGGGAAGGGACTCAAAGTGGTGCACCACAGCAGCCTTCTGGCCATTCTCAAACCCTGAGCTTAGCTCCATGTCAACCAACTGCTTGACCAAGTCACTGTCCTCCAAGGTTCTTGCCGCCCCGTCAATCTGAATGGCAGAGACTTTCTGGAAGGAGGTATAGGCATCTGCAACGAGGTGGCTCAGGCACTTCAGGGTCTCTCTTCCCTCCTGAGCTGCCGTAAATATGATGGTGGCTGGCTCAGTGGGGCTTGAAGCATTGAGGTGCTTCTGGAGAAATTTACGTCCTCTCTGCCACAAAAAGGAACTCTGGCCTGGGAATTTATCCTTCAGCTGGCTGAAATGAACCAAAAAGGCCTCCAAAGCTGGATTTTTGGGCACTTGCTGGGCTGGAGACGAATAGTAGCTAGTAACAAAATTGAGGCAAACAAGAGTCATGACCACAGAGACAAAAAAGATGGAGCCTGCCAGAGAATGGGAAAATAAAACACAAAATTAGAGAGAATGTGGAACAGAAATAAAACCTACAGTTAACTGAAATGAGTTAGATGTACTGCCAGATTTTACTAATTGTGGTGAATTTCTTTTGCCTAAATCCTTTAAACTTTGAGCTATTTTAGGTCTATCAGAAATACTTCTCTAATTTCTTAGATTTAATTATTTGATGATACAGTATTTTTCTTACAAGGTAAGTTTATGTATTTGTTGCTATAACTAATGATGTGATTTAGAAATGATCAGGATAGTCTTCCATCTTCTCAGAGTACCTATGACCTGTAATAAGCCAGTTTTTCTTAAAGGGTTAAAATATAAAAATGCCACTTGAGAAGTTAATACTCTGTAATTTTTCAAAAGCAGCTTTAGTTTCTTATTTACGAAAAGTCCTTTCTCCTAACAAAATTCTCATGTTGTGAAGGGTGGCAAAATATCATGGTCACCAGATAACCAGGACGGTAATAACACGGCCACCAGACACGGCGGTGAGACAGTAATGCGCATTAGGAAGTGCACTGTTGTGCTGAGCACCAGGTGTTGTGTGGAAGTGTGAATCACTACGCCGCACACCCGAAACAACACAACACTGTATGTTAAGCACACTGGAATTAAGGTAAAATAAAAATAACAACAACAAACTAAAACAATAAAACTGTTTAAATGCTAGTTTTCTAGGCGTTTTCTCAGAGGGTTTCTGAATGTGAATCAACACCGCAGTAGGACGAATTTTGTTCTTACCATAACTCAAATAATCCTTTTTATTCATCTTTCTCTTGGTATCAAGTGCATTCTCTTCGTTTTCTTCCAAGCTTTGTGTTTCCTGTTGATGACTTTGAGCCTCTGCTGGGGAAAAGGAACATTATTTTTAGACAATACGCTAATGGGGTAGCATACACTCTATGCCTCTTACCAAACCAAAGAGTTATTAGGCTAGGTGGATTTCTATACTTTCTTATACAAAGTTAACTTTTTTCCTGTCTTTTCTTTAAGGCTATTACTTTTATTCTACGTAGAACAATAGAATGAAGTCCTCACTGGCCTTTACATCAAGGACAAGAAACACACCTTAATGTTATGGCCAAACCTACCCACAATGCATTTCAACAAAATGTTCAACGTTAAAAAGGGATTTAGAAGTGTTAGCTGGAGCACCTGGCTGGCTCGGTCAGTAGAGCCTGAGACTCTTGATCTCAGGATTGTGAGTTCAAACCCTATGCTGGGCGTACAGCTTACTTCAAAGAAATAAATATGTGACAGCTATTAAAAGATAAAGCATACATAAGAAAACATTTTTTTAAGAGAGAAGTGTAAGCTGTACATAAGACTCAACATCACAGGGCAGGGAGACTCTAATTCCAGGGTTCAAGTCACGTGGCTCAAGACCCCACACACACACATAACAAAGGCCCTAAGTTTAGAGACAGGAGAGATTAATGTACAGTTACAAAATAGCTCACAAAAGTAGGTTTGGAACTCTTCCTTTTTTTTTTTAATTAATTTTTTTTACGTCTTTATTTTATTTTGAGAGAGACAGAGAGTGAGTGGGGGAGGGTCAGAGAGAGAGGACACACAAAATCTGAAGCAGGCTCCAGGCTCTGAGCTGTCAGCACAGAGCCCGACATGGAGCTTGAACCAGTGTACCCTGAGATCATGACCTGAGCCAAAGTTGGACACCTAAAGAATTGAGCCACCCAGGAGGCGCCCCAGTTTGGAACTCTTAATGAAGGAATAATAAAAAGTAAGGAATACAAGATTAAAAACATTTATGAACTACATAAAAATGTTGGTGTGAGGGGAGACACTAATCTTAAAATGTGTGGCTGGAAAAAAAGGAGGGTGTAGGGGCCCATTCAGCTAGAAGGCCTGTTGAGATCCCGCTGTGATCCACCAGGAGGAACGCACATATCCCTAGTGTGCTGGAGGGTGCGCCCCTGGTACAGCAGGGTCCCTCAGTTGAGGACCGGTATCAAGTTGCCTGGGAGACTGAGCGTACAGTGTCCTATGGCTTGTTGGGTCCTGCTTTCCTTTGTTTTAGAGAATGTGCACATGACCTCTTAATCAAGATGGATTAGGGACTGGAGTTAGTTTTCTATAACCTTTAATTAGTTTCAGTGAGTGGGCAAATTTTCAGATTGAAACTCCCTTCCTGGTCAGGGGCACTTTACCCGTAAATCATCATGTTCACCTTTAAAGAAAATTATACTATATACATAAAGTAAACCCCTGCTTATGTATTTTGAGTGATGAATTACGTTTTTTGATCTTCTGTATTGTACGTCATTTCTGTTTTGATTTTGTTTTCTCTACTGTGAAAATAATTTTTTCTGGAAGTTACAAACAATGTAATCATTAGAAGAATGATGTAATCACCTTTGGTATACAAAGACCCTAAGCATCACAGTAAAGTGCAATCTTGCCACCATTCACTTTGTCTGTGTTCTTTCTTATAGATACTTCGCCGACACCAACCCCCTACTCAGGGACCCTTAGACTGGTGCGTGGGCTGGTCCCCCGCAGGAGGGCACTAATGTGTAGCATTCTAAGTCACTCTACAGTATAGATATGTGCTAAGGGAAAAATAACTCAAATGGCATACTTTATTAACATACAGAAATAGAATCCTTAGGGCACCTGGGTGGCTCAGTTGGTTGAGCATCTGACTTTGGCTCAGGTCGCAATCTCATGGTTTGTGAGATTGTGGGATTGGGTTTGCTGCTGTCAGCTCAGAGCCTGCTTCAGATCTTGTCTCTCTCTCTATCCCTCCTCTGCTCATGCTCTCTCTCTCAAAAATAAATAAACATGGAAAAAAATGAAACAGTTGTTTAAAAAACAAAGAAATAGAACCATCTTCACCTACAAAGGATAGTATATTTATTCACATCACACTAAAATACAAGAATTTAGGGGCGCCTGAGTGGCTCAGTCGGTTAAGCGTCCGGCTTCGGCTCAGGTCATGATCTCACAGTTCGTGGGTTCGAGTCCTGTGTCAGGCTCTGTGCTGACGGCTAGCTCAGAGCCTGAAGCCTGTCTTCAGATTCTGTGTCTCCTTCTCTCTCTGACCCTCCCCTGTTCACGCTCTCCTTCTCCCTCAAAAATAAATAAAACATTTAAAAAAATAAAATAAAATATAGGAATTTAAAATATCATAGCACAGAATACGAAAGGATCTTTAATGATCACCTACTGTAGCCCCACCTTACCTATCTTGACGAAAGGTCCAGGGATGGGAAGGGCTTTGCCCAAGGTCACATGAAGAGATGTGGCTAAATGGGGCACCCGGTGGCTCAGTCAGTTAAGTGTCTGACTCTTGGTTTCAACTCAGGTCCTGAACTTGCGGCTTGTGAGTTCAAGCCCTGCCTTGAGCTCTGTGCTGACAGTGTGGAGCCTGCTTGGAATTCTTTCTCTCCCTCTCTCTCTGCCCCTCCCTTTCTCTCTCTCTGCCCTACCCTCCCTCTCTCTCTCTCTCTCAAAATAAACCTAAAACGAAAGAGAAAGAGAGAGAGAGAGAGAGATGGCTGAGCTTAGAACAAGATTTCTCATCTGCTAGATTTAGTTCATTCCATCATATTAAGTTGCCTCACATACACAGACTGCATCTTATCATCAGTATTTTCTTCCTCTACTCCGTGAACCTGCATACTCATGAAATCTGATGGAACATAATCGTTCATACAAATCATTCATTCATTCATTCATGTAACAACTATTCATAAAGTTGCTTCTCTGTGCCAGGTGCCACAGAGACATAATAGAGGAGAGACAGTCCTTGACATTCCTGAAGTTATAGATATTCTAATGATTAATGAATGAAATACATATTTGAGCTCAGTCACTGATTTATAGTGAAACATGAATTTCCAGCCCTTAGTTAAGTCCATGACCAACAGAAGGTCTTATATTTTATGCTCCTTTGCACTTGGCCAATAGGCGTTTTAGATTGAGCTCTTCCACGTACTTATAAAATACGTATCCACCCCTACATTTATAGACAGAGAGAGCTGGATATCTCTTATCCAACTTTCTCATTCTACAAATAGGAAACTAAAGTACCAGGAAGTTAAGAGACTTGTTCAGGTCACCAAAGCTAGCAGGTGGTAGGGCCACAACTAGAATCCGTGTCTCTTTCAAGTTCCAGCTAAGGACTTAGCCACTGGGAAGACAGTATCTTCATAAGGGAAGATATGATGGTTATTCCCCTTAATAGAGAAGCGGGGAAAATCATGTAGAGAGAAATTAATGGATTTACTCAAAGTCTTAGGAAACTAAAATATGACAGAGTTATGGGCACTGAACCACTGATGCTGGTTTTTAAATATACCCATCTGTTGATTTATGTAGTAGTTAGTTTCCAAAAAATTAAAAGCTTTAAAGAATTATAAGTAAAAAATATGTTCTTAAGAATTAAAGAAAAAGCCAGTGGTGAAGTTTTAAAAAGTCAGGTGCCCCCTGCCCCCCGTTTTAAATCATCATTACTACAAACAGTAAGTAAATAAAAATATTGTTTAAAAATGCAGTTTATGTGTTTGAAGCTACTTAAGTAGTGTAATGAGCTGGTCTAGAAGATGAGAAATCTCACTCTAAGCTCAGTCATATCTCTTTTAAGTGACCTTGGGCAAGTCCCAAAGGCCTCGGTCCTCGGATGGAAAGAGAAGCTCTCTGACAAAGAGGACCCTGACCTGTGCTGTGTCCTCAGTGACAGAGCGATACAAAACAGAAGTCCGGGGGCTCCCTTACCTGGCACCCGCCGTCGCCTCCTCACTGGGCCCTGGCTCTCGGGCCCTGCGTGGGAACGATCAGGGCTCTCGGTGTCCTGCGGGTCTACGGCAGGTGGCTCCTGTGGCACTCCAGGGGCGCCGCTCACCTCCTCAGGGAGGGCTGCAGAGTCGCTCTGTGGGAGCACATCCTCTCCTCCCACCTCATCACTTGGCAAACAGCTGGGTTCTGGATCCAAGGGTTTGTCACCTGGACTTCCTGAGTCAGGGACTTGATGCCCTTGTTCTCCATCCTGAAAGCTCTGGGTGTGCTCAGGTTCTGTTCCATCCTTTGGCTGGTTCCCGTAATTTGTTTCATCTGGCTCTTCTGGCTGATCACCTGTGTCTGCCCTTCCTATGACTGAGATCTCTTGTGCCTGAGAACTTATTGATGGGTCGTTTTTCAAATCCTCTTGAGAGGCTAGTGAGATAAAAATGTATAATTTTGTTAAAAAGAACATCCCCATTTTTTATGTGTTTTAACAAGGTCCCTGACTGAATAATAAGTAAATTGCATATAGATTTTTATGGTTAACAAGGCACTCTTCCTAAACATTATTTCTCTTGATTTCCAATAAAGGTAACTAGGACAAATTTATTATGTGTTGATAAATCTAACAAATAATACTAATGTAAAACTACTTTGAATCACAAAACCAAATTTTGGTTGTATTAAACACATCCTCTTCCCTATTGAAATAATGTATCTGGGCAATAATCAGCAGCAGCAACTAAAACCATTATGCAAAAGGCTTACGAGGAATTTTATCATGGATCAACCAGACAGCTGCTGAACTAGCTGGTCTTCAACATCACAAAAAGAGGGAAAAGCAAATATCATTAACCTCCCAATTCAATGCAACCGGGAGTACACTATGTCACCTATGACGCATTCTTGCCAAACAAAAATGGTTTGATATGAACGGATATCGGAGCCACCTACCAGTTTCCATGGAATACAGGGATAGAGCAATATATTAAATCATGCCCCAGAATGTAATTGGTAAAACCCAGGATGGGAACAGTTCAAAGAGACAAAAGACTCTTTTCTTTAATAGCAATGAGAAATAAAAATATATGGCAAGAAAAGAAAAAAAAAAGGAGGGGTGACCTATTGATTAAGACAAACTAAAGACCAAATGCATCAACCAAAGGCAACGTGTGACCTCACTGTTTGGATCTAGCGTCAAACAAATTACTGAAAAAGTATTCATGAGATAATCAGGAAAATTCGAATGCCAGATATTTACTCTTACTAAGGATTACTGTTCTTCCTTTAAGTACAACATATTGTGATAATTTTTTTAAAGCATCCTTTTAGAGGTTAAGTATTCACTTATTTATGGCTAAAATTACATGATGTCAACAATTTGCCTCAAGAATATGGGTGCAAGGGGAGACTATAGATGAAACAATATGTTGAGAGTAAATGAAGCCATTTGATAGGAACATGGGATTCATTTCATCTCTCTCCTCTTATGTTTGACAATTTTTATAATAAAGCTTTAAAAAAAAAAAGCAATGTAAAAGATAAAACAATCAAATGCAGAGTGGCCCACTATAACATTTTATTTTTGAGTACACACAAGAGGTGGGGGAGGGGCAGAGAGAGAGGGAGACACAGAATCTGAAGCAGGCTCCAGGTTCTGAGCCGTCAGCACAGAGCCCGACTCGGGGCTTGAACTCAAGAACCGCGAGATCATGACCTGAGCCACAGTAGACACTTAACCTACTGAGCTACCTAGGGGCTCTGAGAGTGGCCCACTATAAAGGAAAAAAAAAGAAAAGAAAAACCCAGCTGTGTAGAAAAAAAAAGATTAGGGCGCCTGGGTGGCTCAGTCAGTTGAGCATCTGGCTTGGGCTCAGGTCATGATCTCATGGTTTGTGTCTCCCTCTCTCTCTGACCCTCCCCTGCTCGCGCCGTCTCTGTCTGTCTCTCAAAAATAAATAAAAAACATTAAAAAAATTTTTTTTAATTAAGGAGGGGGGAAAAAGATTGAGACAACTGGAGAAATGTGCATATTGATTAAATTTGTGATAATATTAAGGGACAGCTATTAATATATTTTCCAGGTATGATGCTATTTTATTACTTTTAAAAAATGTATCTTTAAGAGATCTAAACTAATATATGTATAAACAAAATGATATAATGCCTTGGATTTGTATTTATTCTATGGCAGGCAACAAGATCAGCGTTATATAGGTTGTAATTGAAATTTAGATGTCAAAGGGCTCCTGGGTGGCTCAGTTGGTTTAGCTTCTGACTTCGGCTCAGGTCATGATCTCGAGGTTCGTGGGTTCAAGCCCCATGTTGGGCTCTGTGCAAACAGCAGAGATTGTGTGTCACCCTCTCTCCCTGTCTCTCCCTGGCTTGCACTCTGTCTCCCTCTCTCTCAAAAATAAATAAATAAATATTTAAAAAATTAGATGTTGAAATCACTCTATTATATACCTAAAACTAATATTACATTGTGTATTATTTACTGGTATAAATGAACTGGAATTTAAATAAAGAGTTAAAAAAAAGAATTAAGATGTTGAGTACATGGAATTCAGCACAGTATTCTACTTTTATAGACTTTAAAATAGCGTTAATAAAAGGTTTAAGTAAATATGCCCTTCTCTTCTGAAATATCTACTCCATAATTTGCCTATTTTATATCTTCTACATATATATATATAAGCAGGATGGAGACTTTAAATTTCATCTTTTCCTAGAATTAGAAGATCTCTAAATAGATGGCACATCAGTTTTTTTTTATTTTTAAAAATACAGCTCTAAACATTAGTCTACCATCCCTTTCTAAGATGCATGTATTTTTCTAATACTACAAGTTCCTACTACTGGAGCCCCTAAAACATTAACCTTACTTATAATTTAGGTCTGATGCTTTGGTAGACTTTGGTAAATAAAAAAGACTCATAACAAATTAATCAATTAAGCTAACTTCTTTACTTCCAAACTTCAGGTTTCAGTCACGGGAGATCTTAGTCCAGCTCTAGATTCCCACAGCACAAACCTGCTACACAGACTAGTCTTACCCTCTGCGGGATCCCTAAGTCCTCTGTCCGCCATGTTTGTGTTCTAGCTCTTCAGACTTTGCGATACTTTTTTTAATGTCTGGTTTTTCTTGTGAAGATGTCTTGTTTTCCTCTTGTCCAAAGTCCCAACAGACTCATGCTTCCCGTGGACCCAGGAAACAAGGCATATGGAGTGACTAAAATAAAATGAAAAGAATTAAATGACTTTTTATTCATATATGGGAGAAATGCCGATTTCATTTATTCAATCTGTTTAGTCTGAGTAGTAGTTCCCCTTTGAAACTTTTCTGGTGAAGAAGAAATGTTTTCTGGTTTTAGTGAGGGTCACCAAATCCTTGCCTACAAATAGAAAAAAGCTTCAGATTATTAACCTGCATGGATGCCATCATCTCCTAATACGTTCCACATTCCATTGTTTTGAAAGTATGGAAAAAGCCAAATGGCCAGAATCTTAAAGGGAAGTTCTTCGGAAATGGAATGAAAAAAAAAAAAAAGAAAAAAAGAAAATGGAATGAAAAGTAATTCTTTGAGTAGAAATATAAGTCACTACAGGTTTCCTTTATGTCTTCGGTTTCTGCCCCATGTGAATCCCTCAGCCTATCAGAAGCTTTCACTTACAGTTATTAAGTAACAATGCACAGGGAATACTTACAAACCAAGGTGGCTGTCTTGGTGTCAGGTGTAGGAAATACATTTGGGAGTTTTGTCACTGCCTTCTTAGTGGTTTTCTCACAATATTCTCTTTAGATCACTTTATACAATGCCTTTATGACCAGTGCAGAGAGAAGTCTGATGTCGAAGTTATTATGAACTATATATACAAAGGAATCAAAATCAGGCAACTCAAAATCAATAAAATATTCTATCATTTTATAGTTATATCATATTTTTTGTCAGGAACAATACTATCCTTTATCTGTAAAAATGATTTAAGGACTGCTATGAGAATTAAATATAAAAATATATGTGAAAGAGGTTTGCAAAGTGTTACATTGATAGCCTAGTTGCGAGGCTAGCCAACTAGCTTTATGTCTTTTCCACAGCACTCTTTTGTAAAATTTAATTTTACAAAATAAAATTTTAGGGGTACCTGGGTGGCTCAGTTGGTTAAGCGTCCGGCTTCGGCTCAGGTCATGATCTCATGGTTCATGGGTTTGAGCCCCGCATTGGGCTGTGCTGACAGCTAGCTCAGAGCCTGGAGCCTATTTCGGATTCTGTGTCTCCCTCTCTCTCTGACCCTCCCCTGCTCACGCTGTCTCTCTCTGTCTCTCAAAAATAAATTAAAAATACATAAAAAATTTAAAAAATAAGATAAAAATTTAATACCACATGCCTGGCATTAGCCTAGTGTA
Organism: Suricata suricatta; assembly: GCF_006229205.1. NCBI lineage: Eukaryota > Metazoa > Chordata > Mammalia > Carnivora > Herpestidae > Suricata > Suricata suricatta. The sequence goes on along the minus strand of NC_043702.1, from coordinate 135,872,708 downwards.
GAGTAAGAACTCCCTATTTTAATTAAAAATATGAATAAATGGATGCATAAATTTCTAGAGTGGTGCCAATTATGAACTTGAAGGGAAGGAAGGAATTAGACAGGCCTCCTTTCTGCTGGTGTGAACATGAGGAACGTGTCTCAGATTTGGAGAGTGCCTTGTTACCCTTTTATCTTCTTCAGTCTCCTGAGACAGGGCTTCTAGCTCTCCTTTTCATTATCATCACAGGCTGCAGTGAGGGTTTCTCTCCTATCCTAGTTCATGAAAGAAAATAAAAGGTCCTCAGTCTTTTTTAGATTTCTTAAGACAATTTTTTTCTGCCAGCCCAAACTAAGAAAACAATGGGTAAAACTTTCCTGTGCACCAGTGACAAAAATTTTAGAAAGCAAACAGGATACTCACATAATACCTGTAAGTTATCTCAAAATAAAAATTAAAAGGTACCTGGTAAAAAGCCTACCAATACATATGCAAGAACTTTATAGAGTGGGGTGAATTTTATGCTATTTAAATTATACCTCAATAAAGCTGTATTAAAAAAAAAAACTTTTGGAAGAAAAGCATAAAATTTTACTGAAGGACATAAAAAGACCTAAGTAGTGAAATATATTATATGCATAGACAGTAAGACTCTAAACCACTGATGTCAATTCTCTCCAAACTAATCTAATTTCACTGTAAATTAAAACAAAATCTTAAGACAATTTTTGCTTGTTGTTTGTTTCTTACAGAACAGACAAGCTGACCCTAAATTCACAAAGAGCAGTAAAGGATTAAGAAGAGGTAAGGTAATCCTGAAGAAAACATAAACAGATAATTCTGAAGTAGGGGGGCTATTTTTACCAGACAATATAAACTTACAGGAAATAATAATAAGGGCATTAGTCCATGAACAGACAAAGAGAATATACAGAATATACAGCCAGGAAATACATGCACACATGCGTACAGGGAACTGGCTAAAGTGACAAAAGGGAAAGAATGAATTAATGAGTAGTTTGAGGACAAGTGACAACTCAAATGGGAAAAAATTAAGATTTCTACCTACCACCTGACACAAAAATCAATTTCAGATTAAAGACCTAAGTGTAAAGAGCAAAACTTTGAATTTTCAGAAGAAAATATAGAATATCTTTATAACCTCAAGGTTTTGTTAAACAAGATATGAAATATACAAGCCATAAAGGGGAAATCTGACAAATGTGACATTTAAAAAATGCTAATTTCTATACAAATCATCAAAATCAAAGTTAAAGCATAAATTCACTGACTAGAAAAATATCAGCCAACACATAAAATCAGCAGGGGATTAATATCCAGAATATATAAAGACTCCCTCAAATCACTAAGAAACAGATAATGCTATGAAAAATAAGTGGGGAAAAGAGGTGAACAAACTGTTAAATGAAGAGAAAACCGAGCAGTCTAATGAATCAAGAAGAGTGGTTAAGGAAACGCAAAATAAATTCACGACATACAATACCATTTTACAAGCTCTGACGAGCAAAAAGTCACAAGACCAGCAACCCCGGGTGTTGGTGAGGATATGGGTATAGAGTTCTTAAACCCTAAAGGCAATGAGGTACACTGTTACTCAACTCTGGAGAGCAATATGGCAATTATCTGGTAAAGCTGAGACCTCCAGGTTCTACAAACTAGAAACTGCACTTTTAGATACATGCTGTAGACAGGCTTTCCCTCAAGTGCCTGATATTTGTGGCAGTGCTGTTTAAAATGAGGAAAAAGGAGACCACCCAAATGCCCATGAATAAGGAAGCAGATTTTTAAAAACCATGGCATATTCTTACAATATTATATATGGCAATTAAACCAATGAATTATGTATCTCAACAATTTATAAAAGTTCAGTATTACAACTTTTACATACAATTTAAGAAACAAATGTGTACTATACAGAGTGATTCAAAAGAAGAACAAATGGCATAAATATGAACTGATACAAACCACAACATGGATATATCTAAAAAATGTGAGTGAAAAAAACCACACATATGAGTATCTGCCAAATGATTCCATTTATATGACGTCCTAAAATAGGCAAATGGTTATTTATCTGTAGGGGAAGGAGTACTCACTGTAAAAGGGCAAGAGGAAACCTTTTGGGCTAGAAAAGTACTTCGTATCTTTATTGAGGTAGTCAACATTTGTCATCAAAATTAAAATTTGTACATTTTATTGCATGTAGGATACCCTCATAAATTGTTTCCAACGAACAGAACTGAAAGCTTTCAAAAACGTATTACTTGCTAACTAGGATGTAGCCAATAAACACTCTGCAAAAGGAAGCTTCGCAGATATTTCTCTAATCTTAAAAACGCTCAGTAAATACCTTTCTTGTCACGAGGCACACATTCCTGTTGCCCATTTCATTTAGGGTCTTTGTAACATATCATACTGTTCATAGTGGAAATGGCACTCCCTCAAGGCTACAAGGAAGTAGTAGTATAAACACGGAGGTTCTTGATGCATCCGCACAAGTCCCTCGGTGGGAGAGCTGGGAGGTCTTGAGGCCAACATATTCCAGAGGCAGGTCAACCCTTTGAGCGTTACCCAATCCATGCCATGAAATGTGTATGCGAGGAACCTCTGCACTGCATAATGGCAGTGAGGCAGCGCCTCGTCCTGATGGAAAATGGGGATGTTGGAGACTTTGTGGCTCTAGGAGAAACCACTCCATCATCGTGTCCATGATTGTACTATCATGTCCATTTGATGGTATCCTTTGCAAAAAGGAACTGATGAAGGGCTGTGTGCTTCACATGGCACAAAAGATTTACTTTCAGCAAATCCCTTACAAGTTCCATTGTAAAATGTTGGTTTCCATATGCCCCACATATATGGGGGTTATGATCCATTTTTCCACTTTTTGCACTTCCCTGTGACCCTGGAACCTGCAGCAAAACTTGTATCATTTTGCTTTAACAGTCTCAATGTGGGCTTGAACCAGGTTAAAGTAATAAAGTTTTAGTCTCCATTTATGGAGAATGCTCCAGATGGTAGGCTGAGGGATGCCCTCCTTAATTTCCACATCGTGGGACTTCTCTAAATAAGGACATGAATTTGCCTCACTGCTTCCTCTGCGATGTGGTTGCCCTGTGTTCTTTTAAGATGTATCCTTTCTGTTCCATTACCAGTGGTAACGCTCTGACTGCCTGGTATGTGTTCATTGTCTGGTACACTGCATGACCTCTGCCCTGCACAATACAGCCAACTCCAGAATTAAGTGTCATGAGAGGAACTCTACAACGTGGTGCGCGTTACATCTTTATGTATAAATGTTACTGATGTGACTGAATAATAAAATTCTGAAAGCAATCAATTCTCTTTTATTGCTCTGTATATTGCTTGAACAGATACATAATAAACAAACACATGAACAGAAAGGATACCCATAAACTTCCATTCAGTGCTTGCTTCTGCTGAGGGAAGGACAGGAGTAGGATGAGGGCAGGAATGGGTTGCAACTGTATCTGGCAAGTATCTTTATTTTTTTTTTTTTAGGTTTATTTATTTTTTGAGGGATGGAGTAAGATGAGACAGAGAATGAGCAGGGAAGGTCAGAGAGAGGAGACACAGAATCTGAAGCAGGCTCTAGGCTCTGAGCTAGCTGTCAGCACAGATCCTGATACGGAACTCGAACCCACCAACTTTGAGATCATGACCTGAGCCACTCAGGAGTCCCTGTCAAGTATCTTTAAAACAAAACAAAACAAAACAAAACAAAACAAAAAATGGAGGCAAATGTGGCAAAATGTTAATGTATTTCAGATCTGGGTACCTGGTGAATATTATTTTCTGGATTTTTCTGTATGTTTCATGTAGTTAATACTTTTGTTATAGGAGTAATAAAATGGATCACCTTCTGTGAGGAAAAGAATCAAAAGGTAAAGCCCATAATGGTAACTCTCTGAGCTCACAAGCAATGAATCAGTGTTACAGGAGTACGCTTCAACCACAGCCTCCTATGCACTTTGTCACAACCAGCTGGGGGGAGATAGGACAAGAAAAGGCTGCCTGTTGAGAACAAAATCAGGGCTAGGAGAGCAGCAAGACTTCACCCAATGTCTACTCATCCTGTAAACCTCCAGTCTTGCCATGGGAACCAGGAAGGAAGGGAGGGAGGGAATGGAGACCTAGAGCCCTGGGGAAGAAGATATCTGCAAAAGTGGTAAGTTAGAGAGAGAGAGAGAGAGAGAGAGAGAGAGAGCGCGAGCGCGGATTTAGAAGCCTAACAGCCAAGAAGGACAAAAGAGTATCAGTCAATTTAGACATCATGACAAATGTATGGTAGTCGGTCCCAATAAATATATGTATCTTTTTTTGTTTTTAAACCCTTTCTTTTTTTTTTTTTTTTTTTTTTTGAGAGAGAGAGAGAGAGACAGTGTGAGCAAGGGAGAGTGAGACAGAAAGGGAGACACAGAATCCGAAGACAGGCTCCAGGCTCTGAGCTAGCTGTCAGCACAGAGCCTGACGTGGGGCGTGAAACCATGAACCGTGAGATCATGATCTGAGCCGAAGTGGGACGCTTAACCGACTGAGCCACCCAGGCGCCCCCAACACTTTCATTTTAATGAATGCTGTCATTTTAGGCTCTAGCGATAAAAAGCAGGTATCTTGGCCCTCAAATAATTTATACTTTTGCTGTGGCTACAACATATAAAACATATACAACAAAAATATAGAGCTAACGTTTTCTAAGCATCTTCTTTATGCCAAGCAGCATCCAAAGCATTTCATGTATTCTTTTCACAACAGTCTTCTGATGTATGGACTATTAATAGTCTTACTATTTTGCAACAAGGAAACTGATACACAGAGAGATTAAGAACCTTACCCAAGAACACACAACTAGTAAAGGCTGAGTCAGGATTTGAACTCAGTCTGACTGTGGGACCCAAGCTTTTAACCAGGACGCTAAAAAAAAGTTTGTAGTAAACATACTGCCAAGGACCCTGAATCTCTGAATTGTGACTCTAGCGCATATGACCTGGGTGACTGAACATATCCTTCAATTTTTCTCAAACCGCTTATTTTAGTGTTGTGCCAAGTCTCAGGTGATAGAACAAATCACACAGCAATTACATCTACCACAATTATGACTGTAAACGGGCCTAAAAAAGTGACAAAGATTTGCTTGAGACCATCCATCCCTGTAGGCTTCATAATCTTTACACGTAACACCACTGGACTCAACTACAAGGTCAACCTCAGTACCAAGATCAAGCTGGTCCTTCACTGGAAGGGACTTAAGAAGTTTTCAGTAATATCCAGGATCGAGCTCTACCAATTGGATTTAATCCCTGTTATAAAATTAAGATCTATCCTTATCCCTACTTCTGAGTTCTACCTGTTCTCCTGTACTTTTTCTAGTCCTAATGACTTACTATGTGCCATATAATTGGCATATATTATCACATTCAACCCTGGAACAGTATGAGGTAGGTTATTACTGCACTATTTGACAGATAAACTGGAGAGAGGTTAAAATGCCCAAAGTCATTTAACAGTGCCAGAATTCGAAGTTGGACACAGGTTAACTGACTGCAAAGGCTATTGTTTTTCCTCTGTACTAAGCAGTTTTCAAGCTGTGTTAAGATTCAGGGAGAATCAGGGGCTGTCAGGAAGTCTGAAGAGATGGAAGGTTTATGGTTCATCTCGCTCCTTACAGATATATGCAGCATGCTGACTGCCACATACTCTTTGGATTCCATGGAATTCTTTTATCCCTACTTGCTTACCTGGGCTTCCTTCTCCTATTACTTAGAGAGGAATCTTAACTGTCCCCCACAGCCCAAGATAGCCTCCTCTTCAGTAGATATTTCCTTCCCAGGCTACCTTCCACTCCCAAGTCTGCCACAAAGTAACAGGAAGTAGTCACAAAAGTTATTTTTAAAATGGCCATTATATACAAGTAGCAGCATCAACCAACTCTGCCAGTATGGAAGTAGATTAATTGGGCTCTCATATCTAAAATGTTGGATAACCCACTAGATCATTTGTCTTGAGAATTAATTTTAGAACATATTTATACTTCGAGAAAAATGAGACTGACATATAATCAGTAGCAACCTTTAGTCTGACATGAAACCTCTTTATATGTCACTAGCAAAGTATAATTATCACTACCTTGCAGTATTGTGAGTACTCAGTTTCTTTCCTTTTAAAGCCAGATAACTAAACACCACCGAGGTGCTGACACTGTGCTTCTGAACGTATCCATACAGCACCTGCATTAAGAATCTCCTGCAGCACGATTTATAAATGCAGATTCCTGGGCCCCACAAGCAACCTAAGGAATCAAAATTTCTGTGAGATCAAGAAATCTGTGTAACTTGACAAGCTCATCCATGTATTGGTGTGAAAATCAACAATACAAACCCATTTAATTTTTTTCTACTACTTAAGGGAGAGATTAGTTAAAACATTTTGCCAATACTTAAAATTGCACATATGTAGAGTGTTTGTCAGTACGTGTTTGAAAACATTTAGGGGACAGTAATATTGATCAAAAGCAGTACCTTTTAATAAAATTTCATTTAAAGTTTTTTTTAATGTTTATTTTTGAGAGAGAAAGAGAGACAGAGCACGAAGAGGGGAGGGGCAGGAGAGAGGGAGACACAGAATCCCAAGGAGGCTCAAGGCTCTGAGCCGTCTGCACAGAGCCCACGGTGGGGCTCAAATTCACAAAACATGAGATCATGACCTGAGCCAAAGTCAGATGCTTAACCGACTGAACCACCCAGGCGCCCCAAAATTTCACTTTTTAGAAAGAGCTGTAGGATAGTGAAGGGAGTTCTTAACCAAGGGTTAATGATAAACTAACTAGTCTTCACTCAGTTTAGCAGTCCACATAGTTTATTCAGCAATGTAACAGGAGAGAACTTCCATTTGGATAGACATACGGCAGATACAGGGTGGATCTCCAGGGTACAGCCTTTATACAGACTAACAAATAACTTCGGGTTGCACAACATGTGGCAGGCATTTGTTGCATACCAACAGCCATCCATTCCTCACTTATCCCTTCCTAAAAGAGCCCTGATTTTATTAGGGGACACAATACATTTTACCCAGGCATTGCTCACCCCATTCCCCTCTGCCAGGCTTCTCAGGCTCCCTTATGAACCAGTACCTTCTAATGAGATAGAAGAAAATCTGCAAGGGATGTTGGAGACAGCTTTTTTCCCCCAATAAAACACAGAGACTTGAAAGGAAAAAGCATTCTCCTTCCTACTTCCAGCCTTTGATTAGGAATGAAATGTCTGGAACAGCAACAGCCACACTATACTCACTGAGGAAACTTTAAGAACAAAAAGCCACCATGATAAGGATCCCAGAGGGGAAGAACAGAAAGAGCCTGGGACCTTATGAACATTGTTGAGCTGCTACATACAAGCACGGAGTTATCTAGTACCTTAGAGGAATTTTAAAATTGCTCAGTGGCCTCTGAAATGTTTTCAACAGATTTTTCTAAGTTTCTCCTATACTGTGGTTCCATGATTCTCATAAACAAGTGAAGGCCAGAATATGATCAATGTCCAGCAAAACATTCTTAGTTCTGAGAGAGATGCTTTCCCTAGACTGCTCATAGTATCTGTGGAGTCAAGCCTGATAACTCCTTTCATCTCTATCTCGTATCACGGAAGCACTTTGCCATTTCCAGGGGAAGACATTCTAAGTTCAGTCACCATAAGAATAGGATAGTCTTTGCTTAATAAAGCCAAGTGAGTATAGATAATGTATTTCTGCATGTTTTTGGATAATCTATGTAAGTGTTACCACTGGTTGATGCATAACAGATGGAATTCAGAACAATGTAGTTTCTTATTAAAATATCTAGCTGTTTTACTGGAATAATCTACGATCCAGCTACAAGGATGCTTTCCCACAAAAGTTATCGCTAGAAGTATCATTATGGTACACACAGTATAGGGCCTCTCCTCCAGGGCTACCCTGTCATACGTCCACAATAAGGCTGTGGAGCTTTCTGGGAAGGGTAAGCTAATTCCAAAACAGAGGAAACATGGATCAGACTGGTTCTAGATGAACAGTCTGGCGAGAATACTGCCTAAATTCGTGCTGAACAAAGTATGTGTAGACCATGGGAACAGACCCAACAATTCAAGCAGGTCCCCAAGGTAGTGATGGTCTATATCATATTTAGAAAGGAGTCTTTTTTGCATCTTCCTTAGGTTACTCGTACAAAATTCTAGAGTCTCCATGACTTTGAATGTTTAAGAAGTTATTTGTTTTGGCCAAGTTTTTTGTTCAAGGTTTTATCTGTTCTGGTCAAGATTAACTGCAATGCGGGGTTAAAACCAGCTACTCTAGAGTCATGAATCCTTTTTCTAACCAGTGGCGGACCCAGAAGAAATGGGTGGCAAGCTTTTTCAAAGGTCCATCTGGTGAGATTTTGGGGAGCCCACTCAAGTGGGAAAGACCAAGGAAGAACAAGACTTCTGTTAGCAGGGTTGTCAGGGTAACACTCAGGGCAATAGTCAGCTCTGTTAATACGGTCTAAGAATACTTGGTAACATTCATTTTCCACAAGTTCAGTCTGGTACAACCAGTGGCCTAGTTCTAAACTAGGGAACCACTGCTGTCCACAGTCAGGGCAGTGTGAATTGTCTGAGAACATCTGGGCCTACAGAAACAACACAGAAAGCAATGTCACAGTAAGAGGCAACAATGACAGAGAGACCCAAATAACCAGTCCTATTACAGGTCTGGCTTAGCAATTTCTCAGTCCAACCAACAATACTTGGCGACCAGAGTTAAATTTGGCTTGCACCTCCGTGCAATTCTTCAAGATTTCGTTGTCTGTTTTTCACTCAACTGCAACTCAGTCTCTGAACCCAGGGACCAGTTCTGTCTATAATGTTGTCAGTCACTTCTTAGCAGCACAGATCTCAGAGTAGTTCCTTCAAATCCCAGCTTCTCAAGAAAAGATAGGGCTCTAGTCTAAATTAGTTCTTTTTCTTTTGTGTTATCAGCTGGCACTTGGCACATGCAGAGGCACTTGGCTTACTCTGCTTAGCTGGTAAATTATTACGTCTGCTTGGTGAAACAGAGGAGCTGACAGGTCCAGTGGGTCTTTTGTGGGCGCTGGCACTTGCTGTTGTAACACACGTACCCAAGTCTTAAGGCCTTGGCACTTTACAGCGATGAAGGGGGTCAGGAAAACCTGGTAGAGTCCTCTTGAGTGTGGATCCAATGAAGTCTTTCTTGGGAGGACCTTAATCAGGACCCAGTCACAGAGAAGTAGCTGATGTTGAGTTGGTTGGAGGGTCTGGAAATGCTTCACATACCTGTAAATGATAAAACTTCAGACGACTCATATGGGCTTTGAGTTGCTCACAATATTAGAAACATGCATTTGGAAATCATCTGAGCCAGTCAAGGTGGATGAGAATTGTCTGGTGGGTTTCTCCATGACCATTTCATATGGGTTCAAACCAATTTATCTGTTGAGAGCTATCTTATGATTATTTTGGGCACTAGGAAGGGTTTGGGGTCATTTAAGATTTGTACTAGCTTATTATTTTTAGGGCTAGATTTCTTTTTGCTAAAGTCTATATAATCATGTTTAATCTGGTAAAACTTTGAGATTTCTTGTGTATCTCTTCTGTGAAATGGGTGACATATGATATTCCTGTAATGTGTGGGAAAACATTAACAATGGTGACAGCTTTTCTACAACAGACTTCAATTCATCCAGGAAAATGCTTACAAAATCATCAGGAAATATTCTTCAAAGCTAACTATAGGAAGTTGGAGGAAATCCTTTTGAAGGCTGAAAAAGAAACCAGGAGGGACAGGTCTTATTATCCATATCTATCTTTATAGCTTTATGCACATTATAATGTTAGGAAGGCAAGTCAGGTTGCCTTGAGTATGGTCTTGAGCAATACTCCTGAGCAATTCTTGGAACATATTTAGAAAATCAGTTGGAATTTATAGATACTATCGTCAATTTTGTACTCCTCCATAACACTGAATGGAACCAGTAAATAAAGTGGGGTACTAGGATGTATGGAACAACTACATTTCCATCTAGAAACTACTGCATGTCAGAGTACAACATATCCCTTGCCTTTCTGCAGTGTTTTGTGAGTTCTGAGGCTGGATCCTATTAGAGCACTAAGGGACACTGGGGAAGGCATGAGTGCTACGATTACATAAAGATTTGACCTGAAATGCAGAGGAGTGACAGCCTTAGTTGTGCTTTAGCCAAAGCGTTTTCCTTACAGACTATCAGCAGTAGCTGTGATTCTCAGATTTTAAAATGTCAAGTTTAAAAGGTAACTGAAGAGTTTCTGACAGTGCTCCAATATAGGGCTCCTATTCTGATGGGTGCCCCAGAAGTGGTGAGAAAGTCAGTAGATCTACTGATGTGTTTTTTGAGATTAGGTAACAATGGATGGGTGTGGGCTACCAATTCAGTTCCTCAGGCAATGTGAAAAGAAGGGATGGAGGGATCCTGACTTAACAACCTTTATGGTGACAACACTGGACTTAACAATTTCCCTGAGAGTCCACTGACAAAGCCACCAGAATAAGTTTTAGTTATTGAACTGGGAAATCTTGCAGGTCTAGTACAAGGAACAGATGAATAAAGCCACACAACTATGGGGCTCAACATGAAAGTTACTAGTAAAGTTATATGGCTAAGTGTAACACTGAAAAGATAAGGAATTGTGGAGTTTTGGAGTAAAACGGGAATATGCAACTGAAAGCACAAGACAGTATTTCACATCCACCAGACTGGCAAAAATTAACAAGTCTGACAATGGGGGCTGCACACTCTAGGCAAAACCACCCTCCCCCAGGATTCCACATCTCCACTGGCAATGTCAAGAGGGAGCCCTAAATCTCTAAGTATTTAAGATAAATCCACTCTTTCCCCCAACCTTCGGTTCTCAACTTCAACAGTCAATAAAGCACGAGAGACCAGTGTTCCTGAATTTGAGAACTTTAGTGTTCCTTATGTTTCAGACAAGACAGCCCCTCCCCTGATCCTCTAAACTGTCACGAGGAGTCAAAAGGGGCCCCCAAAGCACCAAGTGCTCAGAATAAGATTACTAATCACCAGCCTCCTCCCTCATTCCTGAGCTTTACCACCATAGATGACGAGGGCCTCTTGAGATGCTCCCAGAGAGATTCTCAAAACCCGCCTCCCACCCCTCATCCACAGTTTCACTATCATTATCAGCTTGAAAGCCTCAGGCCCAACCAATCTCATTATACCTGTATCTCCGTTTATGCTGTCAAAGCCCAGGGCCTCAGGCTGTACTTTATCCCCTTAAGTCTCTAATCTCCGTGTGGGTCCAAGAGCAGCTGAGATAACACCCCCTTCCCGCTTTGTTGTTTCCATTTTGATACAGTGAATATTTTGGCTATTTGTCTCTACTAAAATATTAACTCCCTGAGAATAGGGCTTTTTGGCTTTTTATTTACTGCGGTATGTGCCCAATAAACATAAATGCTAAGAACAAATAACGTGAATCTTTACACTCTAACAGTAGGAGCATCAATTAGTACAACCACTTTTGATATTAATTTGGCATTATCTACTAAAATTGAAGATGTGCATTTCCTATAACTCTGTAATTCCACTCATAGGTATATACCTTAGAAAATTTGCACATTTGTATGCAAATGTATGAATGAAAATATTCATGGTGGTACTGTGTGTAATAGCCAAACAGCCAAAATGGCCATGAACAGTACAATGGAGAAGTAAGTCAAGGTCCAGGCACACCTTGTTTTATTGCACTTTCCTTTACTGTGGTTCTCAGGTACCACACTTCTTAAAAATCGAAGGTTTGCAGCAACCCTACATCAAGTCTATCACTATCATTTTTCTAACAGCATTTGCTCACTTCATGTTTCTGGGTCACATTTTGGAAATCCTCACAATATTTCAAACTTTCTCATTATTATTATCATATTCATTATGGTAATTTATGATCAGTGATCTTTTACTGATCATTACAGTGTTACAGCGGTAACGCGCTGTGTCTTGGAGTGCCAGAAACCACGCCCATGTAAGACAGTGAACTTTAATAAATGTCATATGTGTTCTGACTGCTTCACTGACTGGCTCTTCCTCCATCTCTCTTCCTCTTCTCAGGCCTCCCCTATTTCCTATGACACAACAATACTGAAATTAGGCCAATTAATAACCATACAATGGCCCCTAAATGTTCAAGTGAAAGGAAGAGTTGCATATCTATTCTCATTTTAAATCAAAAGCTAGAAATGATTAAGCTTAGTGAGAAAAGGATGTAGAAAGCAGAGATAGGTTGAAAATGAGGCCTCTTGCACCAACTACTGGAACTGCAAATGTGAAGAAAATTCTAGAAGAAAATGAATCGTGCTGTCCAGTGAACACACAAGTGATAGGAAAGGGAAAACAGCCTTATTACTGATATGGAGAAAGGCCGAGAGTGGTCTGGATAGATCAAGCCAGCCACAACATTCCCTCAAGCCAAAGCCCAGCCCAGAGCAAAATCCTGTCTTAATTCTACGCAGGCTGAGAGGTGAGGAAGCTGCACGAGGGAAGGATGAAGCCAGCAGAGGTCGGTTCATGAGGTTTAAAGAGCCCATCTCTGTAACATCTAAGTGCAAGGTGAAGCAGCAAGTGCTGATGCAGGCACTGCAGCAAGCAGTCCCTCAGACCTAGCTAACTTACTTAATGAAGGTGGTCACACTGACAACAGGTTTGCAATGCAGATTAAAACAGTCTTCTACTGGAAGAAGATGCCATCTGTGACTCACAGCTAGAGAGGAAAAATCAATGCCTGGCTTCAAACCTTCAAAGGACAGGCTGACTCTCCTGTTAGGGCCTAATGCAGCTGGTGATTTGAAGGTGAAGCAAAGGCTTTTTTTTTTTTTTTTAATGCATTCCAAAAATCCTAGGGCCCTTAAGAACTTTGCTAAATCTGCTCTGCTTTTGCTACATAAATGAAACAACACCTGCATGACAAAACCTGGATGACAGCACATCTATTTACCACATGGTTTTCCGAATGTTTTAAACCCACTGTTGAGACCTACTGCACAAAGAGATTTCTTTCAAAATATTACTGGTCATTAACAATGTACCTGGTCACCCAAGAGCTCTGATGGATATGTACAATGAGATTAATGTTACTTTCATGCCTGCTAACACAATGTCCATTCTGCAGTCCATGAATCAAGGAGTAACTTATACTTTTAAGTTTTATTATTTCTAAAGTATGTTTTGTGAGGCTATGGCTGCCACAGACAATGATTCCTTTGATGGATCTGGGGAAAGTGAACTGAAAACTTTCTGGAAATGATTCACCATTTCAGATGCTATTAAGAATATTCCTGATTAATGGGAAGAGGCCAAAGTATCAACATTAATGGGATTCTGGAAGAAGTGCATCCCAATCCTCATAGATGACTGAGAGGTTCAAGACTTCAGCGGACGATGTAACTGTAGATATGGTAGAAAATAACAAGAGAACTAGAATTAGGAGTAAAGCCTGAAGATGTGAGTGAACTGCAGTAATTTCATAATAAAACTTTAATGGATGAAGGAGTTGTATCTAATGGTTGAGCAATGTAAGTTGTTTCTTGAGATGGAATCAACTCCTGTGAAGATTGTTGAAATGACAACAAAAGATTTGGAATATTACACAAACTTGGTTGATAAAGCAGTGGCAGGGTTTAAGAGAACTGACTACAATTTTGAAAAGAAGTTCTAGTGTGGGTAACATGCTACCAAATAGCATCACATGCTGCAGAGAAATCATTCATGAAAGGAAGAATCGATGGATGCATCAAGCTTTTGGGTTTTTTTTGTTTTGGGTTTTTTTTTAAGAAATTGCCACAGCCTTCCCAGCCTTCAGCAACCACCACCCAGATCAGTCAGCAGTCATCAACATCAAGGTAAGACCCTTCAGGCACTTGTTGGGATGAGCACAGGGTCATGTATGTGAGCCAATTTGACATTAAAAAAAAAAAAAAGTAAGACCCTCCATCAGCAAAAAAGATTATGACTCATTAAAAGTTCTAATAACAGCATTTTTAGCAATAAAAATATATAGGTATAAAGGTATATAGCATAAAGTATAAAAATACATACATTAAAAAAACCATAATGCTATTGCATAATTAATATACTACAATATAAATGTAACTTTTGTGTGCTCTGGAAACCAAAAAATTGATTTGACTTACTTTACTGAAATACATGCTTTACTGAAGTGGTAGGGAAAACCCTCACTAGTCTCCGAAGTATGCCTATATTGCATACATACACACCCAGGTGAAACTCCAGAATATTAACCTAAAAAAATTAAAAGTAGTAGAACTCACACACACACATAAACTTATATAGCTTCCATTTACATAGAGTTTCAATATATTATTTAGGATTAAATATTCAATAAAGCTAAAAAGAAAAGAATAAGCCCAAGGATAATTATTACCTTTGATGGAAAAGGAAAGGGGATGGGACTGGGAAGGGTACATAGAGTATTTCAAAGATCATCACAAATATTTTTTTAACTCTTTGGTGGTATACTGTTCAGTGTATCATAAAACCTAATAGCTTACAGAATGTTATAATTCAATGTTATAATTTAAAAAAAATATTAGAGTGAAAAAGTAATAGGCTAGAAAAAGAGATTAATAGGCAAAACCAAAATTTCACATTGTGGACAGGAAAAGCAGCAGCAGTTACTTTGCCCAGAGAGTGACTAATACATTGAGGACAAAAAGAAAGCCTTAGAGAAGGCTACAGATCTTAGTTTTTCTTATAAAATTGTAAGGAACTCTATCTTCACAGAAATAAGAGAGACCTACCTAATGCTGATATGGAAAAGAAAGTTTACCTAGGCATACTCCCATAAAGGCATGCATCTTTGTGCAGGAACATTATTTCATATGGTGCCTCTGTGCTAAATTAGAAAAAGGAACCCTTCCTCCAAGTAAGTTGTAGCCCAGAGAACCTCTATCCTCTGTGAGATAATAATGCTTACTAACACAACTAACACGGAATGCCACTCTCTGTTCTAAGTACTTTACATGTATTAACTCATGCAATCCTTAGAATAATCAATTTTATGGCAAGGACACAGAGAGGTTGAGCAACTTGCAAAGGTCACACTGATTTGCAGAGAAATCAGTATTTGAATGCAGGCAAACTGGTTCCACAGCCTGTATTCCTGGCTACTATAAGACCCGGCCTTTTTGAAGTAGTAACAGTTAAGCTTTTTAGAAAGCCCCTTCATATGAGCTGTTGGCTACTCTTCAACCATGTGCATATACTGAGATGGGGTGGAGAAAATCACCTAACACAATTCTGCACTTTCACACTTTAAGATCTAGGATAGGGCTAGGGGGTCCTGCTTCCCTTGAAGTTACATACAAAATGTTTTATGTACACAGGTGCTTTTTTTCTAGAAAGAGGTATTTTTAGACTCCCAAAGGAATCTGACATAACTCAAAACCATTATGTGTTTATGGTTCCCAATCATTTTACTACCAAATCCAATTTTTATTCCTAGCACACCCTTCTTCAGATCTCATTTTGGAAGGATGTCTAAACAGTCAGCATACCTGTAATAATTTCATTTTCTCATTTTTATTAATTAGACATCTTGAAGCACCTGGGTGGCTCAGTTGGTTAAGTGTCCAACTCCAGCTCAGGTGTCAGTCTCATGGTTCATAAACTCAAGCCCAGTGTCGGGTTCTGTGGTGACAGCTCAGAGCCTGGATGGAGCCTGCTGAGGATTGTGTTTCGCTCTCCTTTTGCCCCTTGCCCTCTCACACTTTGTCTCTCTCTCTCTCAAAAATAAAATAAACAGTAAAAAACTTTATTCATTAAATATCTGCCAATGTCAATCTGCCAATCAGAACTTCTAACAAAGAAAAGAAGATAATTAGTGTTACTAGCCCTGGTTTAGAAATTTTCAGTATTTTAAATTGAAGGTAAATATTCAAAATGTCTCTATCATACAGTTGGAAAGATTTAGATATTCTGGATTCGTTTCCTTCCTCAATTCCATTATGAGCTTAAGTTAAAAACAGCTGACAAATATGATTACTATTAGCCTTGTAGGAATGCTGAAAAATGCCTTGAGAACCACCATTACTCTACTGATTACTAAACATAATTTTTTTTT
>NC_043702.1:135839403-135856427 GCF_006229205.1 Suricata suricatta | reverse complement strand
CCCAGCCCTGGAGTCATCTATGCCTCCAAATATCCTAGTTCTTTTTTTCAAAGGATAGTGTTGAAAAACCAGTTTCACTGTCAAGCCAACAATTTGGACGGCCACCACTAATACTTGTTTCCTCAGTAAACTCACTAACTGGAAATCACTGTCATGTTGGAGCATGATGTTAGAAATGCAAATTCTTGGGCCCCACCCCAAACCTACTTAAACCAGAATCTCTGAGAAGCTGGTACAGGAGTTTTTGTTTTAAGAGGTTCACCAGACCATTCTAATGTTTTACTACAATGTTCAAGGCACCGCTTTGAAGTACAGTTTTCTGGCACTATAAACCCTATGTTTATCTCTAATAAAAAAAAGTTTACTCTTAATAATTCATCTTGTATATAAATCAGACTTTCATTGATACAATTAATAAAACAATTGGTAAATGCCTCATCTCTTCAGGCACTCAACACTTTCCTATCCTTCACCATTTTCCTATAAAAATGTTCTTAATGTGGTCACAGTAGTTACAAATACTGTTACTTCTATACAAAGAAGTTATAAGTCAGCCTCCAGGATCAATTCCTGCCTATATATATGTAACATACACAAACTGAAGCTGCAAAAATAAAACCCTGCAGCACTGTTCTCTGGAGTTAAGAGCTAGGCCTAGGCCTGACTGTCTGCTCCAGCACCTGACTCAAACTCTTCTCTATGCCTTAGTTTTCTAAACCACAAAAAGGAGTAACACTACCTAGAGGAAAGAGGCACTGTAAGGGTTAAAGAGCTAATGTGCAGCATTTGCCATAATGAGGGCACACAAGAAGTCCTCAAAAACTATTAAATAGAAGTGTCACTAGAGATTTTTAGTACTTTATTATTATTTTAATGTTTATTTTTGAGACCCACACACGGAGAGAGACAGACCATGAGCTGGGCAGGGGCAGAGAGAGAGGGAGACACAGAATCCAAAGCAGCAGGCTCCAGCTCTGAGCAGTCACTACATAGCCCGGTGCGGAGCTTGAACTCAAGGATTGGAGGAGCCACCCAGGCACCCTGAGATTGTATTTTCTGAAATGAGGAGAGCAAGTGGAAACTATGCTAAGAAAAAATTCTGCTGTTTCTTCACTAGTAGATCAGAAAAAAGGCAGACACAGACAGCTCTATTTATAGAATTAAAACAAAATAGAAGTTAACAAACCAATCTTTTAAACTTGACTTTCTGCAAATAAGGTTATTACATTCACATCATGCATGCCCATGGTCAAGGGCTAAATGAGAGTGTGTATATACTTATAAAACACTTTGATCTTTGAATTTTTAAAATGCTTATTCATTTTTAAGAGACAAACCGTGAGCGGGGGAGGGGCAGAGAGGGAAACAGAATCTGAAGCAGGCTCCATGCTCTGAGCTGTCAGCACAGAACCCAAAGCAGGGCCCAAACCCACCAACCGCAGGATGATGACCTAAGCTGAAGTCAGATGCTTAACCGACTGAGCCACTGGAGCGCCCCACAATTTGATCTTAAGTATTATAATTATAGGTGAATTTTCTTTCTATTTTGATTATCAAAATCACCAACTCCTGTAGTGTTAGTAAAAACGAAAGCAGCCCAACTTCCCATCTGCTGAGTCCTTAAAGTATCCTATTTAGTACTCCAAATATCCCTATGAATGTCTAACTTTGCAGATAAGGAAAGAGATCAGAGCAATACCATAATCTGCCCAAGTCACATAGTGACAGAACAGGAATACAAACTCAGCTCTGACTCCAAACTCTTTACTTATGACCAATGTTGGGGGCATTGTTCTTTATTCACAAAATGGTTGATTTGCTATACAAAATTATGATAAAGTATAGTCACTCTATGGAATTACCTCTTGGGGGACACAATAACAGTCATAATATGTAGAATACTAATGAAATGTTAACACAATTAAAATTCTAAATCCAAAATGAGTAACAACAGAAAGCAGATAGGGATTCCCTGAGCAAACTTAAAACTTCCCTTCAGGAAATTCAAGAGGCATTTCAGAGAAACAAATTCCCACAGTATACAGTTTAAAATAACTTCTTAAGCAAAAACAAATTATATACAAGACACAATACCTTATTAGAATACTCAATAATCCTCAAACATTATTAACTAAACTCGTAAGTTACTCTATTCATGAGTTCTAGGAGCTCTCGGGCTTGTATTATCTCTATGCTAGTAAGGAAAACAAATGAAATAGAGCTTAAATGAGTCATTCGTGGTTATGTGATAAACCAGCAGCAAAACTGGTAATCAAGTTGTGGACTCTGCCTTCAGCTTAATAAACATTACTGAGAAGAGGTGCTCACTTAAAGTTTCCATAGCAAATGTCAGTTTTTCAAACCATTCTAATCCATAGACTCTTCCACGATTTTCAGTTCTTCTACCATGCAATTCCTTTTCTCATTAAATTATTTTCCACTGACCACCTATATGCTAATCATGTGCTTAAAAAATAAAACTGGTAAACATGGATAGATCCCACGGCCCTAATTCTTAGGGAAAAAAATAGAAAAGAAAAAAAAGACAAAGGATTTCTCATACAGATCAAAAATAAAATGTTTTAAAATCTAAAAACTGGTAAAACTAAAACAAAAGTAGTTTATAGAATCAGATTTAAAGAACTCATAGTCTAACACACACTATAGTCTAACACACACTACTGATAAAGTAGAGAATACTATACACTTTATTCTTTTTCCTCTTTCCCCGCTCCACCCCCCACCCCCCCTTCTAAGAGAGTACTTATACACCTTCTTGAAGGAATGAGAGGGGTAAACTTTCTCAAGGGATATGAAATGCAACTGAGAATACATATGTAATACGTAACAAATAATTGTAGGGTCTAACTAAAACTTCAAACTTTGCCCTTTTTAGCACCATTACAGCTTTTTAAAAGGTGGGGGAGGGGGAGTGGCACTACTTTATAAGGATTAAGAAGACGAACGAGGAGATCCTGCTAGGCACGCAGGTAAAGGGAGTAATCGCCACCGGCACAGGCAGTCAGACTTCCCGTTTACATTTTGAGCCTTATAGGAATTCTGCTCCTCGTCTTAAACTCCAAACCAAACATTTATTCCCAGCTTAATCTGTTTAATGTTTATAAGGTTCTGTTTCTCTCTTACTACAAAACAAAAATATGCCCCCAACCTGCCCCGTTTAAGGTTTTTGCGGTAGGGAGGTGGGGGCGGGGAGGGTTCGTTTTGGAAAAACCTTTCGAAAGAAGCTTTCACATCTAATGTTAACAGATGAAAAAGTTGTATACACATTTTACTTACTTACAAATTCTAGCAGGATCTTAAATCGCCGACTGTCAATGTTTGGGGAGCCCTTCGGGTGTTCTTTCTGCCCCACAACGCCGGGCTGCACCCCTCCTCGGACTCTGCGGATCAGAATGTCGTCCCAGTCCCTGTCCACGTGATGAAGACCTTCCTAGGGAGGGGAGGGGCGCACGGAATGCTGGGACTGGTAGTCGGCCAGCCCCTCCTCCTCCCCAGTCTGTCAGCACGCCCCTCTCTCCACTCCCCACCCGCTGGCCAAAGCCAGGGTGAGAGGCGTGGTGAGTGCGCAGCACAGAGCAGGCGAGGTCGCATTCCGGCAATCCCCTGCAATCCGACAGGAAAGCACGCATTCTACAGGACACCACTAAACAACCCATGGAGTCAATACAGTGAGGGCACTATCCAATAAAGGCAAGCACCAGTCAGACGTGACTTGGAGCGTGGCCTCTACCTTTACTAGGTGCGTGTTCTCAAACAAGTTGCTTAATCTAACCCTCAGTTTGCTCGTGGCAAATGGGGACAAGGCAACTTACAGAAGTCAACAACAACGTTGTGAATAAACATGCTAATGTGCGTAACGGTACCTGCTAAGTGATAGTAATAAATGATGAAAAATAGCTATTATAAATGTGCAGATTGAGAGACGGCAAGGAATTTACCAAAGAACACACGACTGGTTAAGAGCAAGTAAGTCTAAAATTCCTGTACCTGACTACACAACACAGAAGAGACCTACTCTCTTAAAGCTCACTTTGCCTTTCCTCATTTTTTTCTGTAACACTTCTGACCAAAACACTATTTTACTTTGATTTTCATCTGATCCCACAGAATGTAAACTCCAAGGCAGGGAGGGTTGTCTTTGGTCTCTTTCACTACCATAATGCCAAGTGCCTAGAAGAGGGTCTGTCTGTACAATGCAGAAGATAAATATGTATTCGATTAATGATTCTTTATGTAGTGTTGAGTTTTGGTGTTTTCATCTCTCACTCAGCGAAAATCACAGGATTCTTAAATGCTGTTTAATAACTGACTGCAGTTTCTAATTCAATAAAGAATAAGTAGAACAGTATTTAGTATATCCCATTCATTTCACTGAATTTAATTTTACCTAATTTCAGTATAACATTTCTAGCTAGACATTTTCATTCGCATTAACAGTCTAAAACATTTTCCATTCACTTGTGAGAATGGGGAATAAATGGATCTAGCTACTATTTAACTCGCTTTCTTTTTATATTTTAATCTTTTCCTTATTAAAAAAGAAGTGTTGGGGTGCCTCGGGGCTCAGTCAGTTAAGCATCAGACTTTGGCTCTGGTCATGATCTCACAGTTCATGGGTTGGAGCCCTCATCGGGCTCTGTGCCTGCTTCAGATTCTGTGTCTCCCTCTCTCTGCCCCTCCCCTACTCATACTCGGTCTCTCTTCAAGAATAAATAAAACATAAAATTTTTTTTAAAAAATTAGAAGTGTTGCCCTTCTATTAAGATATAAAGTTATTTCCCTATCTGATCAGAAATGTGATTATGTACAATGAATTAGTAAATGCTTTCTCAGTAACTAGATTTCTGCTTACCCTAAAAACAACACAAACCTTGTGTACAAAAATTACATTATTTTTAAATGTTTCTTTAAAATAGTTGCTTTAGGGGTGCCTGAGTAGCTCAGTCACTGAAGTGTCCAACTTGGGTTCATGTCACGGTCTTAAGATTCATGGGTTCGGGCCCACATTGGGTTTCATGCTGATAGTACGGGGGCCTGCTTGGGATTATCGCACCCGCTCGCATGCTCTCTTTCCCTCTCTCTCTCTGCCTCTTCCCCAAACTCATGATGTTTCTCTCAAAACAAATGAATAAACTTAAAAAAAATAAATAAAAGAGCTATTTTAGGAATTAAGCGTCAACAACACTAGATTTCTAGACTCAGGCATAAGAGCTAGGTATACAAATTGATGCCATTTAATCTGAATTATAAATTTAGTAGACGTCTTCCCAAATATATGGCAAATACCCTAAGGCTAAAGAATACACCCATTAGCTTAACTCATTTATCAAACATCTGTGCCAACACAGATGTTTGATAAATATATGAATTAAATGAGTGTAGTTTCGAGAAGAAACTGTCTTCTCTTCTGAGCCACTGAATTCCTCCACATCTCTCAAATTCCCAAATTGTTTAACAACCAGAGCTCATGCCCACCCCTTCCACTACTGGCTATGAATCTATTGCCTCTAATGTCCCGTCTTTTGGGTCCACCCTTATAGTTTGGAAAACATCTACAGCAGAATATCTGGTTTGACAATGGTTTAGCTTCGCCTCACAGTGATTAAAGTTGGGGTTTGTTAGACTGCTGAGTGTGGGAGACAAGTGTGGCAGGGCTAAGATTATGGATTCTTATTATCTAGGCCAAAGAGGGAAAATCCTAAGCAAATATATGTTATATATTTTTAATGTTAAAAGCTATCATGTAAATGTTAAGGCTTTAATGTTAAAGGTACCATGCCTTTGACTTTACTTAATATACTCATGATTTGTTACTTTGGAAAGTGAAAGCCATTAGTTTCTTTCTGAAGCTTTTATAAGCATTTTAAAATTTCAAAACACCACCACACTGATTATTCAATACGTAGAACCTCTCATCTTCTCTCTGACTGTTGAACAATATGTAGAACCTCTTGTCCTTTCTTTTTCAATGTGTCCCCAAACCTAAGTTTTAGAAGTTTGTATCCAAGTTTCTATGTGGAGACTATTCTGGTAAATGTTTTATGGATGAACTTAATATGCATTAAAGTTCATAATATAAACTTTGTATATTAATACTATTAAAGTTTTATATCCTTTAGTAATTACATTATAGAACTTTAACAATTACAGGTTAATGAGCACTATAATAGGCACCTTATGGAGAAAGCATTACTTAAACCATGAATAAAAGCCAAGTATTACCAAGTATCAATACTTTTCAGCATTTTATTGGAAAAGAATTAAGACTCACAGTTTTCCACATACGATACCACTTATCCCAAGCTGACGGGAGAATACCCTTTTAATTTTCCCTTAAAAGTTAAAAAAAAAAAAAAAAGGCATCTCCTTTGTTACTGTTCTTCCAGCTTATTTGGCTGTATTGTATACTGTTTCACTCCTAACAGGCTAAAACCTAGGTGACTCTCTAAGGCACGTAACTGTCTGTAGCCAAACTATTAGTGAAAATATACTGGAAGATTTCATTCAATTGAAATCTGTGCCCAGTTTAAGCAAATGAGTCACTGAAAAACATTCTAAGGTGGTTTAATACTTGAATAAACATCTTCAAAAATTTCAGAATGATTCATTATAATTTGTTGGGGCCCAGTAGGCCAAAAAACCTCCAACATAGCGCACATGTGGCTTCTGTTCATCCTGTCTACGATCTTCTGTTGCTTTGCAAAGAGACACATACTTTTAGGCTTTGAATCAACTTGGGTCAATAAGTAACTCCAGCCTTCCCTTACTTTGTCTGCCAAAGATAGCTTGTTAAAGGATGAGCATCTTACCCTAGAATAACTGATGAAGGGCCTTAAGAAACGTAAATCTCCTCATAGAATTCTTCAGGCTCATCTTCCGCTGGTAGCCAGACTATTATTAAGGAATCCCTC
This sequence comes from Suricata suricatta, assembly GCF_006229205.1. NCBI lineage: Eukaryota > Metazoa > Chordata > Mammalia > Carnivora > Herpestidae > Suricata > Suricata suricatta. The sequence goes on along the minus strand of NC_043702.1, from coordinate 135,849,495 downwards.
TCTTGCAATGACTTGATGGTTCCTTTTATTTACTACTGACCTGATAAGAATGACTTTTTCCAGAGCAGGTCTTTACTTCAGGGACCTTGAACTATGTAACCATTTAAGAAATGATGTAATCACCCATGGTATATAAGACCCTGGCCGTCTTAATAAAGTGTGGCTTTACCATCATCCACGTTGTCCGTCTTATCTGTTTTCTTTCCTAGAGATATTGCTCCGACACCAGACACCAACCCCCTACTCGGTACCTTTCGACTGGGGTGCGTTGGCTGGTCCCCCGCAATAATTAGTTTCCAAAATTACAGTTTCTTAAATCTACTCGCTAAAATCAATTCTAGAAAGTCTTCCAGGACAAGCGCATACATTTGAAACAATCTTTCTCTCAATTATTTACTTTCTCTATGTCTAAATTTGGCTAGATATTGCAGATTAGCCCCTGCTGTAAACATGAAAGAGTTGAAACCAACAGCTTTTATCATGCTTTCTTATTCGATAAACTAAATGCAGGGCACCCAAGTCAAATTCAGTAATCAAATCATGCCCAGAATCAAAAGAATAAGGGACCGTACGTTAAAATTACAGCACTCTTATTTAATCCAAGTATTTGTTCAGCTTTCAAGGTCCATAACACAGCACTAGTAAGGTTTCTGAACAGTGCTGGAGGAGAATAGAGCTTTTTTTTACGAAAGCCAGGAATAAGACTGCTCGCATACATTCTGCAAACGGAAATCTACCAGAGTGTATGCCGCAGATACGATTGTGCACTCTCAACAGGTGACTTCAAATTTAAAACTGGCTAACTGCCTTCATAAAGGGCTTAAAAACTAAAAAACTTCCGCGAAAAGATGACACTTGCAGAAGGATCTTTATACCATCACTCCCAACAACCCATTTGGAAAGACATGGCCAAGGTCGCCATGCATCCAAAAGGCTCCGGGAAAACTGCGCAACAGCCTGGGGGCGAAGACTGAAACTTCTGCACCCGACTTCCGCTCGGCCTTCCGCGGAGATTCGAGCCCCAGGGGCCAGGACCTGCGTCTCCGGCGAGCGGGCAACAGTTGCCACGACCAGCCTGGCTGAGGAAAGGCAATTTGCCCAGCCAGTTGTCCCTTCTCCGTCGTCCCCTCCCTCCTTCCCCCAAGGCCAAGGACAGCGACGTCGTCCTCCCTCTTCTCCTCCTCTTTGGTGCCTTCAGCCAGGAGGCGGGAGTGACCCGCAGCAGCTGACCCAACACAGGCACTGCCTCTCCCACAGCCCTCAGGACACACCATGGGCCCAGAGGCGGGTTTGCAGCACAGCAGCGACGACGCAGGCGGCGGCCCCGGCGACTCTCAACTGCCTCCCTGACCGCGGCGACCACCGCCCGACACCCCGGAAAGTCGTCGCCACCTACGGCAGGGGAATCTAGGGACTCCAAATCCACCTCCGCGATCGACTCAAGCTACGTCAACAACTATGGCGGGCGACGGGCGGCGGGCGGAGCCGGGGAGGGAAGGATGGGGGGTGTACGTCACACCCCGGGCCCCCCTGCGGGAGGGAAGGCGCCGGCTCGCCCCTCAAAATGGCGGCGGCAGTGACGCGCCTGCGTACGGAACCCCTTCGCCGTCGCGCCCGGGCCGGCGGGAAGTGAGGTTCTCGGAAGAGCCGCCAGAAGTGTACGGCGACTTCGAGCCCCGGGTGGCCAACGAAAAGTCTCCGGCGAGAGGACGAGTCCCGCTAGAAGAGTTCCGGCCTGATTCTGCTAAAGAGGAAGTGAGAGAAAGCGCCTACTACCTTCGATCTCGGCAGAGGAGGCAGCCGCGACTCCAGGAAGCCGAGGAGATGAAGACGCGAAGGATTACCCGCCTACAGCAGCAGCAGCAGCAGTCACAGCAGCCTCTGCTAGAACCGTCTCCGGTTACGGCCAGGAGAGGGTTACGGGATTCTCATTCTTCTGAAGGTGAGGCCGACGGAGGTAACAGGCTCCGCCGCGAGCCGGGGAGCGAGCGCAGGCGCGGGGGCGCGAGCGGTGTGCGCGTGTGTCGGGCGGGTGTGCGCTCCCGCCCAGCTCATCCCCGCCCGGGCTCCAGTGGCTCCGCGGCGCGGAGGGACGGGCGCCCCCACGCGGGGTCCGCCCCGACCGCAGGCGGGCGAGAGGTGCAGGCGCCTGCACGGGTAGGGAGACGGCGGTGCTGAGAGACCTGAGCGGGGAGCTCTGCGCATCCCTGGGCATCGACCTGGGGCGCTCCGAATTGCCTCTATCTGCAGGCCGTCACAGAGGGTGGGCGAGTTAGGGGGCAGGCGCGGCATCAAAACACTTGGGACTCCGTTTCACTTCGGTTTCCTCTGTCCTGCGGATGTTGCTACCAAAGCCACTTCCATTTCCTCCTCTGACTTCTCAAAAGCCAGCAGTCCCTAGCTGAGAGTTACGGTTCTAATGTAACCTTCCAGTCTTTCTCCATCGCTACCCAGGTCGGGGGAGAGAGAAGGGAAATTTGGGGAGTGAGCGCTTCAAGGGCTAGAGTAGTTGTTGAATTGACTTAAGACCCTACCCAGGTATTTAACACTGAGGTGGGGTAAGTCAGTTACACTGCACTTGAGCTGATCGCTCTTTCTCACCTGTGGTGGTCTCTGCAAATATTCGCCACTTGGGGGCCCTCGGTGTAACTCATTGTCATGTTAGGCAGCTTGACGAAAGCAGGATTCTTAGTTTTTCTCTAAATGGGTCAAAAGGATGTTGACCAAGTGGTGTATAGTTTTAGGCAAGTCACAGGTGAATCAACTCCCTTAAGCCATCTTCTCCCTCCCACCTCCTCCTTCCCCTGCTAATCCTGAGTCACAGGTGAAGTTTCCTTTTAGCCCCGTGTAAGGTGCCTATGAGGTAAAAATCCAGGGGTTTGAATCACAACGGGGTTACATAATTAGTGGTAAACCATTGATAGGAAGAGGAGGTGGATTTTCAGCTCAGAGCAGAGTGGCTCAGCTCAGAGCCTGAAGTGCTGACACATTTGAAGCTGTGTTGATGTTAAAGCTTTGTGTTAAAAATATGTACATTTTTATTGGGTGTAGGTACTCAAGACAGTTTAGCTCATATACAGGCTAGTTTTATTTCTCTTTAAAGATTAGGAACTTGAAGACAAAGATCCCATCCATCATTGAAGCTAGGTTGTATCCCCTTCAGTATCTGAAGAATGTTTTGCACACATAGTCAATAAATGTTACGTTATATTAACTCTGCCACAGAACCTGGTGTAGTTATGTCAGCTTTTTTAACACATAAAGAATTTACCTCTATTTTAGTAAAAAATCTGTAAGGATCTAAACATTTTTCACTCATGCTTTCTTCCACATAATTTCTGAAACTTTAGCCCATCTTATAAATTTCTAAAGTAATAGACTTTTATAGTAAAGCATCAAAGATAAATATGTGTATATTGCCTTAAGAGTATACCCAAATTCCTAAATTTTGGCAGACTTAATTACACATTGCTAAAGAAATGAATTACGTGCATTTCTGCTTTTGTATTGCTGTTAAGGTGCTTAATCTGTACCAGATCATATATTCTGAATTTTAACAATTGTCATTTCTGTTCTTTAGAGGATGAACAATCTTCACAAACGATTTTAAGCCAAACAGTCTCAAAGAAGACTATCCAGAGAACACAAGAAACTCCAGGTAAGAAAAGTGATTTTATTTATTGCCTTACCTGCCATCTTTTTTTTTTTTTAAGGTACACATTATAACCGGGTTCATCAAGGATCCCAAATCATACTTCTTCAGTTTCAGGGAATCTTCTCAATAGTTTATTGAATTAAGCCATATAGGCATATGTCAAGAAACGATGGAGTGAATACTTGAGTATCTACTAATTATGAGCCACTTTGTGTATGGTAATTCATTCTCCTAATTCTGCAGGATAGATGTACTCATTTTATAGATGAGAAAACTAGAGCTCAGAGAAGCTAAGACTCTTCCCTATGATTACACAATATGTGACTAAGCCAAAATTCAGACCCGGAATTGTCTTCTTCAGAACCCTTTCATTTTCCCCCAAGTACCTCACTGTCATTCTCCCATGTAATAATTCGCTACTCACTGAAGTTCATTAAGTGTGGTGTGAGTGAATATGTCACACTGCCTTCCATTTAAAATTGAGTGAGGGACACCTGGCTGAGTTAGTCAGTGAAGCATGTGACTCTTATTCAAGACCTACGTTGGGCGTGGAGCCTACTTAAATAAGAAACTGGGGTGCCTGGGTGGCTCAGTCGGTTGAGCGACCAACTTCAGCTCAGATCATGATTTCACAGTTCGTGGGTTCAAGCCCCGTGTCGGGCTCTGTGCTGACAGCTCAGAGCCTGGAGCCTGCTTCTGATTCTGTGTGTCCCCCTCTCTCTCTCTGCCCCTCCCCTGATCATGATCTGTCTCTGTCTCTCAAAAATAAATAAAAATGTTAATAAATAAATAAGAAACTAAAAGTAAAATGGAGTGTTCTGCATAGTAAAATCATGACATGATACGGTGAATATTTCATGAAATCTGAAATGTCATCGTTGTAAGACCCACCATCAGTGTTTTATGTGTCACTTAGAAGGAAGAAATGCTGCCAATTGAATTGTAACATGCCATAGATTGTATGATTCATCCCAATTTCAGAGATGTTAAAGACTTTTTTTTTTAAGTTTATTTATTTTGAGAGAGAGAGAGAGAGAGAGGGCAGAGAGGGGGAAAGAGAGAATATCAAGCAGGCTCCACACTGTCAGCACAGAGCCCACTCTGGGGCTCAAACTCATGAACTGTGACATCATGATCTGGGCTGAAGCCAAGAGTCAGATGTTTATCCCAGGCGCCCCAACCCCTCAATTTCAGAGATGTTAAAGAGTAAAAATATTTGTATTTTAGTGTCAATGTAACATAGAAGTAGGCTATGTTGATAGTCTACTTAAGTTTTAAGAGTTGTTAAAACTATTTTGAAAAGCAGAGAAATGGATTTAGTTCAGTTATTAATGCTTAGTTCCTTTGGTTTTTAGTTTCATTTATTTTCAGTTTGCTTTTTTTGATATTAAGTCCCACAACAGTAAAACTCCTGTCTTGACTTGTTTCCTTAGTTATTGCTTCTAATAAGATTATGCTTTATAATTGGACCTGTTCTGTTCTCATTTTAGAATAAGGTGTATCTGGTTCAAGTGTAGTTCCAAATAAACACGCTCTTTATATTTAATTCCTTGAACTGCCTATGTTACTTTGTTAAGATTATAAACCATCTTAGAAAAATGCTTTGAGTAATAAATGCTACAGATTTCCCTAGCCATTTGGAAAAATCATATTCTGGAAATTTTATTATAGTATGTTTATTTGCTTATCTTTTGTACCTGGAGAAGCAAACTTTTCTTTTTTCAAATTTAGAGTTAACGTTAAAAATTACAGTGTTAATTTAAGTAAATTGATAGAATGGTGACTGCTGTATACTAATCTATAGACCATTATAAAACTATTATATAATAAAATGTCTTGAACAGTCTTTTGGAGTTCACATTAGGCCTGTATTTAAGGACCACTAATGAGGCACAAGGCTACATAATGCTGGGCAAAGCACACTCGACTTTGCTTGCGTTACCCACCCACCTCGAACCACAGGCCTTCCTCCGTATGATTTCCCCTGCCCTAGCTGCGAGGCCACTGTGGAAATGGTACAGTGTGTGCATGTTTGTACACAGTAAAACATACAGATACAAGGGGGCACCCCCCACCTTATGGCACTTTACAAGAGATACGAAGTTCGTGACGTTTTGCTTAAGCATTTTTTTGCCTCAAGAAGCTTATGTTATTATTAGAAATGGAAAAGAAAAAAACATTTCCCAGTGAAGATGATAGATTGATGGGAACCCATGCATAAATTGCCTCGAATACATCAGTAATGTACTGTGTTTATAACAAGGAATAAGGGTATGTACATCTTCAGGAGATTTGGGATACTGAGAATTCAGCGGTACTTTATTTATTTTTTTAAAGAGCTTTTTTTAAGGTTATTTATTTTGAGAGAAAGAGTGAAGAGGGGAGGGGCAGACAGAGTTGGAGAATCCCAAGCAGGCTCCTTACTGATAGCACGGAGCCAGACACAGGGCTCAAGCTCACGAACTGTGAGATCATGACCTGAGATGAAATCAGGAGTTGATGCTCAACCAACTGAGCCACCCAGGTGCCCCAAAATTCAGTGGTACTTTTAAAAATCATCCTGCATCTAGCACTTGGCATGCTTCAAAGAGAGAGTTCAGGGAATTATTGAAAAAATGCTTATAACATCTGTCTAGCAGAGGAATTACGTAAATAGTAGTCACTCTCTGATGGAGTACTACTATAAGTAGGCCTTTTCTCTTATAGAATCATAGACTTTCAGTTTAACTTTCATGTTGAAAAATAGTGCTATAACTGTATATAGGACCACTGGTATGGTCTAAGGGACATTTATCCAAAGATGCCCTTAAGAATAAAGACCTAAGCCAAACGGCCACCTTCTAAAACAACCTAGTAAAGACAACTGCATCATCTGTCTTCCTGTTTTTTTAAGCCGTAAGAAATACTGATTAGTTTAGAACAGGGATACAGTTTGAACTCTTCTTATTGTTTGAAGCTCCAGAATTGAAATGTTTTCACATTAAAATATGCATTGCATTGTCCATTCAGTTCAGTCCATGTATTCTTTTTTTTCTGTTTTAATTTTAATTTTTTTAATGTTCTTGAGAGAGAGAGAGGCAGAGCATAAGAGGGAGAGGGGCAGAGACAAAGAGAAGGGAGACACAGAATCTGAAGTAGGTTTCAGGCTCTAAGCTGTCAGCACAGAGCCCCTTGCAGGGCTCGAACTCATGAACCATGAGATCATGACCTGAGCCAAAGTTGGACACTGAACCAACTGAGCCACCCAGGTGCCCCAGTCCATGTATTCTTATATAACTGTTCTGTGATCAGATTCATTCCTTTCTGGAAATCATGACACTAATTTTACATTGAGTACCTATTTTATGCCAGTCCCCATGCTAGATGCTGGGGGTGCAGTGGTGAGCAAAAGCAGACAAGGGAAGAAGATTGCTACAAAAAAGGGATACTTGCTCTTTTATTTTTTGGTGCTCTGTCTCCTTCAAGTGTCTTGTCTAAGGATATGTGCACCATTGAGCGTGCAGGAAATAACGTCTTAAAAGATAGGAACTGGAATAGTAATTGATGTCTAAAGATTAAGTTGAGTTTTAATTAAATGTGGTAAGAGTGAGAACACAAGAGAAAAAGAGGAAAGCAATTGTAATAATGGGATTAAGAACATTTACAAGATTTATTTTTAAAGCTATTTTTGTAGGTTCTAAATACCTGATGTTTGAAATGCTAGCAACTGTGATAGATATTTCATAGACTCTTACAGCTAGACAATTTAGGGAAGTCATCTTTCCAAAGTTTCTTTCATTGCAGGTATACGTTTGTTAACATTCATTCATATAGTGCCTGATCATTTTCTGTGAAATGGAAATCATTCCCTCACTATCTGTTCCTTTTTGGAGACAACATTGATAATTTAAGTAATGAACTAAAAGCTAACTTTTCTCTAACTTTCTGTGTGTTGATCTTAGTTCTGCCTTTTTGAGCTATAGAAGTTTAATTGCTTTTCCATATTTCTGTCTTGAAGGTATATAGAAACGTGTTCAATAAGTATTTTTTGAACAAACAAGTGCCTGGGCTGTCACAGTTTCTCTTCTGGATACTAATGGGGAAATTGGGTTCAGTCGGTTTTGTGAAAACAAACAGGCTAGTCAGTGTAATGGAGGGGGCCAGCGATAGCCAGTTCAGAATGGTTTTCACTGTTCTCAGACAGAGCCAAACACAATGTTGTTGTTTTTTAAAGTTTTATTTATTTATTTTGAGAGAGAGAGCGTGCACATGCACCCATGAGCAAGGGAGGGGCAGAAAGGGGGAGAGAGAGAGAGAGAGAGAGAGAGAGAGAGAGAATCCCAAGCAAGCTCCACACTGTCAGTGCAGAGCCTGATTCAGGACTTAAACATGTGATCATGACCTGAGCCAAATCAGGACTTGGATGCTTAACCAACTGAGCCACCCAGGTGCCCACCAAGGTTTTTATAGAAACAAATGAAATAAATATAATATGATCCAAATTCAGATGCATATTGGATTTTAGATAATGTTGTTTGAAGCTTTTTGAGAAAACACACCTTGGTTTTCTAGGTTAACATTTTATATGATGGGATCGGCCTCCACATTGACCCTATGCCGTTGAACGATGGACAGTCTGAAACCCTGGCTAATGTTAACACCTTATTTAAGATTAGAACACATTTCCTGACCACATACAAGGTTAAATAGTTGGAGGTACTGTTTTAACTCTCAGGAAGTTAACCCCTATATTAAAGTATGCCATGAATGATCCGTAATGAGGGTAAGCCCCAAATGGAATAATTAATTGAGTTGTCAATTTTGGTCCTCAATTGAGAAATTTAGGAGAGTTTTATTTGGTATTCCTTTCTTATATAAATACGGTCTACTGAGAAAAATTGCATATTTTTTCTATCATGTTCATAAATTTTTTGAGGCATGAAATTTGTCTGTAGTTCACTTTTATATTCCTGTACTTAAAATAATGAAAGGCTCTGAAAAACCTTTGCTGAATAAGTAAATGATTGTATAATAAATCTACTATGTCTGACATTTTATTTATTTATTTATTTTTTACTGGTTTTTTTTCTGTATTAGTGCTGAGTGAAGATCCTATAATCAGCCTGTGTAGACCCCCCCTAAGAAGCCAAAGATCTGGTAAGACATTGTTTTGTCTGTTGGTTTACCTGTTTTATAAACACAGCTTTATTTTTAAGTAGGTTAGTACATGTATCCATCTGGTTCAAAGTTTAAAAGTTATTAGAAATATATAGTGAGAAATCTCCCTGTCCCCCTCTGTCTTTTACCCGCCCAGTCTCCACATTAGAGGGAATTAGAGGGAACCAGTGTTTTCAGTTTCTTAGGTATTTTCTTAGAGATATTTTATGGAGCAACAAAGGAATTTGTGCATATATGATATTTTCCTCCCTTTTATCACAAATATTAGCCCATAAGCACTCTTTTCTGTACCTTATCTATTTTTATTTTTACTTAACCTACTGAGACATCTTTCAGTCGCTCCTCATTCTCTTTAAGAGGTTGCTGATTCTTTTTGTTAGCATGATGATTTTAAACTAGGATCAGGGACTTTTTATTCTTCCCAGCATAATGCTAATAAAAAAATCAAGACTGAGCCTTTATAGCTCAGGGCTATAATTTTTTTCTGCCTCACTTACATTTGTTTTTTTAAATGTAAAGTGTAAAATTTACGTTTTGTAAAACCTCTGACAAGTGTTACCCTTAAGTTGATTTCATGACAGAGAGAACCAGTAAAGGCGTCCAAGCAGTGTGCTTCTGCTTCTTTTTCAGAGTTCATTAGCACGTAAGGGTGCTTTATCATGGGAACTAAAGAAGAACCCTATTTATCTTCACATTAGGCTTCTACTCCTCCATCCTTCTATTTAAGAAAGAATTAGGATGGGGTTTTTTTTTTTGATAGATAACTGCCGTTTTTAAGTATTCTAATGATAAAGATCTATTAAGGTTTTGATGATGAAGCTGTGGTAAAGAACCACATGATGCATTTCCTTTTAAGCTCTAATCATTTTCTTGCTATCTCTCTTGCAGATTCGGCATACAAAACAAGTGGAAATACTAAAATGAGTGAATTAGGTTTGTTTATCTCTAATTCTTACAGGTTCTTTTCGAGGGTTCTGAGGATGAGAACACAGGCGTATACACAGTTGGTCACTGGCTTGAGAATATTCCTTTGCTCATTTTCTCAGCTGTGGGACACTGTTCCTATGGCCATGAGCTTTCTTAATTGCCCTGATTCTTATTTTAGCTGGAATTATGTCTTTTGTTATTTAAGTTCAGATAGGAACATGTAATACAAACATTTTAATTTTTATGAGACTTTGTTAAATTCACACTCCTGTGAGAAAAGGGAATATCAATTTACCAATTCATGGTTTTTCTTGAGTTAGAAAGTGAATTAGAGGTATTTTTCATAGTAAATT
>NC_043702.1:135827564-135839303 GCF_006229205.1 Suricata suricatta | reverse complement strand
AAAAAAAAAAAAAGCATTTTAACCTTCTACTTGTAGAAGCCAAGTTTAAAATACAGGAAGATGAATTCAAAATAGGGAAATGAAATTAAAACTTTTCATGTAGTACTAACGGCTACTGATTCATCATCAGATTGTATTTAAATATTTATGGATTCTTTGCAGCTTGGGTTAAAAAAATGAAAATGTAGAATGTTTAAAACCTTGTATGAAACCTCATTATTAAGGACTAATTTCACACTATTTTCTTGAGTTGTTAAGTCATGTGTTTTGTCATGATATGAGCAATTGTAGCAAAAGTCTTAAAAGGTTTTTATTCTGTGATACAAAAATGTATTCATTTATTAAACAAATATTATTTTTAATCACTTTCTATATTTATCAGTGACTGGCCTTAATGCCGGAACCTTAAAAGAGCCATGATAATTTCCCTCCTAGCTCTTAAAGTGCAAGGATCTAATAGAAAAGAAAATACATTAGATAAATTATTGTAAAGTTGTTAAGTGTTAAAATGGTGCTATGTATATTTGATAGCCTAGAAGAGAAGTGCAGGAGAGGTTGGGAAGGTTTCATAGAGGAAATGGCATTTAGGAGGACCTGAAATTCTTGACCTTCCTTTACCAGAATGAAAAGTCTAAATATAGCCAAGATAACAAGCAGACTGATAACAATGATGATTGTTGTTCAAATGTATAGGCTTTATTATTTAGAACATCTGATTCATAAAATCTTAGTGGATTATGCATAAGGCACAATGATATTAGTAATAATATTGAAGACAACCTTGCTTAACAAGTAATTGTTCATGCCTTGAATGCTATTGATGTTGTTTGCAACACGAAATTCTTTAAAAAAGTTTTTTTAAGTTTATTTATTTATTTTGAGAGAGAAAACATGAGTGGATGAGGGGCAGAGAGAAAGAGAGAATCCCAAGCAGGCTCTCTGCCACCAGCACAGAGCTTGACATGGGGCTCGTACTCACAAAACCATGAGATCATGACCTGAGCTGAAACCAAGAGTCAGACACTTAACCAGCTGAGCTACTTAGGTGCCCCAGAAACATATAATTTTAAATAAAGGACCTTTACACACTAGATTAAAAGTGTTCAAAAATCCATGATATAAAAAACACATGGGGAGCTCCCTTATATAAGTTGGTTTAAAATTTTTTTCATTCTCCCCGTGCTAATTAGACAACACATACATAAACAGAATAAAGGAGATAACTTTAGTAGCCTTTTTATGAGTGATTATTAGGTGATTTGGCTCTGTACTTTAAAAAGCACATGGAAATAAATTATATCAGGATCAAAAAGAGAGGTAACTGCACTATTCATAGGATTTCTGGTGACTCAGTGAAGAAATAATACAGATTCAAAAATCATTTTAGCCTTAAATTTTGCTATACCAAATAAATTTTAAACCATATAAAACATAATGTTTAAATATAAATGTAACTTTAGAAAAACTACTACTGTTAGATTCTAAGTTTATTAGTTTGAGAGAGAATGTGTGTGTGCTCAAGTGAGGGAGGGGCAGGGAGGAGGAGAGACTCCCAGATGGGCCCAGACTTACAGACTGCGAGATCATGACCTGAGCTGAAGCTTGGAGTGTAGCATGGTGGTTATGGCCATGCTGTCTGGCATCAGACAGCCTGGGTTTGAATCCTGGCTCCAGAACCATGACCTGAGCTGAAATGGTATGCATAACTGACTGAGCCACCCAGACTGCCTGCAAAGCTCTGTTTTAAATGAGTTATACTTATAGAAGTTATTGGTACCTCTCATATTAGAAGAGTTCAGCCCTTAGCCTTATCTTTGTCATTAATTCAAAAAATTATTGACAGAGACTTCTGTTTTCCCTCCTGTTCCACGTGGAAGAAGCTAGCCTAGTAGCAAATGAACACAACTAAAGAATCCAAAGCTCTTTTTGGATCTCCAAGAAAGGAATGAATGCAGGGCAAACCCCTGCCCTCAAGATTGGAGAGATAGGCAATACAGGAAATCATGGCATACGAAGAGCAAAGGCTCAAAAGTGGAGACCTCTGCAGGAGCCAGTTCTGGGGTAGCAAAATCTGAACTGTAACTGATGAATTGCAGGAGGTTCAGTGTGCAGAAATCTGAGTTACATATTTCAAGGGGACCCAGTCATAGTGGATCCCCCACTATTTTTTGAGATCGACCTCCAGGGGCTTGACCAAATGCCCACAGTAAATATCAGAGAAAAGTCCCCTCATGCTTCAACGTAGGTGGGGGGGAGACGGGGAGCAGGGTGGGGGGAGTCATTTTGAAATATGCCAGAGCACTCTGTTCTTAATTAGTCTGCCCTCGGGGCAATTTAGTTACCCAGAACCTAACTGGCTAGAGTATTATCAGAACCCAGCTGACCTGGGGAAAGGAAATACTGTATTCCAGGCCACTATAGACAACCTGTCCCACCTAAGGAGAAAAGAAAAACATTGAGAACCATTTGTGGCATAAATTCACTAAGAGACAAAGACCTAATTTTAGGACTATGGAGCTCTTTCCCTCCTTCTGGACCTCATCATCACATTACTAAATGCCTGTTTAGAGTACTTCCTCTTTACCCAGTACATCATGTCCACCATCAAGACAAATTCTTTTTTTTTTTAATTTTTTTTATAATGTTTTATTTATTTTTGATACAGAGAGAGACAGAGCATGAGAGGGGGAGGGGCAGAGAGAGAAGGAGACACAGAACAGGAAGCAGGCTCCAGGCTCCGAGCTAGCTGTCAGCAAAGAGCCCGACGCGGGGCTCAAACCCACAAGTGTGAGATCTGACCTGAGCCGAAGAAGTCAGAGGCTCAACTGACTGAGCCACCCAGGCGCCCCTCAAGACAAATTCTTGACATTAAGATTTGGTATCAAGACATAGCAAAAGGCAAAAACAATTTGAAGAGACAGAGCCAACATCAGAACCAGATATGGCAGGGGTGTTGGCAGTATCAGACCAGAAATTTAAAACAGCTATTGAGGGGCACCTGGGTGGCTCAGTCGGTTAAGCCTCCGACTTCGGCTCAGGTCAGATCTCATGTTCGTGGGTTCGAGCCCCGCGTCAGGCTCTGTGCTAACAGCTAGCTCAGAACCTGGAGCCTGTTTCCGGTTCTGTGTCTCCTTCTCTCTCTGCGCCTCCCCCTCTCATGCTCTGTCTCTCTCTGTATCAAAAATAAATAAAACATTAAAAAAAATTTTAAACAGCTATTGATTGATATGTTAGGGATTCTAAGGATAAAGTAGACAGCATGTACAAACAAATGGACAGTGTTGTAAGCAGAGCTGGAAATTCTAGGAATCAAAAAGAAATGCGAGGGATTAAAAATCACTGTAAAAGAAATGAAGAATGCGTTTGATGAACTAGAGATGGCTGAGGAAAAAATTTCTGTGCTAGAGGGCATATTGATAGACTCCTCAAATAAATGATAACGTGATAGAGGTGTTAAACAAGGCTATGGTGGTAATGATGTAATATATAAATGTATCAAGTCAACATGTACACATACTTACACAATGTCATATGTCAATTCTCAAGACACAATTCTCAATCAAAAAAGAGAAAACGACGACTGAACAAAATGGAACATCTAAGGACTATACAACCATAAAATGTGTGACATACACATAATGGGAGTACCAGAAGGAGGAGAAAAAAGAAACAATAAGTACATGAGGGGCGCCTGGTGGCTCAGTTGCTTAAGCAGCTGACTTCGGCTCAGGTCATGATCTCACGGTTCATGGGGTTGAGCCCAGCGTTGGGCTCTGTGCTGACAGCTCAGAGCCTGGAGCCTGCTTCAGATTCTGGGTCTCCCTCTCTGTTCCTCCCCCACTCCTGCTCTGTCACTCTCTCTCAAAATTAAATAATAAAACATTAAAAAAAGAAGAAGTACTTGAAACAATAATCTGGAAATTCCCCAAATTAACGTCAGACACCAAACCACAGATTCAGTAAGCTCTGAGAACATCAAGCAGAACAAATGCCCCAAAAATACACTGGAGTGTTTATCTTTTTCAAACTATAGAAAATCAAAGATAAAGACAACCTGCAAACAGCTAGAGGAAGACACCTGACCAATAACAGAACAAAGATAAGAATTACAACCAACTTCTCTTCGGAAACCATACAAGTGAGAAGAGAGTGGAGTGAATGATTTTAAGTATGAGGAAAAAACCACCAACCTAGAATTCTGTATCTTACAAAATTATTCTTCAAAGCTAAAGCCTTTAACCAGGCTAACGAAGGAAAAAGAAAAGAGATAGACTAAGAGAAAAGGACACAAATTAGTATAGATTTCATGAAAATAAAAGATAATATAGAAATACTGTGAACACATTGAAACCCACAAATTTGATAATCTAGATGAAATGTCTATTCCATGAAAGACATAATCTGCTATGCTAAAACAAGAAGAAATTAGGCCTATATCTACTTAAATACATTGACTCAATATTTAATAAATTTCCAAAACAAAGCACCAGGCCTAAATGAGTTCAGTGGTGAATTCTATCAACTATTTAAAGAAATACATTCTACCAGTTCTCTAAGATATTTTTCAGAGAATAAAAGTAGAGGAAAAACTTCCTAACTCATTTTGTAAGGCGAGCATTCCCCTAATACTAAAACTAGACAAACACAAGAAAAGAAAACTACAGATCAATATCTTCAAAACAGATGCAATAGTCTTCCACAAATATTAGCAAAATGAATTTTAAAAAAACAGAGTTAAGGGCACCTGGCTTGCTCAGTTAGTAGAGCATGCAACTCTTTATCTTGGGGTTGTGAGTTCAAGCTCCACGTTGGGTGTAGAGATAACTTAAAAACTGAAGAAAAAAATGAATTATACACTACAACCAAATAGGATTTGTCCCAGGTATGCAAGACTGGCTCAACATTTGAAAATCTATCATACTAACAGACTAAAAAAGAAAAATCCTATCATATTAATAGATGTAGAAAAAGTGTTAGACAGAATCCAACACCCATTTATGATAAAAACTCTCAGTAAACTGGGAGTAAAGGGAATCTTTCTCAACTTGATAAGCACTATTTACAAAAACAAAACAAAAACCTTACAACTAACATAATGGTGAGACACTGGGAGCTTTTGTGCTAATATATCAGTGCTGAAAAGGAATAAACAGTCAAGATATGAAGGAACCTAAATGCATGTTTAGGCATAGATGTCCCTGCTAACCACTTCTTTTCAACATTGTTTGGGAGGTTCTAGCTAAGGCAATAAGATGAAACAAAAGGTAATGGGCTGGGAAGGAAGAAATGTCTTGGTTCATAGGTAACATCATTTATGTAGGAAATTCAAAAGAAAGATAAAAATTAGGAACTAATAAGCAATTATAGCAAGGTTGCAGGATGTAAAGTTAATATAAAAAAGCCAATTAATGTCCTACATACCAGCAATGAAGAAGAGATATCTGAAATTAAAAACAATACAGTTTACATTAGCACTCCCATCTCAAATGAAATACAGGTATAAATCTAAGAAGATATGTACAGGATCTGTTTGAGAAAAGTTACAAGACTCATAAATGAAATAAAAGAATTTACTTAAATGGAGAGAGATTCCACATTCATGAATAGAAAGACTCAGTATTGTCAAGAAGTCAGTTCTTTTCAACTTAATCTATAAATTCAGTACATTCCCAATCAAAATCCCAACAACTTGAGAAAATGATTAAGTTCATAGAGAGTCAAAAGACCCAGCATAGCCAACACAGTATTGAAGAAGAAAGTAGGAGGACTTGACCTCAAGACTGTGTAGCTTGAATAATCCAGTGTGGTATTGGTAAAAAGAATAGACAAACAGATGTATAGAACAGACTAGAGAACCCATAAAGAGATCCACATGTAGTCAGCTAATCTTTAACAGGGTCAATACAATGGAGGCAGAATCTTTTCAACAAATGGCTAGAACAACTGGATATCTACATGCAAAAAAAAAAAAAAATCTAGACACAGACCTTAAGCCCTTTGCAAAATTTAACTCCAGATGTATCACAGACCTAAATATAAGTTTTAAAAATACCTAGAAAACTCCCTGATAATAACAGGAGAAAACCTAGAGGACTTTGGGTATGGTGAGGCTTCTTTAGATATAAACAAAAAGCATAATCCATGAAAGAATTGACACACTGAACTTCATTGAAGTTGTAGACTTCTGCTCTGCAAAAAACAATGACAAGAGAATGAGGACAAAGCCACTGGGAGCAAATACTTGCAAATGACACATCTAATAAAGGTCAGTTATCCAAAGTATACAAAGAACTCTTAGAACTCAACAACAAAGAAACAGCCTGAGTTAAAAATGAGCCAAAGACATAACAGACATCTCAACAACAGGTATACAGATGGCAAATGAGCATATGAAAAGATGTCTTAAATTATGTCATCATGACATTATATGTCATTCTTACCATATGATCCAGCAATTACACTCTTTGATATTTACCCAAAGGAGTTGAAAACTTAATGTTTACACAAAAGCCTGCACACATATGTTTATAGCAGCTTTATTCATAATTGCCAAAACTTGGAAGCAACCAACATGTCTTTCAGTAGGTGAATGGATAAACTGGACAATGGAGTGTTATTCAGCGCTATGAAGAAATGAGCTATCAAGCCATAAAAAGACATGGAGGAACCTATATGACTGTCCTGGAAAAGGCAAAACTATTGAGACAGTAAAAAGATTAGTGGTCATCAAGGGTGTGTTGGTGGTGGTAGGGGATGGATGAAAAGGTGGAGCACAGGATTTTTAGGGCATGAAAATATTCTATCATACCATAATGATGGATACATGTCATTTTCTGTTTGTCTAAACCCATAAAATGTGCAATACCAAGAGTGGACTGTAATGTAAGTTAGGGTCTTGGAATGAACATGATGTGTAAATGTAGATCCATCAGCTGTACGACTATTCAACAAATACACCACTCTGGTGGGGGATGTTGATAATGGAGGAAGCTGTGCCTGTGGGGCAGGGAACATAAAGGAAATCTATCTACCTTCCACTCAGTCTTGCTGTGAATCTTAAACTGCTCTTTAAACAGAAATTAATAAAAAAATAATTATTGAGTGCTGACTACATGCCGCTATAAACATGACTGATGCAGTGGTAGATGGATGGTAGACTAGAAATCAGAAGTGCCTGTGTTCACTTCCTTTTTTGTCAGTTCATCCTGAGACTCTCAGACAAGTCACTGAATATCATGAACCTTCCTTATGAGAAAATATTGCCTTATGACATTAGGGAATCAGCAGATGTGAAGGGTGTTTTTAAAAATGAACCGGCAGCATGTAAATATCAAGGAAGTGACCATTATTAAGATAATGACTAAGACATAACTATTAACTCTCAAAACATCTTTTGTTTGCATGCTATGTGAATAGTTATATAAATGAAGAAAATAAACTGCTGTACAATATGCTTGTCAGGGAACGATATCTTTTTGTATGAATGGAAATATTAATGAAAAAATTTTAAGAGAATAGCACTAAGGCAAGTTTGACTTTCCACTTTTCTGCTTGAAAAAGAAAATTGAAAAGACAGTCTCCCTTAGGATCCTAGATTAAAATGGAATCAAATATACCAGGTCCTAGCTTTTTATGAGTAACATAGTATTTGCTGTTTTGGTTAGTTTTTTCCTATACTAAAAATATTGGCAAATATATTTCACATAGTGATTTACACTTGCTCCTATGCTAGTAGTAGTTTGGTCAGTGTTAGGTTAATATAATTAAGCTGATCTGGAGAAAATACTTCCAAGTTCACCATATAATGTATTGGCACCTGCCTTCCACAGTATTGTTTTCCCCTTTTGAAAAGCAAATAGAGGTTAAAAGCTACAGAGGGAAAGCTGAAGGAAAAAAAAAAAAAAGATTTCTGCTTTGTGAACAGTCTGATTCATGCCACTTCCAAAATACTCACTCAGCAATGTTTTAGCCCAATTGTGCAATGCCTCCTTTGGGTTTATTCCCCTTTAATAAAAATTTTTCAGAACAGCTCATATAAAAATACTGTCTTTGATACATTTGGCTCATTTATCTTTGTCCAAATTCTCTGGCTTTGAAAAAAGGTAGCGTACATGAACATGCTGGAGTTAGGGTTTCTTTCCCTTTGTTTTGGATACACTAATGCAGTAAAGAACTATTTTGTCGTTTTCACCTGTGTGGTGGTTATGAGGAATCTGGCAAGTAGGAGAATGAGAATTCAGTAAAAATAGGGAGTAGAATATTTATCAATGGAGAATTTCATGCTTTCTGCAAACAGGTCACAATTTAGAGTACAGATGGACCTGCAGCTGAAAGAAAGAAACTTCCTGGTTCTAGGTTGTATCCGACTGATTTCTGAAATAACCTAAAGGGAAATAATATATTTTTTAACATTTAACAGAAGAAAAGGTTTAGTTGGTCTGTCTGTATGTTCACTTTCCTAAGTTATATATTGTAAATTACATATTATATAATTATATATTGCTTATTCCTAAGCTTTAGGTTTTGAGGTTTTATATGATGTATTTGCTTTTCTTTTCTAGAAGCCACCAGCATCCAACAGAAGGTCAATTTTTCTGAAGGAGGTATTTTCTTTTAAAATATTCTAATTTTTTTCATTAACATGAGGAGCAATTTTGATAGGTACTTAAAAAAGAAGAACATTTTTCTTCAGGAAGAAAACTTCATGGTTATCTACATTCATAATTGGGTAGATAAGATGGGATAGAGTGAGTGATGGTAGCCTTTATGTGCATTTTAAGCATCTTTTGTCTGAGTTCATAATTTTAAGTAAAGCCAATAAAAACAGTTTGGCATAAGCTGGCCTTTGATTGTACTATTAATATAATCATTTTTCCAAATTCTCATAATCAGTCTATGAATAGGACAGTAAAACTTAGTCCATTTAAAAACCCGCTATAATCTTAATTACCTGCAGACTGAAATGCTTGTAAATGGGTATATGTATACATCCCCACCTTCACAAACACACTCCTGTGTAAACACACATGTGCATATACTAATCTTGTCTGAATTTACACACTGACTATATGTAGTCCCCCCTCCACCAGTAAGGTAAAATTTCTCCACTATTAATGCTTTGTTTCCTTTTTAACTCTACATTAAAGCCTCAGAATATAATCTTGTAGATGTTACTCTGAATATTTGTTTGAGATCTAATTACATGCCTCAGATAACATTAATGAGCTCAATTTTAGCTTATATAAAACTTTGTGATCCAGAATAGTAAGCATAATAAATAGCAATTCTATATCTGATAATTAAAGTGGCTTCATTTTAACATTGAATTACTTGTTTTAATATAGATCTTTAGATCATTAGAATAAAGACTATATTAGTGTATTACTTCTTTCTTTTTAGAAGAAACTGAAGAAGAAGATCAAGACAGCTCTAACAGTGATATTACTACTCTTAAGGTCAGATCTGGGGATTCTCTGGATTCTGGAGGTAACATATCTTTATATTCATATGACTCTATCTTAGAAACTATCTCTTTAGTTGAAATCTAAAGCTATTTTGTGGACTTGCTTTTTTAAAAAATACTTCAATAAAATATTTTATCAAAACAACTCTTAAAAAGTGTAGTTTTAGTATTTATTAAAATTACTGATTCCATGTGTGTATTTGATCAGTAATATAATGTCTATATAATATCTAAACAAATATGTCACTTTTTAGCCTGCTTGGATATTTATGGAATAAAAGATAATTTTTGTGCTCAAAAGAAGAGTTATTTGTAGTTTGATTAAAATGTTACAGAGAAACAGATCTCATTGGTAGCGGTATTCTTTACCCTATCAGGGATGTTAGTTAGCTCTTAGGAAGTTTTAATATCCCTAGGTAATCACTTTTATCTCTGGATTGTTCAAATTCACACCAAGTTAGTAGTAACAATTTATGAATGTTCATGTGAATTTGTGTTTAAGTTTATTCAAGGAAAGAATTGACTGTAGGGGAAAAAATACCAATTGAGGCTTAAGAGGGTGCTGAACCAATTTGTAAACTCTATAAATAATAACATTATATTTTAGTCCCATGAAAGAGTAATTCTCTACTTTTCCCTCATCATCTTTTGAGAATTTCCATAATTTTATGTTTTACTTCATCATTCTATTTTAAAAATAAGCTCCTAGGCTGGCTTATGGGCATTTGGTATTCTAAATATTTCCCACCCTTCCTCGTTGTTCCCCATTCGTTCTTGACACAGAAATCCCAAGGGAGATCTGTACCACTCTAGCATAGTGGTTAAGAACATGAGCTTTGGAGTCAGAATCCCAGAGTTTCTCTCTTCCTCTGCTAGGTTTGTGCCGTCAGGCAATTGCTTCACATCTGTGTTCCTCAGTTTCCTCATCTGGGTTGTTAAGAGGTTAAATTAATTCATATGTGCAAACACCTAAAAAGTAGCTTTCACATAGTCAACACTTAAATTAAGTGTTCTCATTAGTTTTGGTATATGTATGTATACACAAAGCTCTAAAAATTAAAGACGAATTAAGCCATTCATATAGCCAATAGTTTGATGCTATTGCCAACAACATATACCTCTTTGAATCTACATACACTGAAGGCTCTCTGATCCCTTTAGAATTCTAATAAATTCTTAATGAAGCACAGATACCCAAATGCAGAAGAAAACCAGCTAAAGAAGAAAAAGGGGAACATATTAAGAAGAATACTGATCTTCCTAGATTATTTTCTGGGCTAGTTACCACTGAAGAGGTACAAGAAGGAACAAACGAGCATAGGGGAGAAAAGAGAGAGAGGGGCGAGCCAAGAAACAGACCCCACAAGAGAACAAACTGATGGTGACCAAAGGGAGGAGGGGGTGGGAGGCTGAGTGAAACAGGTGATGGGGATTAGGGAGCGCACTGGTGATGAGCGCTGGGTGTTGTCTGGAAGTGCTGAATCCCTAAATTGTTATCTGAAACTAATATTGGACTGTATGGTAACTGAGTGGAATTTAAATTAAAAACTTAAAAGATCATTGTTGGAATGCAGAAAGAGAATATTAGAATTCATGTATATTTATATTTTATTTCACCCATTTAAAATGTCTATTTTTGTTTTGTCTGTTTTATAATAGATACAACATATAGTTAATATATTATTTTAATAAAACATGTATTTAATGTTAGAAATAATGTTTGAGAGGGGTGCCTGGGTGGCTCAGTCAGTTAAGTGTCTGACTTCAGCTCAAGTCATGATCTCATGGTTCGTGAGTTTGAGCCCCACGTCAGGCTCTACACTGACAGCATAGAGCCTGTCTCCCTCTGTCTCTGCCCTTCCCCACTCATGCTCTCTGTCTCTCTCTCTCAAAAAGAAGCATTATTTTTAAATTAAAAAGAAATATGTTTTAGAAAACAGTGCTCAAAATTAGTAACAGGAGTACACTAACAAAAATATTTAGCCGCCACACCTGAATGTGTCACATGCTTTTGTTTCCAAGATGACAATCTGATCACTTTTTAACAGATTTAGTTATAAATTCCACTTTCATATAAAAGTAAGTTTTTAAAGAAGTGTAAGCTAAAATATGTAACATATTAACCATTTAAAAGAAAGTTTTGAGGCAAATGCGTATTTTTTTTTTTAAGTGAAAATGGCATTTTATTCTCCTATAAGTGGATGACTTTGAAGATATAAGGAGTATAGTTTGGTATCATTGCCAGAAATTTCACCAAATATTGCTTTTTTTTTTTA
>NC_043702.1:135811676-135827464 GCF_006229205.1 Suricata suricatta | reverse complement strand
ATGATACAATATATTACTTGTTCATAGGGAGGCAAATGGATATTAATGATTTCAAGAAGATCCATTAAACTTTCAAAATGTTCTCCAACTCAAAGGTTTCATTATCTCCCTTTCCTTATCCCATGTTCTACATCTTATATTTTTTTCTTTAGAAAGTCATTAGGGGAAAGAGATAATTACTTAGTTAATTTTTTAGATACATGACGCTTTAGAAACTTTAAAAAAATAGTGTTCCTGGGGTACGTGGGTGGCTCAGTCAGTTAAATGGTTCAGCGTCCTACTCTTGGGGACGCTTATGTGAGTGAGTTCAAGTCCCATTTTGGGCTCTGCACTGAGCATGAAGCCTACTTAAAAGATAAAATAAAAAATTAAATTTTGCTCTCAAGTGTTGAATTCCTTGGGGTTTTACTGAATATTTTTGTTCTTTTGATTACTTATTGTTCTCATAAAATATGCATTTAAAAAGTATAATATGCTTTATAGTGTACTTTAGTTCTTTTGTTTGTTTGTTCTTTTAGACCAAACCACGAGATTGTCAAGTCAATATCCAGAATCACTTTGGCAGTCATCACAAAGTAAGTGAAACCATGATTTAAACTCCTGAAAGTCTACCTATGTGTGGGGTCAAATGCTGTTTATTTGTTTGTTTGTTTCGAAGATCCTCATTTAATGTAAAGTGTTGGATAAGAGGTATAATGAATGCTAAAAAACCCTTCCTGCCTCTTGAATTTCCTTCATCTCCGTACTCAACCTTGATTTTGAATTTAGAAATAAACTACTTTCTGTGACTTGTTGAATGTCCATGTTTGCCATATAAATTTGTTGACTGTTCTTAGTGTAACTAATGAAGTTTAAGCCTTCTTACTTGAATAGATTCTAATAAGGATATAAAATTTTGGGGCACCTGGGTGGCTCAGTCGGTTGAGCAGCCGGCTTCAGCTCAGGTCACATCTCACATTTGTGGGTTCGAGCCCCGCGTCAGGCTCTGTGCAGACAGCTAGCTCAGAGCCTGGAGCCTGCTTCGGATCCTGTGTCTCCCTCTCTCTCTGCCCCTCCCCCTCTCATGCTCTGTCTCTGTATCAAAAATGAATAAAACATTTAAAAAAATTTTTTTAAAATAAAATAAAATTTTATATGCAGTATAGTTTGAGCTCTGTTGCAAAAGTTTGGAAGGATGAATAAACAAGTGATAAAGCAAAGTGTAGTAAAAGTTTAATGGGAAGCTAGGTGGTGGGTGTGTCAAGATCTTATAATGCTTGCAATTTTGAAAAATTTCACAATACATTGAAAAAATATAGCAAAGGAAAGGGTTGGAAAGTAATATAATAAAATGCTAATAACAGTGATTTATTCAGGATGGTGATAATGGGCATTTTTTTCCTTCTTTTCTTTATTTTGCAGATTATCTACAGTAGATATGTATTTTCTTAGGTTAAACAGAAATGATGCTGTTGTTTCTTTCCCATGTTTAAATCAAGTCCCAGAATTTGAGTTAATTATTAATCAACCTAAAATATCCTTGTATGTAAAATCTTCAGGGACTTCTTTTTTCCTTCCACATCACCTTTTTCAAAACATGAAACTGTTATTAAAGAAAAAGTCTTTGTAAATATAGTTTATTAATCACTGTATTTATATAATTTCACATATTTCACATTATATGTATTTAGCTTTTAGAAGGTTCTGAGATAAACAAAACAGATAAAACAAAGTCACTGAGACACAAAAATAAATCCTTTGTGGGGCACCTGAGGGGCTCAGTTGGTTGAGCATCCAACTTCAGCTTAGGTCATAAGCTCACGTTCGTGGGTTCAAGCCCCATGTTGGGCTCTGTGCTGACGGTTCAGAGCCTGGAGCCTACTTTGGATTGTGTGTCTCCCTTTCTTTCTGCCCCTCCCCTGTTCATATTCTGTCTTTCTCTGTCTCTCAACAAATAGAATAAATCATTTAAAAAAATTATTTGTGGAAAATTACTTGCTGAATCATCTTATAGGTTTGCCCTTTGTTATTCTAAATCTTTAATTTTTGGAAGCTCTTAAATGTATCTCTATATAAATTATGCTACATACATACAGTAGAATACAACTCAGTTATGAAAAATGAGTACTTTATGTACTAATGAATAGGTGATCGAGGTATATATCCTTGAATGTAAGGTGCTATTATTTTATGTATAACAGAAAAATCAGCCACCCTTGATTATAAGATACAGCCCTAAACCAGAGGTGCTTTTTTAAAAAGTACTCCTTGGGGCTCCTGGGTGGCTCAGTCAGTTAAGCCTCTGACTCTTGATCTCAGCTCAGGTCTTGATCTCAGTGTTGTGGGTTTAAGCCCCAGGTTTGTTTCCATACTGAGCATGAAGCCTACTTAAAAAAAATAAATAAAATGAAAGACATGGCAAAAAAAATATGTCTACCTTTTTTAATTTTGTTGGTATAGACTGAAAACAAATCTGAAAGAATATTCATATGTCTTATTCAACATGGTATTCCAGCATATAGTAGGCAGCTAATGGATATTTATGAATTTTTAAGTTACACATTTCTTGAATGTTCTGTATCTTGGGGTTCCTTGGAGGCTCAGTTGGTTAAGTGTCTGTCTTCAGCTCAGGTCATGATCTCATGGTCAATGAGTTTGAGCCCCACATCAGGCTCTGTGCTAACAGCTAGCTCAGAGCCTGGAGCCTGCTTTAGATTCTGTGTGTGTGTCTCTCTCTCTCTCTCTCTCTCTCTCTCTCTCTCTCTCTCTCTCTTTCTCTCTCTCTCTCTGCCCCTCCCCACCTCGTGCTCTATCTCTCTCTGAAAAATCAATAAACATTAAAAACTTCAGAATGTTATATTTCTTTTACAGTTAGCATATATATTTGTATTTAGAAAAAATTTGTGAAAAATTTACAATAATACTTCTATCATTGGGTAGAAGTAACTCATTTCTTCAGAGCAGATTTGAAAATTTACCTTGTTACAATTGTTTGAAATATCACTTCTAATTGTCCCATTGTACTGTTTTACAGTTGTCCTTAAATACCATTCCAAAACAAAAAGTAATATCTTTCACTTCATAACTACTTTGCAATATCTACAAAATTGCTTATATAGTACATACCATATATTTCAGTATATAGCAGTGTATATATGTATGTGTGTGTGTGTGTGTGTGTGTGTGTGTGTGTACACACACACACACATATATCGTGGGCAAATGATCAATTTCAGTTACCTCGTTTGGAAAATGGGAATAATGGTGTTGACCACATAAAGTATGAGAATTAGGTAAAATTATACTTGATATCTGATAAACATTCAGTACATGCTGCCATTATTTTGATGGTATTGATCCTATTGAATTATTATCCAATTTCTGAACACTCTGATGCTTAGAAAAGGGAAAAAATGAATATATTACATATGTTTGGGACTGATGAAAGAAAGGTTTGATTTTGGTGGTGATATTTTTGGTTTATAGTATCCATAGTACCCAAGTAAATTGTCTATGCAGTATTTTCACTGTTCTTATTTCCAAGTATTCCATAACCTTATCTGTTTTCTGTTTTAGGTCGAGACTTCATAACTCTTAATAGACAGCCTTCAGTGCTGAGTAAGTGCTTGGTTGTCTGTTCTTTTACCAGCCAAGCATTCTGACCTGGTCTTATTCTGCCAACAAGAAGTTTGAATGCAATTTTAAGTCATTTTACCCTCTTTGCCTTTTAATGCACCACACATTGGTATCAAATGTGTGTAATTAGTCTGTGATGTGGAAATGTGTTCAGGATTATTTTACCTCAAGTATCTTATTTCAAGAGTAAATGGTTAACTTTTTTCCTCTTAAATACAGTTAAATCAAGTTCACGTATTATTGAACTCAGTCATTCTCATAGACCAAAGAATTGATACTTAGTTTAGTCTGTTAGTTGATTGTATATTTATTTCCTATCTATTTTGGTATAAGAAGTGGTCATCCTTCACTGTTGTGATCCTTCAACTGCATCTTTTACTTTGAACCTATTGCTTTCATTGTTTCCTTCCCCAACTTTGTTTTACCTTTCTGAGAAACATCCCTTCTAATGGGAGTATGGTATACATTTTCATATTATGTGAAATGATATCTTGATATACGTATTTGCCTTAGGCTCGGGATATCAAAAAAAGCCTCAGGAATGGTTTGAACAAGCCACAAGAAAAAGGACTAGTGCACAAAGTAAGTTGCTAAATTTTTACCTGTTACTGAAGTAATTTCAAGTATATTTGCTGTTTTGCTTTATTACTCAGCCTACAAAAATATTTAGTTCTTCAGAGAGGCATGTAGATTGTGATTTCATTACTGAAGGACAGCTATGATTACCAGACATTTCCATCTGCTTGGGATGTCAGGAGATGGTCCAGGTGCAAAGTGTAAACAGTGGGGTGAGAAAACGAGTGGATCAAGTTGTCAGTTCTGTCGAGCAGCAGTCCAATCTGTACATGATGATGAGATTCTACACTTTTCACAGTACCTGGTTTTTGTATGTAGCAGACTTACTTTATGTAAATAATCACAGAAATTCTGTATACCTATTGTATTAAGTAATAAAAGATGAAATCTATAAATAGTATTTTTTTTAGGTTTAGGTTGGATTAAGTGTCACAGAATTTGAGAAATACCATATATAGATGTGATGAAATAATCATGCTTTGAATTCAGTGTCTTATAATTTCTATAGCAGTTTCCACATTAAACCTTGACCATGTAAAAAGAAAAATTAAGTGACCCTTAACCTTTATCCCTTCTTTATTCATCTGACCACAATCTCAAAGTCATTAGGTATTATGGGGCGCATGCGTGGCTCGGTCAGTTAAGCATCCAACTTCAGCTCAGGTCATGATCTCATGGTCCATGAGTTCCAGCCCCGCATCGGGCTCTGTGCTGACAGCTTGGAGCCTGGAGCCTGCTTCAGATTCTGTGTCTCCCTCTCTCTCTGCCATCTCCTCTGCTCGCTCTCTGTCTCTCTCTCTCTCTCGGAAATAAACATTAAAAAAAAATCTCCTTCTCTTGCTCAAAAACTGACTAGCTGTAATTGACAGGATTAGTTTGTGTAAACAAGCCTCTGTGGCTTTGCTTTATCATCAGTAAAGTAGTGATGGTCATAATTCATCGTTTTCCAACCGTTAAAGTTTTACCCCACATGTGAGTTCAGTATAAAACTACGAAAACTTTCTGTCCTTGCCTTAGTGTTGGCTGTCATTCCTTATTGTTGTATGTACCTGCTGTTAGGAAACTATTTCTTCTTACAATTTGCTCTTCCTGACCTGTTATAGTTAGGAAAGCAAATATTATTTAGCCTACTAGGATTCTGTTTGGAACCAGTTTCAAAATTAAAACTTACTTTGAAGATCCAAGAAACATACTAAGCAAATACTAAGTAAAAATGGGTGAGTTTAGGTATATTTTCTCTGAAAAGCTCAAACAGTTCTTATTTTATTTCTTAGTTCTTAATTATACATTCTGGGTAATTAATAGTAGATATATGTCTTCCAGGAAAGTGTAGTACACTTTGTTACCAGAATTTTTGTATCATTTTTATTTCCTCTAAGAAGACACTGTGCAAATTCAATGGAGAAGGGAAAATAATTATACTGAAGATCTGATTGGAATGTAGAGAAATAGGGCTTTTTAGTTGCTAGATTGATAGGTCAGTCTCAGTCTTTATCTTTTTGCATCCCTGCTTTGTCTTAGTGTATTCGTTATGGCTTAACTATCTGCATAGCGATTGGTAGCCTTCTACCGTGTATACAGGGCTTCGAGAGTTATGTAGAAATTATATACCAGAAGTTTGCACACTCAGGTGCAGATAACAATCTTTTAGACCTTTAGCTACATGAGGACTTTAAGATAACAGTGAACATGAAGAAAATATCTTCAGTAAAAGTAGAGGCCTTCAGTGACTGTCATATGGACTTACAGATTCCTCTTCAATCCAAGATCATTTAAAATATTTTTTGCTTACCATTCTGAATTTCATTGTTTCATTAAGTTTACATTTCCATCTTCTTTAGGGAGAAAAAGATTAATTTTTAGAATTAGGGGTTTAAGAACCTGGGGCTCTTACATCCTATTGTCAACCCATAATAGCACAGTTCCTTACGTAGACAGGTCCCAGTTTGGGTTTCTGCCTGTTTTCTAATCTTTGGGGGAAGTTAGAATCACGGTCTTTATTTTTCCTGTTTTCCAGGTGATAAGACAGTGAGCATAGGGAACAGTATCTAGGGAGAGGTCAGACCTCTGAGTCTGAGCAGAGGAGCGCCTGGGTAGCACAGTTGGTTAAGCGGCTGACTTCAGGTCATGATCTCACCACTTGTGAGTTCAAGCCCTGCATGGGATCTGTACTGGCAGCTCAGAGCCTGGAGCTGCTTCAGATTCTGTGTTTCCTTCTCTCTGCCCCTCACCCGCTCACATTCTGTCTCTTTCTCAAAAATAAACAAACATGAAAAAATAAAAAAATAAATAAATAAAATTAAAGTAGTGCAGTGATACAAAGGAGAGTTTGGAGTTAGAGCTTCAGTTCCAGTTCTTCCACTAACTAATTGAGTGATCTTGGTAAAGCCACTTAACCTTTGTGAACCTCAATTTTCTTACATTTAAGGTGGGGACAATAGTGCCTATGACTGAGTTGTTCTGTATGTGAGCACAACTTTTACGTCTGAATACCAAATGAATAATTAATCCTTGTTTATTGTTTACAACATATTGTGTAATGATCAATAATAACAACTATGAAAGATTCATGTCCTTTGCACTTGACTTTTATAGTAGTGATTATTACCATACTTTTCAGACTGGAAAATCTTGAGCTTTATCTTTTAAAAAGATGTGTGTGTGTACGTGTGTGTGTGGTGTTAGTTTTTTTTTTTTTTTAGGAATTTATTAGGATATTTGTAATAAGACGAGGGAGAGAGATTACCTCTTAGAGAATGCTCTCTGCCTGAACAGTATATACCCTGATAAGTTGGTTTATGTTCTTTGAACTTTACGTATACTGCATATGTTATATAGTAACTCTTATTTAGCTATTCTTCATCAAAATCATCATAAAAGAGCACTTAACAGAATTTTCTTATATTGGGGCGCCTGGGTGGCTCAGTTGGTTAAGCGTCCAGCTTCGGCTCAGGTCACAATCCCACAGCTCGTGGGTTCAAGCCCCATGTTGGGCTCTGTGCTGACAGCTAGCTCAGAGCCTGAAGCCTGCTTCGGATTCTGTATCTCCCGCTCTCTCTGACCCTCCTCTGCTCGCACTGTCTCTGTCTCTCAAAAATAAATAAAAACCATAAAAAAAAAGAATTTTCTTATATTATCTCTTTTGATTTTTGCAACCATGGAGTAAGATATTCAAGAGAAACATTTTCTTGATGTATTTTTTTTCTAAGACAATTACATTATGTTTCACATGCTGTTTCACTGTTGGTTCCTCTACTTGGTGTCCTCATAGAGTAACCTTTTAAAACATTTTATTAAGGTATAATTGGCATACATTTAACATATTGCAAGCTTGATATGCTTGGAGATCAGTGTCCATCTGCAAAACCATAACCACAGTCTAGGCCATTCGCGAATCTGTCACCTCCAAAGTTTCCTCCCACCCTCTTTATTTATTACTATGTGTGTGTACAATAAGAGCACTTAACATAAGATCTTCCCTCTTAGCAAATTATTTTTTAAGTTTTTTAAACATTTCTTTATTTTTGAGAGACAGAGAGAGACAGATCATGAGTAGGGGAAGGGCAGAGAGAGAGGGAGACAGAATCGGAAGCAGACTCCAGTCTCTGAGCTGTCAGCACAGAGCCCGATGTGGGGTTCAGATTCACAGACTGCGAGATTATGACCTGAGCCGAAGTCAGTACTTAACTAACTGAGTTATTTTTCAAATGCTATGATTGTTTTCATTTTTCCTTATTTATTTAATTTTAATGTTTATTTTTGAGAGAGAGAGAGAGAGAGAAAACGAGCAGGGGAGGGGCAGAGAGAGAGAGGGAGACACAGAATCTGAAACAGGCTCCAGGCTCTGAGCTGTCAGCACAGGGCCTGATGTGGGGCTCGAACCCACAAACTGTGAGATCACGACCTGAGCCAAAGGCAGACACTCAACCGACTGAGCCACCCAGGCGACCCCGCCTTAGCAAATTTTTAAACATATGATACAGTATTGTTAACAATAGGTACTATGCTTTACAATAGATTGCTAGGACTTAGGCATCTTGTATACCTGAAACGTTGTACCTTTAACTAAAATCTCATTTTCCCTTCCCCCTCCCACCATTCTGCTCTCCGCTTCTGTGAATTCTACTATTTTAGATTCCTCACAAAATGAATTGTCAGAACCTACAGCTCTATTGTTTTATATGATGCAAAACACTGTAGATTCTATACATATTATTAACATGAGACATTAAAATGAAAATCTAATGCAAAAAGGCAATTTGTATTTATTTACAGGTATAACAATTCATGAGTTCATGATGAAGCAGCAGCAGTATGGTTGTTTCATGGTAGCCTAGTGTAGTGGATACAATTGCCTCAGAGTAGCCTAACCTATACACTAATAAATGAATCACAAAAACTTCGTGGCATACACTATTACAGTCATATTCATAACACAGTATTTGGAAACTTAATGTTACTTAAAAAAAAAAACAAAAGAAAACATTTACCTGTGATGATAGGCTGACAGGCAGTTTCTCCAGTTCCTTAGAGATAGAAGTATATGGTATCATAAATCTTTGAAAGCAAACTTATAAAACAGTAAGAAAACTAACCTTACTATTTTATATAAAATATCACTCCTCTTATGCCTGGGTAAGGATAGACTATCCTCTTCCATACAGGTCTTGCACACAATGTTCTACACAGTGAATACTTAGGAGAAGAGATCAGTTCATTAACTGTGCTGCGTGAGTGGGAATGCATCATCATAAAGATCTTCAACCTCGTCATTTTTGTGTTGAGTAGGCTGAGGAGGAAGGGTTGGTCTTGCTGTCTTATGGGTGGCAGAGGCCAAAAGGGTGGAGTAAATGGAACGGGAGGCAGGAGAGGCAGGCGTGCTCCAAAATCTGAAATTCTCTCTTACTTTTTTGCCTTCTCCTTTCTCTAAATGTGTGTCTGTATGGTACCAATCTTTCTTCCACCATTTCCTTTAGTTTCAGTACCTCTATCGTAAACGGGTCCTTGTCATTAAAGTAGTCGAAAGCAGTCTTGAATAATTGGCCAGATCATCTAGTGTCGATTTGTTTTCTGGCACTGCTTCTTCTATGTCTCCTTCCTGATCGACTGGCATCAGTTAGGAAGCACTCATCTCCATCAAGTCGTCTTCTGTTAATTCCTCTGGTGTGTTTGTTTGCTCTTGAACTTCTTTTCTGAGATCCATACCTTTTTTTAAATTCCAGTATAATTACCATACAGTCTAGTTATATTAGTTTCAAGCGTGCAGTATAGCATGACTCAGCACTTACAACTCCTCACAGCAGGTGCACTCCTTAATCCCCTTCATCTACTTCACTCACCCCACCCACCTCCCCCTCTGGTAACCATGAGTTTGTTCTCAGTCGTTAAGAGTGTGTTTTCGGGGGGGCACCTGGCTCAGTTGGTTAAGCTGTGGACTTTTGATTTCAGATCAGGTCGTGATCTCACAGTTCATGAGATCAAGTCCCACATAGGGCTCCACACTGACTGTGTGCTGAGCCTACTTCTGGATTCCTCTCTCCCTCTCTTGCTGTCCCTTTCCAGCTCACAGTTACTCTCTCTCAGAATAAATAAATAAACTTTAAAAAATTACAAAAAGAACAAAAACAAAAAAGAATCTATTTTTTTTGTTTGGCTCTTTTTTTCTTTGCTTTCTTTGTTAAATTCCACATATGAGTGAAGTTATGTGGTACTTATCTTTCTCTGACGGACTTATTTATTTCACTTAGCATTACACGCTCTAGATCCATCCATGGTGTTGAAAATGGCGTGATTTTTTTCTTTTCTACGCACACATCCATATGTATATGTATATATGTATTCCACTTTTTTTATATACCACGTCTTTATCCATTCATCTATCGATGTATGCTTAGGCTTCTTCTGTAATTTGGCTACTGTACATAATACTGCAATAAATATAGGGTGCATGTGTCTTTTCAAATTAGTGTTTTCATATTCTTTGGGTAAATAACGAGTAGCAGAATTACTGGATCATATGGTAGCTCTATTTTTAATTTTTGGAGGAACCTCCCTACTGTTTTCCACAGTGACTATACCAGTTTGCATTCCTACCAACAGTACAATGAGAGTTCTTTTTTCTTCACATCCATGCCAATATTTGTTTCTTGTGGGGTTTTTTTGGTTTTTTTTTTTTTTTAGTTTATTTTGAGAGAGAAGGTACTTGCATGTGGGGGAGAGGCAAAGAGAGAGGGAGACACAGAAGCCAAAGCAGGCTTCAGGCTTGGAGCTGTCAGCACAGGGCCCAACACGGGGCTTGAACTCATGAACTGTGAGGTCATGGTCTGAGCCAAAATTGGACACTTAACTAACTGAGCCACCCAGGCGCCCCTAGACATTACAAGAATATTAATTCTCAATCCATGAACGTGGGGTATCTTTCCATCTCTTTGTATCAGCTTTAATTCTTTTATTCATATTTTGTAGTTTTCAGTGTACAAGTCTTTCACCTCCTTTGCTAAGTTAATTCCTAAGTGCTCTTTTTGATATTATTGTAAATGGGATTATTTAAAAAAAATTTTTAAGTTTAAGATGTTCTCTGAGTTACATAAATATTACATTTGTTAGATAACTATGTATAAAGTTGTATAAGTATATATATTGTAGTTATATGTTATAGTTATGTGTTACATAAAATATCTCATTTGATTCTTAGTAATATATATTATGGTATTATACCTCTTTAATGATTTTAGGGAAAGAACTTAGTGATTCAGTATTATAGTTTTATATTATTATGGTTAATGTACTATTATGTTATAATATTATATACTATCTCATTTGATCTTTGTAACCATAGAGTAAGGTATTCAAGGTAAACATCACTTGATGGAATTTATTTGTTTGTTTTAGTAATACAGTTGGTGACCTAAATTACAAGTTTCTAAATGATGTAATTTCCTAGGCTTAACTAGTAATTGTGAAACAATATGCCTTAAGGTTGATGTCACTTTGTTTCATTTGAGGCTTTTTGTCATGTGAGCAAATATAAGGCTGTTTCTATATAAGTGCTAATTTTATACCTCTAGTTTAGTCCAGTGTTTCTTAAATGAAAGCTCTTGGTAAATACCTGGAAGGTCATATATATATATATATGTTATAAAATCCCAGGCAAGTGTAGATGGCAGTATTCGTAAATGTAGGTCATATGAATTAGTAACTCTCTACCTTCTGAACTTTGTCCTTTCATTTCCTCTCTCTCTCTCATGTTTAAATCTGTGGTCATGCCAAGAAGGGCTGATGGAAAAAGGAAAATTTTAGGATAGTTTTTGTTTGCTAAAATAATGATAGAAGTAGAGAGGGGCGCCTGGGTGGCTTATTCGGTTAAGCCTTCAACTTCGGCTCAGGTCTTGATCTCACGTTCATGAGTTCAGGCCCCATGCTGGGCTCTGTGCTGACAGCTAGCTCAGAGCCTGGAACCTGCTTCAGATTCTGTATCTCCCGGTCTCTCTGCCCCTCCCCCTCTCATGCTCTGTCTCTCTCTGTCTCAAAAATAAATAAAACATTAAAAAAAATTTTTTTAAATAATGATAGTAGAGATTTGATGGAGTCATGAGAAAATTATTTTTGGAACCGGTTTAACCACAAACCTACATAAAACAAAATTATCTATTAATAGAAATGGTAAAAAATTTGTACTATAATTTCAAAAAGTATTACTGATATTTGAAATGATCAGAAGTACCAGAGTAAATATTTGAATCATGTTGAGGTAGAAAGTAGGGTTAAGATTGAGTTTTACCTTAAAACCCCTTATCCAGGTAGCTTCAATAATCCATAATCCATATTTTGTCCTTTTCCCCCTCTTACAGCATCATCACCAGGCAGGAGTTCAATATATGGCAGTTTTTCAGATGGTATAACATGTTTTCTTTTCTTGTAGTTGTACTTATTTTCTTTGTTCTACTAACTTTCTGCTATAAGTTTCACCACTTCCATTAAATAATTTGGGTCAAATACTTTAAAGCGCTCTCACAAAACAAATGTATTAAAAGTATGCTTTATTCGAGACCATGGCATGCTGTGAATAATTATGAAAGAAATAACTTTTGAGTCTCAAGAAGCTGTCATTCTAATGGGCACTTAGATCTTCCACTTTTTCCTCTTATTTCTGGCTGATTTCTGCCTCATATTCTCTTGGTGGAATTTGTATTTTCTTTCTCTGTTGGAAATACTTATATTATGAACCATAAATTGATACGTCTTTTTTTACTTCTATCATTAGATGACAGCATTCAGAAATCAGAGCTTGGAAACCAGTTTCCATCAACTTCCAGCGAACGTAAGTTTGTCTGTTCAGTTTTTATAAGCAAGCTTTTAAAATTGGTCCTTCATAATTGTTTTAATTTATTTTGGACAGCAAACAATGCTATTTGAATAATTGTATTTTAAACACTTAAAAGGAAAAAGTATTTTACTAGCAGTGAAATTCTTTGAGGACAAACTGTATGAAACAACTTCTGGTTTTTCTCTCAATATATAATTGAGACCAAGAGGAAAAGTCAATAAGCAGAACCACTAACAATAACCAAGTGAGCCTTGCTGAGTCAAAAGAAAGATGGCACATAGCATGACATATAGGATTACCATGGGTTAAAAAATTTTTTTTAATGTTTTATTTATTTTTGAGAGAGAGAGAGAAAAAGAGACAGTGTGAGCAGGAGAGAGTCAGAGACAGAAGAAGACACAGAATCCAAAGACAGGCTCCAGGCTCTGAGCTAGCTGTCAGCACAGAGCCTGACAAGGGGCTCGAACCCACGAACTGCGAGATCATGACCTGAGCCGGTCATAAGCTTAACCGACTGAGCCACCCAGGCACCCCTGCCATGGGTTTTAGAGTCCACAGACTGGACCACTTGGGCCTTCTGTGTAGCCTTGGGGCAAGTTTCTCTAATTCTCTAAGCCTATTTATGATCCTGAGTAAGTACTCAGAAAAAAACTTCACAGTGGCTCTCAGACTTTGGTCTTAGCAAAGTCTACTAGCAAGATTAATAAGAAGCTTAAAAAACATTATGTATCTGTATATATATGTATGTGTGTTATATCTACCCAATTTACCTAGAAATTAAAATTGAAAACAAATTTTTAAATACCTATTTATTTTTAAATAATTTAGTAAGAATAGTAACCAATTGCTTGTGTTTTCTAATCTCTTTAATGCCTGGCTTAATAAAATAGAGCTGGATTCTCATATCTCCTTCTTCATTCAGTCTGTTACAATATGTTGTTCTGGTTGCAGTATATGCCACATTCCAGCTTTATACTGATAATACAGATTTTTAATAGTCTTCAGATAATTGTGGATATTCTGATACTGTCCAAAACTCAACAAGGAACTTGAAATGTGAAATCTGAAACCATATTAATGAACTTTTTATGTTGTTACTTTAAAATTCATTGGTCTTTCTTATACTTTGAATGGAATATCATGTACCATCATTCGGAAACTATTGGTTCACTAAGTTACGTAGATCTTCCAAATGTTGTCACATTTGTAATACACTATAAAAAGGTAACATTTGTTAATATCGCCACCAATCTCAAGACAAAAAGTTCTTAAGTTCCCTGGAGCTGTCAGGCTTATAGTGGCAGGTACAGTATTTTTACAATCCTTATTTTCACTTTAAGCCATGAATTCTATAATTGGCAACAAATATTGTCAGCTGTTTTTCTGGAAGCAACAGACTCACGTTCATCTTCAGGAAAATGTCTGGGGTGCCCGGCGGCTCAATAAGTTAAGCGTCTGGCTTCCGGCCTCAGCTTAGGTCATGATCTCACGGTTGGTGGGTTCGAGCCCTGCGTCAGGCTCTGTGCTGGCAGCTAGCTCAGAGCCTGGAGCCTGCTCTGGATTCTGTCTCCCTCTCTCTCTGACCCTCCCCTGCTCATGCTGTCTCTCTCTGTCTCTCAAAAAGGAAAGAAAATGCCAAATACTCGCGTCTGACTAACCATACTCTGTCACTTGTTCTTAAAAGTAATGGTTCAGCTCAGCTCAGTTGCACAAAGTAGTTTTCCTTGAGGCAGCTGCTGTGCCGTGCAAGGGAGCAGAAGGACTGTAGGTCTACTCCCCAGTTCCTCACGTAGAATATAAAGATTTGTACTCAAGAGTTGAGTATTAATTAAATGAAAAATTTTGCTTTATGGAGCAGTGTCACTGATAACTTTAAGTGAATGGGCGCGAATCCAAAAACTGTACTAGCACTACCCTGATTCATGCTAAGACTTCGGTTGTTTTTCCCACCATGGCTCTCTTTGCACCATCATTGCAAATGTCCACATGGTGGGAAATGTCAGATAACATCTTAATGTTGTGAGAAAAGCCTTAACCTCAAGGACCCCCTGGGAATGATCTCACAGTATCCACCAATCACACTTTGAGAACTATTGCTCTAAAGCGTCCATAGTATAAATAAATAGGACGTATAAAAGTATTTTTTATTGTTATCCTATTAAATGAAGTGGAATATGACAAAGTCCTTTATAAACTGGAAAGCACTAGATAAATGTAAATTGATATTATTATTGCCAATAATAATTAGGGATGAGTTACAAACTCAATTTAGAAGAATTTTTTTTAATGTTTGTTTATTTTTGAGAGAGACAGACAGAGCAGGAGCTGGGCAGAGAATGAGGGAGACACAGAATCTGAAGCAGGCTCCAGGCTCTGAACTGTCAGTGCAGAACTTGACACGTGGCCTCGAACTCTTGAACCATGAGATCATGATCTGAGCCCCAAAGTCAGATGCTTAACCAACTGAGCCACCCACGCCACCCCATGAGTTGCAAACTCAATTTTACTGGTGTTAACTTGCATTCCACAAAAAATAGGTGTCTGCAATTAAAGGGACAGCTAGCTATTATAACATATGGAAAACATTCACTTAACGGTGCATCTTCAGAAACATTCCAGCGTGGATGATCAGCTATATGAATTCTGAGTGTCTAAATTGAAAAATATATTTTGTATTTTAGTATTGTTTATCTCTCAAATATTTATAGTAGTAATAGTTTTGCTTTATAAATTATATTATTTCTGACTTATGCCATTTCCTACATTAAAATTTTTTTTACTTTAAGACTTTTTATTGTTTTGACATTGAAGAGACATATGCAGGGGCACCTGCTTGGCTCAGTCAGTTGAGCTTCCAACTTTGGCTCAGATCATTATCTCGTGGTTCATGGGTTTGAGCCCTGTGTCAAGCTCTGTGCTGACAGCTCAGAGCCTGAAGCCTGTCTTCGGATTCTGTGTCTCCCTCTGTCTCTGACCCTCCCCTGCTCGTGCTGTCTCTCTCTGTCTCTCAAAAATAAATAAAAGACATAAAAAAAATTTGAAGAGACACATGCATCTTATACCCATAACTTTAAACCTATGGGTGTGAGATTTTCTTAAATACATGTGATAAAAATTTCGTTAAGAAAATAAATTACCAGCTTGTTCTTTAAAGTCCTTTCTCTTTTATCTACTTTTTATGGAAATTAATATTGGTCTTAAAAGTTATTTGTCCTTGTATCTAAGAAAATGATCATTGTCATTTCTTTTTTTTTTTTTTTTTTTTTTTTTT
>NC_043702.1:135810307-135811576 GCF_006229205.1 Suricata suricatta | reverse complement strand
CAAGATGAGAAGCTGTGGAAAAGGAGCCTTACATTCCTGGAAAAGCATCTTAATAGCTCCCAGCCTCGGCCTCAGCCCGCTATCTTGCTGCTCACTGCTGCTCGAGATGCTGAAGAAGCACTTAAGTGTCTGAGTGAACAAATTGCTGATGCCTACTCTTCTTTCCACAGCGTGCGCGCCATCCGGATTGATGGGGCGGACAAAGCGACCCAAGATAGTGACGTTGTCAAAGAAGAGGTAGATTGGGAACTGAGCAACGGATTCAGGAATGGCCAGAACGCAGCGGTGGTACATCGCTTTGAGTCGCTGCCTGCAGGCTCTACTTTGATCTTCTATAAATATTGTGATCATGAAAATGCAGCCTTCAAAGATGTAGCCTTAGTCCTAACTGTCTTGTTGGAGGAGGAGACACTTGGAACCAGTCTAGGCCTAAAAGAAATTGAAGAAAAGGTGAGAGATTTCCTCCAAGTCAAGTTCACCAACTCTGACACACCCCACTCCCACAAACATATGGACCCCGATAAATTGAGTGGGCTCTGGAGCCGTATTTCTCACCTGGTCCTGCCTGTCCAACCTGAAAATGCCCTGAAAAGTGGCATCTGCTTATAAAGGGTTACAGAAGACAAAATCATGTCGCAAGTTCCGAGAATTTTTCAGACTTTACCGGAATTTTTCAGAATTTTTCTGAATTAACCAGAGACGGGATTCAGAGCTCTTTATGAAAGAACTGATTTCTTCTTAAAGGAAGTTAAATTCTTAGGTACACATGGAACATCTAAATCATTTATTCACCCTAATTGTCTGTTATTTGAGAGAATCATTTCCCTGTTTCCATTGAGATCTGTGTTAGTGATCTCTGAGGACTACAACTTACATGCGGTCCCCTAGTCTATTTAGATTTGGGGTTGAATCATCAATGCTGTGT
Source organism: Suricata suricatta (assembly GCF_006229205.1). Taxonomy (NCBI): domain Eukaryota; kingdom Metazoa; phylum Chordata; class Mammalia; order Carnivora; family Herpestidae; genus Suricata; species Suricata suricatta. Next base: position 135,810,651 of record NC_043702.1, on the reverse strand, counting down.
TATGACCAGGCCAGGTTGCAGGGGATTGGGCTCCTTCCTGTGAATCCTCCCATGTTTCTAAGGTAGATTTTTCACAGCATTTGCTATTAGTAAGGCAGCTGTCTAAATGCAACTGTGAGTTTTCCCATTTTATTCTTTTACATCGTTTAGGTGTGAGTTCCTCAGTTAGCTTCCACTTCTAGGAGCAAGAGTAATGAAAGGTCATCTGAGTGTGTTTGGATTATTTTCTTTGTTTTTGGAGGGCAGGAGAAGGAGGCAAGGAAAAGGAGAAATTGTGGAATGAGGAAGGAAAGGGAGAAAATCTTAGAGATGAAATTTAAAATAAGCCACTGAGACTTAGGTCA
>NC_043702.1:135703036-135810207 GCF_006229205.1 Suricata suricatta | reverse complement strand
GACATATCCTGAAGCCTTTGTTTGGAATTAAGAAATATAATTGCAGGAATTGGTGTATCATAGGTTAACCAGCTTTCCTGGGCTATTGAAGAAGGATTTGATTGTCTGCGTGCAGCTCTACAAATATAAAGATTTACTATGCACGTGATAAATGTTATTAAGAGTGCCTCGAGCCAAAAAGAAAGTGGACTTTACCGTATGTGGGGAATGTTGAAATGTGCTATTCTGCATTCCTGTACCACTGTTAGGTTTCAGTTATAACCTTGCATCTGTGACTGACCTTTCTCATCCGTCGACTGCTTTGTTATTCTTAAAATAGTAAGATTCTAGATCCATGTTTTTTTTTAATTCTATAAACCATAAATGAAAATAATGTTTTCACAATACCAGAGGCAGTCATTGGCTTTATCATTTACCTTTGAGGGTCTTCCCACGCCTGGTAGTAGAGTGTGGTCCGGTTTCTTCCAACTAGCACAACCATTATTTGTAAACTTACACCCTTTATTGGAAATTGTTCCTGACACTCAGAAGTCAGGTCATCTGATTTATAAAGGATTCTAAACACAAGAGTTTTTGAAAAGGCTTATTTTATACACATAGACTATATGGAGAAACAAATGTTTTTATTAAATGTTTCACTGACCAAAATAATTTTAAAGAAATTAATGTTACTTATATCTTTCAGGAAAAATAATTGTAGCAGCTGATCTGTAAATGACTTTAGAAGCTATTTTAGTAATTTAAATAAATTTACTTTCTTGGTTTGTACTCCTATGTGTTGTAAACTTGATGATTTATAAGCTTCTTTTTTCCAGTTAATCCTAGAGTTTTCTTTACACTTGAACAATTTTAGTAACTTCTGCTAGGAGAAACAAAGGCCAAAGAATGGTAGCCATTTACAAGTACATTTGTTAAAAATACAATCACCGTGCTTTTCTATTTCATCCAGGGATTTTAAATTATCACTATTGGAATTAACTTAGGTTTTCCTGACTTGGCAAAAGAATCTACTGCAGTCTTTCTCAAAATTTTCTTTCTCCCCTCCCTAAGGAATGTTTTTTTTTTTCCTAACCACCTACCCCCTTGAAATTTTAATACCACACATATACCTTATATGGACTATATATATATTTTTTGGCCTTTATACATATGAAGGGAAAATTTAATAAGTCACCAGCATGAAAATAGGAACTAGGGTTTCTAGAAATTAGGCACATTGTGACTTTAGAAAACTTCCTTAAGTATAAGAAAGTCATTAAAAGAAGGGAAGCAAATTAAGTTTCTAGAAATCTGTAAGACCCCAGATACTGTGTATCTGACACTGGTTTACTGACCACAGTAGAGTACTGGGGTCTTACAGATTTCTAGAAACTTACTTTGCTTCCCTTCTTTTAGTGACTTTCTTATACTTAAGGAAGTTTTCTAAAGTTCCAATTCTCAAGACAAAGATTGGAAGTAAACTTGATTTTCGTTCTGTGAAGAGAACTGTAACGTAGAAATGAGTTTGCATAGTTCATCCCATTAGTTAATGCCTAAAGATATAAAATCCAGTTTCCCTTTGATCTTGGGTCTTTGGAAAGTAGCCTTTATGTTGGCAACGTAAGGAAACGTTTCTCTTGAATAGATAATGGACTATTTTACTATGTTGTCCTTATCAGAGTCCTAGAGTAACATCTTACAGCTTGAGGATTCTGCTGGTGTTAGCCACCTGGGCCGAAGATGTGGGTCCTGAGTTGGAAAACAGGCTGAGAAGGTTGCTATTAACTAAAAGGAAACTCCTGCCTTAAATACCTCTCTCTTCGGCCTGGATTCAGAGAAGGCCTGGTGTGCTAGCAGCCTCTTCTGGCTTGTAGGAAAGATAGAGGCTGCCACCTGAGCACAGAGAGGGTGAAACCCCTCACAATTTACGTATTGTACCCTTGTCGTTCGCACTCAGACTTTCAAGGCCCTTTCCCTTTCCCGAATTTCATACTTGGCTAATTCTTACTTGTTCTTCAGGGCTTAGTTTTTTAGACAGAACCTCACTGAAATCTTCACGACTTTCCTTCCCCCAATACTGACTTAGGTGCCTCTTTTTTATCATATATTACCCCCGACACCACAGTTAGCACGCCTAGATGCCTCTTGAGAGCCAGAGAGTCCTCAATATACGCACAATGATAACGACGTAGACTGCTCAATCTTATAGGTTGAATAAAAACTGCACACCCTACCTAGTTAGCTAAAAATAGGTAAGCTACATCTTAGTATTTTATTTGCCTTTTTCCTGTTATTCCTGATGAGCCTTTTTCTAAAGCAATACAACTACTTCAGCCTCAGTTCAGTAGTGCTGTGAGTACTTTAAGGAAAGGGGACCAATGCCAGGGGATACTGGTTCTTTTCTGGTAAAGCAAGGATTATTAGGGAGGGGTTTTCAAGTGGAAGGTGAATGTTAAGAGACAAAATTGGGAAGCCATGAGGTCTTTATGTTGAGGTGTGGAATTCGAGTTTTCTTTAAAAAGCAAGTTTCTTGGGATGCTTGGGTGGCTTAGTTTGTTAAGCATCAACTCTTGATTTCAGATCTCATGGTTCATGGGGTTGAGCCCTAGGTCGGGCTCTGCACTGACAGCACAGAGCCTGCATGGGATTTTTCTCCCTCTTTCTCTGCCCCACCTCCCACTTTTTCTCTCTCTAAAAAATAAACATTAAAAATAATAATAAAAGACAAGCTTCCTTACATCTTTTCATAATGCCTAAGAGGGTAGTATAATCCAAATAAGTGATGGCTGTGAGTTTGGAAAGAAGATGGATAAGAAAAAATATTAAGGTAGAAATGACAAGGTTTGGTTAATTGAAGGTCATATTAGAGAAAATACCTCGTAGAGAACTCTTCAAAGTGCTGTACTACTAAAAATAACCCTTCATTCAATTTAGCTCATGTATCTTCTCTCCCCAAATACAAAAGAACAGTGGTAGACTCAACTCCTATCTCCGTACGTCATTGTTGACTTTTAGTTTAAAGTAGAAACACATAGTAAGTTAGGGATTATTTGATTGTAGAAAAAAAACAAAAAACAGAAAAACAAACTCTATCTATCCAACAGAAGAGAAAAAGAGGGGTGGGGTGGGTGTTGTAAGAATGCATCTCGGACTCCAAGACCGGAGACTGGGAACGAGAGGACTTCCGATGGAGAACTCAGCAGCCGTCCCCGTGACTCACTTCTGGCTTGCTTCACCTTAGTAACTTCCCCTTTGTGACTTAAACACACCAAGAGAATGAACTTGATTGGCTCAACCCAGTGTGTGGATGATCCCTGGAAAGAATAAATAATGAAGTATAGCTGCCTAGGTCCCTCCCTCAACGGGGACCATGGGTGGGGATGGGGAATGGCATTTCCCTGAGGTCAGGCCAGCAAGGGGGCAGGTATGGTTAAGGGACAACTGAATACATCTTCCAATTTATAAAGACCTTTATATGACATGATGCTATGCTGGCTAATTCATTTTCACTTTAAAAAATGAAAAGGTGGTAGAAACACTATTAAAATTTTTAAACCTGGGTCTCTTGTCTAAACAAACTTGTCCTTTTTGTAGCTCTGCTACAAATGTGTTCTGATTTCTTCCCATTGTGTTGATATTTTTTATGTTGAAGAAATAACGGTTATCAACACTTCAGGTACTATCTTAATATATAATAGCTATTATTAATTTGTTATAAGTCCCTCAAAAGAACACTGAGAGCCTTCTTTAGTTTTCAGACTGTTTCTCGGGCAAGTGCAATGGTAGGAGACTATGTACTTGACTCACACTTGATTCTTTAAGTCCCACTCCCCCCACTCAATTTTAGACAGTACCATTCTTAGGCTAAACTTGAGAATCTACTCCATGCAGTGCAGCCCTTTATAGAGAACATTCACTCAGTGTTTATTCTCGATGGACAATTTTCAATTTCTCCTAGTTTAAGAGGATTTCTTTCATTTTGTCTACAAAATAGATGGAAAAGATCTACATAAAGATCTTAATATTTGAATATGTGTTGTCTGTCACCCTTTTTATTTTTTGTCAGCTGTTTACTGTGTTTATTAATGCTCCAAACACCGTTTCAAGTGCTTCACGTGTATTAACAGATTCGAGTCTCATAATAACCCTGTGAGGTAGTACTGTGATTCCAGTTTAACAGGAAACTGAAGGACAGAAAGGCAAAGGGACACCCAAGAGCACCCAAGTAAAAAGTGGTGAGGCAGAGATTTGGACTGAAGCAGTCTGGTTTTAACACATCTGTTGTCCACCACTCTGTGCAGTCTCTAGAGCCCCCGTATATGGCACTTTCCCCCCAGTCTATTCAGGCTCTATACAGGTTGGAGTATTTTTCCAATTTGTAGATTCTTATTCGTGGCTCTCCTTTAAACCCTTTCCTTTCTTTCCTCCTTGCTCAGCTTGTGGGATCCAATACTACACACACCACAAGTCCAAAGACGGGCATCACACTGTCCTTTTGACTCATACTTCCCTCCACTGGCATCACGCTGTTTTAACTAAAGACCTGCAGTGTGGGCTCACGTTTGTCTTTTCTGAAATCCCCGTATGTACCTGGGTCTTAGCTGTCCCTGCATACCGCACAGTCTCTGTTTTTCCTCCCTCTCAGCCTTCATGCAAAATGGCACCTTTTTGAATTGCTGAGAAAAGAGGCCGTTTGCATCAAAAACATTGGTAATTACACAGAAACAGAAGGGAAAGTATGACTAAGAGCACAAATCCTACCGTCTGGAGTCTGGAGTCTGACTGCCTGGGTCCAAATCCCATCTCTATACCTTTCTCTCAATGACATTGGCAAATTACTTAACTTCTCTCTGCCTCAGTTTCCTCATCTCTAAAATGGGGAAAAGAATGTGAATACTATTTTACAGTGATACTGTGAAGATTAAGTCAGTTGATATATATGAAACCCTTTGAAAGTGCTGAGAACATCAAAGGGTACAACGTTAGTTATTTGTGTTCCCTTAAAACCTTATCAATTCTCTTCTGTGTGACATTAACTGGCTGGCTACTATTTCCACCCTCTTAAGTGACCCTTATTTCGCAGAGTACTTAGACTTTGTCCTAGTTTACACCTCCATGACAAACCCCAACCCATCACAGTTCTAGTCACCAGAAACTTCCTCTGTAAAAATCTGGGGGATTATAAAGAATGAGACATATATAATGACATAATGCTTTATGTCACATATATAGTCTTCTTTCTACCATCTTTCCATGGCTTGTTCGACTTCACTCTCCTACTTTTATTTTTAAAGACTTCACTTTTACTCAAGCAATTATAATTGGTTGAGATTATTTTCCAAGTGCTGCATAGACTACCTGGTGTTGAATACAAAGATGTGCCACCTAGATCAGCTTAAAGGAAGAATGTGTTGCGCCAAATACTGGGCATGTGGTCAGTGAACAGCCTTCACTATCAGCCCCTTCATGGAGTACTTCAACTGCAGAGTCATTTTGCCCAAGGCCATGCCAGGTTAGCAGGAGAGTGCTACACATCCACTGACTGATTAGGGGAATACAAGGGCCCGGCCTTCTCAGCCCAACACAGTACCATTTAGATGGGCCATTTGCACCCCAGAGTTTTCCCATGGGTTGGATGAGGCTATGGGACCTGTATTATAATGCGATTTCCCCTCAACCCCATCCTGCTTCCTTCACCTCCTTTCCATAGGTGTTCATGCATTCCATAGGCATTCCCTAGTACACATCCAGCACATTAAATTTTGTCTGAATCTTCTTCTCAGAGACCCCAACCTCTGTCACATTTCGAGATTAGTGTAGTCTATAAATGGAGTGAATGATAGCTAATGTGTTTTGAGTACTTACCGGGTGCCAAGCACTATGATTTGCAGTACACATACAGTATCTCCTTTAATTTTCATAATGCTTTGAAAGTAAATACAATCTCCCTATTATATTTGGGAAAACAAAGACACAAACTATACTTCGGACTTAGAACTTGAACTCAGACCATCTGACTCCAGAACCCACATTGTTAACCATCATACTACATTCTATCCCATCATAATATCCATTTTTTTATCCATACGTATAATGGATATGATTTAGGGAAACACAGTGCCTGACATATACGATCACTTCATTATCTGATGAAATCTACACCTCTCTATAGGCATGAAATCTGGCAAAAATGTTTAGAACTCTGTTAGAAAGAATACCTTTCTAATAACAAATACAGACTATGGTTCTGATTTCCCAACCCGAATGTACATTGAACCAGATATGTAAAATCTCTGCCAATGCTGATTCTATAAAACTGGCAAGGTTTCTAATCCCTGAAAATACTGTCAACCCCAATGTATTTCGCTTGATGTCTCCTCTGAAAGAGTCTCTATCTCTAGCAGCCCATAATCTGTTCATTGTTCAACAGACGACCCCCACTGTGGTTATATAGTATACTACTTGCTGTATGAATTACAACATCTTCATAGGTAGGTTCCAATGAAATCTTTCTCTTTGGGAGTAGTCCCAAAGAATTAGGTTTTCTATCATTAGCAGGTAGCCCCCCCCCCCCCCCCCCCGCCAAACCAAAGGTTTGCTCATCTAAGTACTAATTGTTATTGAATCAGCAGATCTGCTTTTGGAGTCATGTGGTTATTCTTGAAGTAACTGTTTGAACTTTGCCATTTTTTTCCAAGGAGATCAATGTGTATTAGATGACTGGACTATAGGTTATGCTCAGATTTAGTCCTAAGCAACTAATCTTTTGCATTTTTATCATGTTATCTCATTCCTCTATGAAAGTGACACAAATGTCAAACTTTACAACAGTCTCAACATCTGCCTTAAATCTTGCACCAAGTGTTCAGGGAGGACTATAAATATATATGTGCATGCTAAAAATTACCTTTCAATATGAAATAAATATATAAAGAACACAAACAAGAGCAATGAATGGATACGGCTAATATGATACAGCTAATGTCTCCTAGAATTAGAAAGTTGTTTAAGTGCTCTGTGTTTGTTTCAAACCTTAAACATACGCATATGACCTTAATGTTTTATTTATTTTTGATACAGAGCACGAGAAAGGGAGGGGCAGAGAGAGAAGGAGACACAGAACCGGAAGCAGGCTCCAGGCTCTGAGCTAGCTGTCAGCACAGAGCCTGCCGCGGGGCTCGAACCCACAAATGTGAGATCTGACCTGAGCGGAAGTCGGAGGCTTAACTGACTGAGCCACCCAGGTGCCCCATGCATATGACCTTAAACCAACAACAAAAAAAACCCAAACCAAAAAAATTCAAGCATGGTTTAATGGTTTTCTCAAAGCACCAACTTTCCTCAAAACAATACACACAGCACAATGAAGTTAAAATATGTAAAGGGGATAAAGAGAAATAAGTAAAGTCAGAAAGCAGTTGAACAGGAAAAGTTTGCAATTAAAGGTGCTGGGATAATCAGCAAGCCTGGTAAGGTCCATTCTTCAGACAGTATGAGGTCATGCTTAAGATAGCAAAATACTTGTGGTGCCTTTCATCTGAGGTGCTCCAAGTGCTCTGTTGACATTATCTAGTAGCAAATATTATTAACCCCATTTTATAGGTGGAGAAACTAAGATACCAAGAGATTAAATAACTTACTTAAGCATGCAGGAGTCAGTGATGGAACCAGAAATTTATGTCAGGAATCTAATCTACTTTTCTGTTCATATCCCTAGGTCAGCTTTCCAGATCCAAAAGGCATTTATTGGTGTAAAGATGTATTAAATGTAAAATTTAATTTAAATGTAAATTATGTAAATGTAAAATTGTAAAATTTAAATTAAATGTAAAAATTTTAAAGTGATACTATCTTCTGTAAACAATTAAAGGAAAGTGCTTTTGTTGTAAGTCACGGTCGATTTTCATGGAAGAGGTGATTCAAAATAAATTTTCCCAGATTCCAAAAAGTATCCACATTAGGTTCAGGTTATTTAGTAGAACCTATTTTAGGTATCTAATATAAAACTCATGAAATTATATCAGTTACTACCCGATGTCCTAATGGTTATTCTGTGCTAGTGTGTCATACATTATTTTTGGTAAGGTGGGCATGAACAGGAAAGGTCTAGGGATTATTCTATACTTTCTACTCCTACTCAGCTCATATTGTCCCTGAAGGGGCGCCTGGGTGGCTCAGTTGGTTAAGTGTCCAACTCTTGATCTCAGCTCAGGTCTTGATCTCAGGGGTGTGAGTGAGTTCAGGGTTGTGGAGCCCACTTAAGAAAGAAAAGAAAAGAATTATCCCTGAACATTCTGTAATTTCTATGGGAGCAAATTATGAGAAGAGGGAGTGGTTCTTGGTTGTGGCCTTTCAAGAATGTTATTTTGACTTTAGTCCTGATCTCCAAGCTCCTATAAATCTTTTGTAGTCTGCTCCATGAACAGAAACTTTGCAGCACATAGTCAGTAGTACTAGTTCTGACAAAAATCACAAATACAAATATTTATATATTTATATACTAATATCAAATCCTTGTGCTAGAAGCGAACTAATCACAGGACAAAAATAAAGTCTGAGAATATTAACTGCATGTAAACTGTGTATTTCAAAATCAGAATTAATATATTTCTCCTTCATTTTGGCCTGAATTTGGGATTAAGGTTACTGATGGGAGATCAGGTTAATTTAGGGCAGAGAGCTGCATTTAAACATCCACAGATATACATACACATCCTTTATCACCTGCACGGGCTGGTGACCACAGAGTTGGGGAAAGAGAGTAGTCATGAACCCAGCAAACAGAACTATTTCTCACTCAGCCACTTGTATCTTCCTGGTTCAGCCAAAGCACAGAAATCCACATGCCAGTCTTCTTTTCAAAGAGAATTTAACTGCTTTGGGCACCTTTAAACAGGCACCTCTTCTGGATTCAGAAGATGGAGGTTCCACGGGTAGCTCTTCCACTCTTCAACCAGTGACCAAAAGCAAGCCATGTCGTGACATCATGCTGCAGCTTCCTGTCTCTGAGAGAGGGACTGTGGTGATACATCACAGGCATTCGTGACAGTGAAACAAGACAATGTGTGTGAATAACTGAGGTTATTAAAGGTTGTGCAAGAGTTATGTATATATACATGTCATCTAAAATTAGTTATGTAAAATACATACATATTCGTTATAACCACTTATAAATGTAAAATAATTGTCAGCATTATTAGAACAGTATATATGTTTGGACAAATTTTTATTTTTGTTCCATCCTCTCTCCCTTCCTCCCTCCCTCTCTTTCCCTCTCACTCTCTTTCTCTCTTTCTTTCGAGAAAGCATGCATGTGCACACACGCAACACGCTGGCAGGGGAGGGACAGAGGGAAAGGGAGAAAGAATCTTAAGAAGGTTCCATGCCCAGCGCAGAGCTCGCCGCCAGGGCGTTCTATCCCACGAAACTGTGAAATCATGACCTGAGCAGAAATCAAAAGTCAGGTTCTTAACCGACTGAGCCACCCAGGTCCCCTACTCCCCCACCACCACCTCCATTTTTTGTGTGTGAGAGTAGACAAATTTTTCAATTCATGCTTAACCTATGCAATCACTTATCTTTCCAAAACCAGCTCACTCTTCACCCTCCTTCTTATTCCTGCCTGTCAGTTTTCCTGTAAGGCAGTTGCAGCTGCTTTTGCCCCGTTGTAATATCTTGTTAATGCGGTAGGATTTGTAACCAAATGCTCACATGTTCTCATTTCTTGTCCAACAGGTGGGGAGCACCCAATCATGGGATTCCAGGAGTGGTTTTAGTGGCTGATAAGCCTCATTTAAACCTGTGGGTCTTCTTCCAGGCTGGGCACCCAGCTGCCTTCTTCTATTTTTGGAAAGGCCACAGAAAATCTCCTGTCAAGAGTTTAAAACTTTCCATAGCCTGTAAATAGGGTGGTTCACCCCTTGCAAAATATAACCTGGTTTGGTTACATGTAACCTTATTCTGACTTACATTCTTTGGCGTTTAAAAAATTTTTTTAATTGCAGCTGTTTGCTATGAGATGTCCACTGCATATTTCATTTGTATTATTGGTCATAAAACAGCATCGAAACAGAGGGATGTCCTAAAAAGAGATGCACTTCTCTTTAGAATGTTCTGAGAAAAAAGGGGTTGCCTTTGTACAGTAAAGGGATTACCATGTCTGTTAGCTAAGCTGCTTAAAAGAAATGCCAAGAGGGAAAATACTAGAAAGAAGGTGCTTAACATTAGAAGAGACTACTCCTTGATGGTTCATGGAGATAAAAATAGGAAAATATAATTTTTAAAACTTAAAAACATTTCAAAATCACTCATTCAGAAGTACTCTTCTTTTTAGTAAGTATAAGACTTAATTTGGGGGAAATGGGATAGACGTAGGGCTTAGATTTAAATACATTGTTTATCCACTCACAAATCTTGTTGAGGAAACCGGAGAAGATGGAAGCAAATCCTGGAAATAAAATGATCAGCCTCACCTAATCCAGATCCATTCCCCAGGACCAGAGTTTATCATTTTTACATACTGTGGGTATATATATACCCACAGAATATGTATAGAATTATTTTGATTTTTATTTACATAAAAGTCAGACTACATTGTTGAAACAAGTTGTTTTTTTACACTCAAGAATGCTTTCTTTTTTTAAGTTTATTTATTTATTTTGAGAGAGAGAGAGAGAGAGAGAGAGAGAGATAGCACAGGCAGGGGAGGGGCAGAGAGAGAGGGAGAGAATCCCAAGCAGGCTCTGCAAGCTGTCAGTGTGGACCTCAATTCAGGGCTCATACCCGCGAACCAGGAGACCATGACGTGAGCCGACATCAAGAGTCAGAAGCTTAACCAACTGAGCCACCCAGATGCCCCACCAATGCTTTTATTAAAAAATTTTTTTTTCGGTGGGTACTCTGTCTCCCTCCCTTTCTCTCTCAAAATAAACAAAAAAACTTAAAAAAAATTTTTTTAATGTTTTTTCAAGCCCAGCTAGCATCCTTATGAAAAACAAAACATCAAAAACAAACAAACCAACAAACAAATTTTTGAGATGTACCCATTGTTTCCAATGTCTCACAATTATTACAATAAATTGGTCTATGATTTTAAACCTCTACATTAAAAAAAAAGTCAGCGTCAGTCAAAATCCTAGTTTGCTTTTGACCTTATCGGAAATAGAAAAAGGAAGAAACTCACTAAACCCATTGCTTGGCTCTATTCCAACAGCACTTCATTACTAATTTTAAGGGGTGGGGGTAGGGGGGATGTGGATTAGCCATCAAAAGTGAAATGTAGATTTGAAGCAGTCTTCCACATAATTCAATCCCCAAAAATGACTTTGAGCTGAAAAGCCGCACAGTTAAGGAGTGGACTTTGTTCTTAAATCTCCACCTAGTTCTCCTAATCCACTTCATTGACAGACTGAATTCGTCCATCTCTCCATTCAATGAGTTTTATTAACTGTTAGAGCTAAATACATAGCACTAGGTTAAATGGGTTATGTTTGTTATATTATTTTTTATCTTAAAAATTCCAGTATAAAACATACAGTGTTATATTAGTTTCAGGTGTACAATATAGTTATTAACAATTCTATACTTTACTCAATGCTCACATCGCAATAAGTGTACTCTTGACTCTCCACCTATTTTACCCATACTGCCACCCAGCTCTCCTCTGGTAACTACCAGTTTGTTTTCTGTATTTAAGATTCTGGTTTTTTTTTTTTAAAAATATTTATTTATTTGGAGAGACAGAGACAGAGACAGAATCCCAAGCAGTCGAGGGCTCAAACCCAGGAACCATGAGATCATGACCTGAGCCTAAGTCAGACACTTAACCGACTGAGCCACCTAGGCCCTTAAGAGTCTGGTTTTTAAAAACAGGTTTAAGGTGCCTGGGTGGCTCAGTGGGTTGGGCCTTTGACTTCGGCTCAGGTCAGATCTCACATTCGTGAGTTCGAGCCCCGTGTTTGGCTCTATGCTGACAGCTAGCTTGGAGCCTGCTTCCAGTTCTGTGACTCCTTCTCTCTCTCCCCCTCTCATGCTCTGTCTCTCTCTGTATCAAAAATAAATAAAACATTAAAAATAAATAAATAAAAACAATGACTTGTTTTAAAAATAAATAAAAACAGGTTTGTTTTATTTGTGATCAAGAGGAAGGGCATGCCCTTTGGAAGGACATGTTTATCCTTTTCATGTTAACTTTACACAATACAAGATGTACTTCCTAAATCCTAGCTACCTTTACCAATCAGTATGAATGAATAACTCAAAAACAGGATGGGAGAAAGTGTAGATTCCACCACTGATTTAACTGTTTGCCCTACAGTTCCATAAAATCTTCAAACCATATCCTATGCATTAAAAAAAAAGATACATACCATAAAATCAGAATCCCTGCTAACATTAAGTCCATCCAGGTTAAATTCCTTGTAAGTAGAGGGTTTGGAATCAGATCTAGGTTGGATCATTAATGCCCTGCTACTCAATATGAAAGTTTCGAGCCCTTATAAACCCTGCGGTGTTTTATTACAAGGGTTTCATTCTCAGCAACTGGTTCGTGTAAAATCAATGTTAACTGTATTTATAGATTATCTGGAATGGGGTTAAGATCTTTTTTAGTGTTGGAAAATAAATTCCCAGACCATCTAAATATAAGTTTGTACTTATTTAGGCTTGCTTGCTGCTAAATTTATTGAAAGTCTCTTTAAACTCTTTCTTACTAGTGATGTCTTGACTTTTCCAGATAAGGATGAACCTTTTACCTAGCAATAAAGCAGAACTAATCTGTTTTAATATTTACTCAAGAGGTTGTAAGTAAAGTAAGTGAAGTAAATGGCTGCTTTAGCTTTACTAGAACTTGTTTTGTTAGAATTTCTTTCCTTTCAAGCTATGGCTTTTTGCAATGGTCAGGTAATTTTTTATATTTAAGAAGAATGTGATTGTGAGTCATGAATAAGCTCAAATCCCAAGTTCCTCATTTCCAGTGAGGTAGACAAATACTGCTTCCTCCCTTATTGGTGTTTTTTGTTTGTTTGTTTGTTTGTTTTGTTTAAATCTGTGACTATGAATGGCTGAATCCTCAAAGAACTTTCAGGTACATTCCACATGATGTATTTCTGGCAGCAATAGCCTTCCTCATGTGCCCCCTTACAGAATCTCAAAATCTCAGAGCAATTCTGCTGAACTGAGTCACAGTCTCAGGACTAAATGGGATCAAGCATGAGAAACACAATGTTGTTAAACATACACTTATACTGACAGGTTTGTCCAGTGAAGAATGGACGCTGCTGGGATGGCCCAATGCATTCTTACCAAAGGCAAATTTTCTCATTTTTTTCTTATAGGGCTGTAATGATGACAAAACCAGTGGCACAAAGCCTACCACAAACCCTGCAATAATATCATACCTAATTCTCAGTCGACATCTGGCTTGCACTAGTTTGGTTGTTTAAATATTAAAATAGTTCTGAACTAAATGATATATCTGATAAAGAACTAGTATCCAAAATATATAAAGACTCATAAAACTCAACACCCAAAAAACAAATAATCCAATTAAAAATGGACAAAAGACATGAATAGACACTTTTCCAAAGAAAACATACACATGGCCAACAGACATATGAAAAGATGTTCAACCTAACTCATTATCAAGGAAATACAAATCAAAAGTACAATGAGATATCACCTCACACCTGTCAGAAGGGCTAAATCAAAAACATAAGAAACAACAGGTGTTGGCAAGGATGTGGAGAAAGGGGAGCCCTCCTGCACATTTGGTGGGGATGCAAACTGGTGCAGCCACTGTGGAAAACAGTAGGAAGTTTCCTTAAAAAGTTAAAAATAGATCTACCCTACAATCCAGCAATTGCACTACTAAATATTTACCCCCAAAATACAAAAATACTAATTCAAAAGAATACATGCACCCTAATGTTTAAAGAAGCATTATATATAATAGTTTAATTATAGAAGAGCCCAAAAGTCCATTGATTGATGAATAGATAAAAAAGATGTGGTATATATGCATAATGGAATAGTATTCAGCTATCAAAAGAATGACATCTTGCCATTTGCAACGATGTGGATAGAGCTAGAGAGTATTATGCCAAGTGAAATAAGTCAGCCAGAGAAAGACAAATACCATATGATTTCACTCATATGTGGAATTTAAGAAATAAAACAAATTATCATAGGGAAAAAAAGAACGAGCGGCAAACCAAGAAACAGGCTCATTTATTTTTTATTTTTGAGAGAGAGAGCGAGAGCACATGCATGTGAGCTGGGGAGGGGCAGAGGGAGAGGGTGAGAGAGAATCTTAAGCAGCGTCCATGCTCAGCTTGGAACCCGACATCATGACCTGAGCCAAAATCAAGAGTCAGCCACTTAACTGACTGAGCCACCCAGGTGCCCTATCGAATTTTTAACTATAGAGAACAAACTGATGGTGACCAGAAGAGAGGGGGGTGGGAGGATGGGTAAAATAGGTGATGAGGATTACGGAGTGTACTTGTGATGAGCGCCAGGTGTTGTATGTCAAGGGTTGAGTCACTAAATTGTACACCAGAAACTAATATTACACAGCATGTTAACTAACTGTAATTTAAATAAAAACTTAAAAAACATAGTTCTGTACTAGTTTCTAAATAGCAGCTCTCCCTCATCAAACTTATTGCTGAGATCTAACAACGAATGTGTTTATACCCACCAAGGAGGGAAGCCTCTAACCCTGCTCCATTCTGATTGGCTCCCCACCTTCCTGGTTGTTGTAAAGTTGTAGTAACACTACTGCCTAACACAAATGAGACAATAAAACTGAATGACATAAGTGTGTGTATGACATAACAAGTGTGTGTGTGTGTGTGTGTGTGTGTGTGTGTGTGTGTGTAAAGAGAGAAACACAGAGGGAAAGAAGATGTAGGTTGGATCAACAATGCCCTGCTACTCAAACATGGACATTTCTTTTCTGTTTTATCACAAGGTTTTCCTCTTAGCAACTGGTTTATGCAATATCAATTGTAATTGTATTTATAGAGTATTTGGAGTGGGAATTTTAACATTTTCTAAAGTTAGACTTTTTAATACTTTTAAAGTATATATATGAAAAATGTATATTTATATATGTTACAGTATATATAATATTTACATTAAATTATATACACATTATATTGCACACATATTATAATATTACATGTGTATATATTTTATTATATATTTTAATGTATACATATACATATATATACACACACACACACACACATATATTTACACATTCTATTAGTTCTATTAGACCTGACTAATACAGATAGGGTCCAGAATCATCTGGAATTATCACTCCCTCATTTGTCTGGTAGTTAATGCTGGAAAGACTTAGACAGTTGGGAGGAGGAATACTTGGGGATCTTTGGGGATTTCTGTCTCTATATGGACTTCTAGCATGGAGCTTCAAAGGGACTTTCTTCACATCAGACGGGATTCCCGAGGCACGTGTCCCTGGAGACAGAACACCAAGCAGAATTATATTGCTTTTTCATGACCTAACCTCTGAAATTGCATTTATCACTTCAGTTGTATTCCCTTGGTTGAGGCGGTTATAAAGTTCCATCCAGGCTCAAGAAGAGGAGACAGAGGGGCGCCTGGGTGGTTCAGTTGGTTGTGTCTGCGATTCATGATCTCACGGTTTGTGAGTTTGAGCCCTGAATCGGGCTTGGCACTGTGTGGAGCTTGTTTGGGATCCTCTCTCTCTGCTTCTCCCCCACTCTCAAGATAAATAAACTTTAAGAAAAAAAAAGAATAATTTGTTTGACTTGAATTAATCAAAAACTGAACAATGTTAGCATTAACTTTGAGTTTCTTTTTACGTAGAAGCAGCTGTACTGCTTTTTCACTGACCCACCTTCCTCTCCCAGGAATGTGTGTGGAGGAGGGCGGGGCTGAGGTGGCGGGATGACCTCTCTTTGCTGGTCTGGAGCAGTAGCTCAGAGGCAGGACACAGGTTGGAGCTGATTCTGCACGGACTTCCCCTTGGTGGGGGTTGCTCTTTGTGTGAACTGTGGCTAATTTACCTCCCAGGAAGTTGCTGGGGCTTTTTCTTGGATATACACTCTTGTCTTGGCTTAAACTCTGATAAAAAAAGAGTGTACTCTTCTGTTCAGTGCTACAGAGTTCAAAAGTTTCTTGAGCCCCCAATCAGTAGGATATCATTTCTACTGAGTAAAATTACATTCTTGTGTTCTTTTTGCTTTTCTGTCTGGGGTGTTCTTCCTCCTATTCCCTACATGAGTTTAAAAATTCTCACTTATTTTTATGTTTAAAAATATTATTTAATATTTTGGAAATACAAAAGCTATGAAGAATAACAATACAAACATCCGCACCTATCTTGAGAAATAAAACATTACCACCAATATCATCGAAGATTCTCAAGTTCATCTGTACTACATATAACTTCCCCTTCTGCTCCCTCAGAGGTAATCACATTTCTGGATTTACTCTTTTTTATTCTTTACATTAAAAAATGTTTTGCTACAAGACTGCCTGGGTGGCTCAGTGGGTTAAGCGTCTGAATTCAGCTCAGGTCATGATCTCATGGTTTGTGATTTCAAACTCCCGGTTGGGCTCTGTGCTGACAACTCAGAGCCTGGAGCCAGCTTCAGGTTCTGTTTCTCCATCTCTCTCTGCCCCTCCCCCGATTGAGCACCCCGCCCCCCCATAAACATTAAAAAAAGTTAAATCTCCTCTCTCCTTCCCCATTTTTGACCATTGTATTCTTGCCTCTGGAAAGTTATTTACGGTCTCTCCTTCTGCTGGCCACTCCCAATGTCCCCTCATCTTCTGCCCCTGCCAAATACTCGTCCTTCTCTGGGTTCACTCACCCTGGAAGGCCACCTTTCCAGGAGGATTCCTTCAATTTTAATTTCTTTTTTTTTTCTTAAGGAAAATACCTAATCTCTATTTTAAAATACTTATTTTTTTAAATTTGTATTAATTTTTATTTATTTTTGAGAGACAGTGTGAGCAGGGGAGAGTCAGACAGAGAGGGAGGTACAGAATCTGAAGCAGGCTCCAGGCTCTGAGCTGTCAGCACAGAGTCTGACGCGGGGCTCGAAGCCACGAACCGTGAGATCATGACCTGAGCCAAAGCCGGACTCTTAACCGACTGAGCTATCCAGGCGCCCCTTGAAATACTTATTTTTAAAAGGTTAGTATATTCACATGGTTCAGAATTGTTAAGGTACAAGAGAACAACTGATACATCTGCCTCTTAACTCCTAGTCATCCGCTTCCTTCCACACAGCCAGTGTTAGCAGCGTCTTCTGTATCCAGGTAGAGATTGTACATGTTTAAACAAATACTGTGTATCTCTCCACCCTTCCTTAACTCAGTAGTAGAATACGATTTATGTGGGTTCTGACTTCAACTTGAGTTATCTCTGATTCCTCTGTGGAGCAGGAACACTTAACTTGGGCAGGCACCATTCTCTTCTTGGCTGTGGAGGCTGCTGCACCTTTTTGAGGCTGAATCCAGCCTCAGCCTCCTCTGGCTTCCAGAATCTGGTGCACACATCAAGCCTTCCATGTTGTCTCCGTCAAGTCCTTCTCACTAGCTTGAGGAAAGGAAGAAGTCACCTATTCTCTCCAAAAATCTTCCTCTCAAATCCTGTGAATCTACAATACCTTAATCCCTTTTTTCAAAGTCTGTTTATTTCTTTTGGGAGAGAGAGAGAGAACAAGCTGGGGAGAGGCAGAAAGGGCAGGGGAACAGAGGATCCGAAGCGGGCTTTGTGTTGACAGCCGAGAGCCCGACCTGGGGCTTGAACTCACGAGCTGTCAGATCATGACCTGAGTGGAAGTTGGTCGCTCAATTTACTGAGCCATTCAGGAACCCCTCTCAGTCCTTTCATATCACTGATGGGGTTGAAGGCTGAGAGAGGGGCCTAAGAATTGTATTACTGGTGTCATATTACTCCTGTGAAAATGTGCTTCCTGGATACCTGTCTCATAATTTACTTGCTGCTATCAGTTTGTCTCAACACCTCACTCAATAATTGCAATTTCAAATTCATTATAGTCAAATATGGTAAAATGCTGCAAGAGCCAATCTGTAGGGTATAAACAATAAGAGCAATGACATGTCAAAAAGAAGAGAGATTGGTGTGTTTGAGGTACTTGGGAGGCGAAGGAGAGGCAAGGGTCAGCATGCGGTATGAGAGATGGAAATTGTGTACAGGCTGATGTGAGGATAACATTACTCCCCACACAGTGACAGGAACTTCTGGTGTTTTCTCTGTTACCCAGGAGGTAGCTTGGGGGTGGAGAAGTATAAATAAGCTTTAGAGTAAGGGACGGCCTCAAATTTTATATTTGCCTTTTACTGATGGTATAATATTGGGTGAATTATTTACCTTTTCACAACCCATTTCCACTGTTTTAAAAAATTTTTTTAATGTTTATTTTATTTTTTATACAGAGAGAGATAGAGCATGGAGAGGAGGAGGGGCAGACAGAGAAGGAGACACAGAACCAGAAGCAGGCTCCAGGCTCCAAGCTAGCTGTCAGCACAGAGCCCGATGCGGGGCTTGAACCCAAGAACGTGAGATCTGACCTGAGCCAAAGTTGGAGACTTAACTGACTGAGCCACCCAGGCACCCACCATTTCCACTTTTAAATATTTTACTTTTAAGTGATCTCTACATCTAAAGTGGGGCTCCAACTTAAAACCCCAAGATCAAGAGTTCCACGCTCCACCCACTGAGCCAGCCAGGCGACCCCTTCCCATTTCCTCTTTTTAAAAATGTGACTATAATATTTAATAAGGTGGTTGTATAATTCAGTAAAATAACATATGTACAACATCTATCCCACTGCTTTACAAAGAAAGGATGAGGAAAATAACTCTTTCCTTATGTTATTTTTCTCGATGCTGCTGGCACGATTGGGGTACCCACATTTCCTGTTCTTCCCTCCAGCCCAGCTTCCTGGAGACATGGTACACATTTTACATATGTGCAGGATCATTTTTGTACATCCGCTTACGTCCTATTCAGGCACAGTTAAAAGCCCTACAAAGGAGGAGCAGTTACTGCCTCCTGCTTTTACTGATGAGATCTACTCAATAAGCAGTTATTGAGCACCTAAAATGTCCTACTAGTTACTGAGCTAGGCCCTACTGGGGTACAGAGAGACAAAAGTCTTCAAGATACTCAAAGATGAGAAACAGTCTCTGGATAAGCAGATATAGGAGTTCAGAAGGTGGAGGAAAGTGATGGGCGGAGAGCATGTGTGAAGTGATCATCTAGCGGAAAGGGGCATTATTTGCAGAAGACATGTCATTTAAGCTAAGTCCTGACACACATTAGAATTCACCATTCGGAGGCTGGGCAAAGAGGATAAAGATATTAGAAAATATGTTGATCACAGAAAGTCTCTCAAAGCACAGGTCTACCAATGTCTATACCTAACGGGGGGAAACTCCGTTTTACTTGTTCTGGATTCTTTAGCCATCAGACAGACTGCACGCTGAACACAATCGTAACCCGAGCGAACAAAACGGCCCCACTGACAGCAGTGGGTAACTGCAGCAGCCGCAGCGCTGCAATTACTCTGAAACTGATCGGGGTAAAGAAGATTTACTTGGACGACAATTGGTGAAACATCGTAAACTCTGAGAAGCTGCAATTTAGACTTCTGAGTTCACTCTGGTCAAACCTCCTTCTTGCTTTTTTGGCTCGGGGTGAAATGCGCAGCCAAAAGGAGGCCCAATTAGCGTCCGAGGAAGGAGGGCGGGGGTGGGGGTGGAGAGAGGTCTCCGCTGCGGATGTACTGTGGCTCCTCCCGAGTCCTGCAAGGCACAAACTCGCCACACTAAACATGGCGCTCTCAAGGGTCCTTTCTTCGTTCTATCTCCCCTACCCCTTTCGGCCACACTCAACATGGCTCTAACCGAAGGCTGTGTTCCCGTGGAACCGTCTCGGGACAGTTCTCGCGAGGTTTGCCTGGGCCCTGACTGCTCCCGCCCTGCCTCGCGCGGCCGCCACTGCCACTGCCGCCGGCGCCGCTCCTCCTCCGTGTCAGTTGTTGAGCTGTAATGGCGACTGGGCTGCCGCTGCCGAAGTGACTCCCGGGCGGGGGAGCGGGGCCAGACCTGCGCCAGAGGGAACTGCAGGGAGCCGCAGCTCAGGGGGAGGCTTGCTGTGGGGGAGGGGAGGCAGCCTTTCCGCCTCTCCTTCCTTCTCTGTAGCCCGGCGGACCCGGGAGCCGGTGCGAGGCGGGCACCCGGTGCGTCCCCGGAGCGGGGAGGCCAGGCCCGGCAGCCCTGGGGCCGGTCGGGGCGGCATCACTGCACCCTCCGCCAGGCCCCGCGGGATGCACCGTGGGAGCCGAGGGCGGAGGCGACACTCTCAGGTGAGCCGCGGGAGGACGTGGCTGGGACCGCGGACGCTCGCTTAGCTTCTGCTGCCTCTGTCCGCGGTCCCGGGTCCCCGGTGGCAGCGAGAGAGGCGGGGCGGGGCGCCGGGAGCCCTGGCCCAGCCTGGCGTCCCCTCGGGGAACCTCCCGGTGTCTTGAGCCTTTGCGGGGAGGGCCAACCTGGATTTCAGGTCCCACCGGTGCTTGCTGAAGACGGATTTCCTTCCTTACCTGCTAGTGCTCTCCCTGCTCTCCCCGCCCCTCCTCTCGTCTGCAAAAGATGTAAGATACCTCTCGCCTTTGGTCTCCGGAGAAGTGCTCTTCCTTCACTTGCAGATCAGGCATATTTTAGGAAATTCCGGGCAACTGGCTCCAGTGGCAAGGATGACTGGTTTCTGTTCCTTTTTGGTGGGGATAAGCATTCTCAAGTATAGGGAAAACTTTGATCTTCTGCTCCAGTCTAGCAGCTGCTGAATGTAGTCTACCGATTTATTCACAAATGGTTTAGTGGGAGATTTAAACGCTTTACGCTTTCAAAGTTGTCTAGTTTTCCCCGCCCTCTTTTGAAATGTAGCCCAACATGGTAAATAATACTTAAGTAATGTCCCAAATACGGCTTGGAATTTCGCTGGATGTTTAGTTTTCAGATAGGAAGTTGCACGTAGGTGTAAGATTTTAATGTGGTTTTTATGTAGTAGCAAATCTTTCATAAAGGAAAAGATTCTTCATATAGGACAGGTTGTCAGGAGTAGTAATCAGTAATCAGTATCCATGCACTCCACCTGATTGTTTGATATTTTTGTTTTGATGGCGATCCTTGTTTTGAATTTGGAAAAGTCGTTAATGGTTATGTTGCCATGTTAACGATACCTCTTCCTGTTGTATTTAAAGGTTTTAAAGGAAAAGCTATGTTAGGCGGACCTAGCAACAGCCTGAAACGGTTTGTAGGAGCAATGATAAAATACCGAGAGCTGGTCTCCACTTTAAACATTTCTTGGTTTAAAGTACAGTTTTTAAGCAAGGCAGCACGCTGCCAATAACATGAGATTGTGATTTCAGGGGATTGGTTGTTAGATGGATGGTAGAAGTTGCTTCAAACCCATAGGTGTGTAACATGAAATTAGTTTTGGTGTGCTCAGTTGATGGACTCCAGTATAATAAAATAAATCTGAACTATTGAAGCGTCATTGCATTGAATTGAAGATGCTTTAAGCAGAAAATAAACATCGAGCTAAAATACATTGTATGTGTGGATAAATACATGTATCTCATTTTTTCATAGTCAGCAGCAGGACTTGTGTTTGTAATGATGGTGTTGCCTAATAAGTAAACAATTTCATATGTGAGATAAATTCTCTGATTCTCTGAGATGTATTGTTATGTAAGAGTGTTACTACTTAAACAGCCAGCCTCCTGTGGGGGTAATCAGTTTAGGAATTATGAAGTTTTGAATTTTTTCTTAATGCCTTTTTTTTGATTGCCAGTCTTTTGCCCATTTTATAACACTTAATATCATGGACAGACAAAAGAAGATGAAGTCCCTATTTAACCAATTTTGTTATTTGTTAAATTGCTGTAAGTTATAGTGGCAGCAAAAAAGAAGCAACTGTTTAAAATAACTGACATCATTTTTTGGTGTATCACCACATACGTTATTCTAGTCTTCACAGCAATGTGACGTAGGTTTGGCAAATATTTTTGTTTTGCAGTTGTGGAAATTGACACAAGGAAGTGTAATGAATGATGCTCTTATTCCTGAACAAGTGTGTTTTGTTCTTATTGAGGTATAATTGACACAACATTATATTAGTTTCAGGTGTATAACATAATGATTCAGTATATATTTGTATTATGAAATGATCACCAGAAGTCTAGTTAACACTGTAGAATTAGTTTTGTTTTAAATTGCATATTAGATACTTCTGGAACTTGGTTTTATAAAATCTAAAAAAAATCATTTCTCTTCCTTTTGACATGCCACTAACTCCTTACTGCTGGTGATTGTCATTCTTTAAAAAGAGTAGTTTCAATTATTTGGTTAATAATGAACAAGTGATGAATTATTATAGTGATGGCCTTACTGCTGTATGTACTTTTTGCTTGAACAGTATTCCTAAGAAATTGTAGTTGATTTGTCATCTTTCATTTTGTTTGGATATGCATAGTTCTGTCATCTTTGATAATTCAAATCATTTATACTCAGTTATAATAAACCAATATTTGGGCCACATAGCATAACTGAAAAGTAGTAACATCTTGGTGATTTTGTTCTAGTCCTGATGATTTACAAAGTTAACTTGCCATCTACACTTGTGACTGCTATTTTTTGCAGTGTGGGAGAGGTTGTGAAATAGTTTATTGACATTTTCTTCTCATGTCAAACAATTTCCAGAGTTGCAGATAGCCCAAGAGGGGTGGGAGGGGAAACAACAAACCCACAAATAGTCAAAAGATGACATAGTGGGTTTTCTTTCCTGCACTAATAGCTTTTTGTTTATTGTTATCACAAGTATAGCTTTACATTTACTGGTGGTTATTTTGGTTTGTGATTTGCCTTTCTTGTTTAGGCTGTAAGTTCCATGGTGGCAGAGGTCCTCTGTTAACTGTTGTGCACCCGGTGCCTGGTACATAGTAAACCAGTCAGTAAATATTTGTTGAATCAATTGACTTAAGAGTGGTCTTGGCATAATAGTTAAAAAACAAAACACAACACTGTTTCAGGTTCCCGGCCACATCAACTCTTATTAGAAATATACTCCAGGGATATGTTCAAGTTTGCTAGGTGGCAGGGAATGACAGCCTGGGACTAAAAAGCCACTGAGAATAATGGGTGGATCCTGAAAGCTTTATTGGCTATTTTAATGATTTGCTAGGTGTTCTGGCAATAGTTATAATTTAAAGAAAATAGAAGGGTTAAGGTCCTGACCTAATTAGTCTTATAATTATAGGCTCTTAATAACTTTAAGTCACTTCTTAATTACAGCATTGAGAGTTTTAAATCGGAAAGGCTAGGTAGTCCAAATCCCACGTTTTATACATAAGTGAACAGTATTGTTTAGAGGAAATATCTCACCCAGAATTGGCTTCATAACTGGATGAAGAATTCACTCTACAGCTGCTAAGTGTACACTTCTTTGAAGTCAGATAATCAAATCAGAGGATGATTGTGAACAACCTGGCAGTCTGTTCATTCTACATCAGAGTGAATTAAAAATTCAAAATAGATCACTCCATGAATCAAAAATATTTTTTAACTTAAGAATGAATCTTGGGGCGCCTGGGTGGCTCAGTTGGTTAAGCCTCCGACTTCGGCTCAGGTCAGATCTCACGTTCATGGGTTCGAGCCCCGCGTCAGGCTCTGTGCTGACAGCTAGCTCAGAGCCTGGAGCCTGCTTCCGGTTCTGTGTCTCCTTCTCTCTCTGTCCCTCCCCCTCTCATGCTCTGTCTCTCTCTGTATCAAAAATAAATAAAACATTAAAAAAAAATTAAAAAAAAAAAAGAATGAATCTTAACCCTCCCCTCTGTCATTGGGACTGTAAATTGGTACAACTAGGACAATGTTCTGGAAGGAAATTTGGTATTATTTGTCAAAATTACAAGTGGACATATTTGGGGCACCTGGGTGGCTCGGTCAGTTAAGCATCTGACTTCAGCTCAGGTCATAATCTCGCAGTTTGTGGGTTTGAGCCCCACGTCGGGCTCTGTGCTGACTGCTCAGAGCCTAGAGCCTGCTTTCGATTATCTGTCTCTCTCTGCCCCTCCCCTGCTCACACTGTCAATTCAATCTCTGTCTCAAAAATAAATAAACATTAAAAAAATAAAAGTGGGGGCGCCTGGGTGGCTCAGTCAGTTAAGCGTCCAGCTTCGGCTCAGGTCATGATCTCACGGTTCGTGGGTTCAAGCCCCACGTCGGGCTCTGTGCTGACAGCTAGCTCAGAGCCTGGAGGCTGCTTCGGATTCTGTGTCTCCCTCTCCCTCTGACCCTCCCCTATTCTCACTGTCTCTGTCTCTCAAAAATAAATAAAGAACATAAAAAATTAAAAAAAATTAAAAGTGGACATATTTGATAGAGTTACTTCATTTTTAGGAGTTTATCTTACAGAAATTTTAACAAAAGCACAAGAGCAAATCTATAAGGAGTTCATTTTAACATCATTACAAGTAAATGCCAATAGTATTAAAAAAAAAGTTCCAAATGTCAGGAACAGTCCTTAAATGTAGAGGAACAGTTAAAGTGATAGTGTACTTATGCTGTGAAGTGTTGTGCACTTGCTAACAGGTTGAGGGATAGCTGTGTTTACTTCATGAGAAGCAGCTAAGTGTGTCATTGAGCACAAGGACCATGCAACTTACTTTCTGGGTTCAAGTCTCAACCGCATCATTTGTTGGATGCAGCCATTAGCAAATTACTTAAACTCGTCTATAAACTGGGTATAATTATAGTTTTCACCTGACGGGGCTGTTGTGCGAATTAAATGAGTTGCTATTTAAGCCCTAAGCAAGCATAGTAATCACCACATAAATGTTTAAGTGTTTGCAATTACTATTATGTACTGACATGAAAGAATGTTCATGACATAATACTGAGTGCAAAAAAAGTTGCATTACACCATAGAATATGATTCAGGTTTGAAAAAACAAGCACAGGCAAAGAAATTTAGTTTGATTTTGTTATGATTTAGTATGTGTACAGGAAACGGTCTGTAAGGATATATGTTTTTTTTTTTTACATTTATTTTTGAGAGACAGAGACAGCATGAGCAGGGGGAGGGTCAGAGAGAGGGAGACACAGAATCTGAAGCAGGCTCCAGGCTCTGAGCTAGCTGTCAGCACAGAGCCCGACGCGGGACTTGAACCCACGAACCGTGAGACCGTGAGATCATGACCTGAGCCGAAGCCAGATGCTCAACTGACTGAGCCACCCAGGCGCCCCAGGATATATGTACGTTAAATTATTAGCTGTGTTATCCTAGGGGAGTGGATGACCTTCCTCTTTTTACTTTAGACACTTGTATTGTTTATTATAAGTTCCACTTTTATAATTTTTGAAACTTTCTTTCTAAATATAAAAACATTTTCTTCTATTATACAGTCATATAAATATATTTTTGAAAAAAGTTTTTTAATGTTTATTTATTTTTAAGAGAGACAGCATGAGCAGGGGTGGGGCAGAGACAGTGAGCGAGACACAGAATCTGAAACAGGCTCCAGGGTCTGAGCTGTCAGCACAGAGTCGGACCTGGGGCTTGAACCGGGAAACGGTGATATCATGAACTCAGCTGCCCAGGTGTCCCTAAATATATTTTTGAATTTAGTTGTTTTTCAGAGATCTGTATATTTCATCAATATGATATCACATGATTAGATTCTATTTCAAAACTTGTTGAGGGGAAGGTTAAACCTTAAGTGTTTTTATTTTTTAATAGCTTTGTGACCTTAAGTATCATTTCTTAATTTGCAAAGTAAGCACACAGGCCAGATCAGTTGTTATTTAAACCCAGGATTCCCAAACTGTGCTGTCAGGTACCTTTGAGCGCTGTAATGAGCTCACACAGGCACTGTGGAATATTTAGAAATTTTCGAGGAAAACAGTAGTATTTGACATCTGTGGGACCCTGCTCAAAGTATAGTTTCAGGTAGTGTCTGTGACATTGTGCTTTGTTCCTTTTGATGACAGGAAGTCTTCAAAAAAAGCTAGGTGGGGGGGGGGTGTATGCTACTGTGATTAAAAAAAGTACTGTGCAAAAATTTGTGTGAACAGTAAATCAAAGTGGCAGTGTTCAAAGTGATTTCAAGGGTTGAGAAGCTGTGTATAGTAGGCTCATTCATCCCATTAATAAATAATTGTGGTTATTTAGTAATAAAATATTTCTTTCAATTTATATGTATTTTTCAAACTGTTAGGACACAAATACTTAATAGATTGTATATGTAATAAATGGAACTAGTAGGTATTTTTTGGTGCTTAGGGGGAATCATGAAAAAATTACTGAGACACTGAGAGTTCTGTGAACTGAAAAAGCTTGGGAACCTCTCAAACTCCTTTGACTAGGACACTTACAGTAAGAGATCTATTTTTCCTAGGGATATAATATACATATAGATGTATAAGTATAAGTGAATGTAAGTTTCACTAAATAATACCCTTACTACTTTCAACACATCCTATTATTTTTAATTCAGTCCTGTTTGGTTTTATTAAAAAATGCTAGCTCCAACCCACCAGATTTTCTGTTTCTCTTTTGGGTCATTACTACAAATTTGAAGAACATGAGGCTGGTAGGCCTCTAATTTTTAGCTTTAATGTGCTTTGTTTTCTGATTGGTTATAAATGAAATTGGACTACACTTATTCAATTGATACATCTCTGAAAATTTCTGTAGATGCTACATTTGTGTATGATGAATTATTTAAAAAAATTTTTAAGTTTATTTATTTTGAGAGAACACAAGTGGGGGAGGAACAGAGAGAAAGGAAGAGAGAGAGAGAGAATCCCAGGCAGGCTCCCCAGTATCAGTGCAGAGCCCATTGTGGGGCTCAAACCCACAAACTGTGAGATAATGACCTGAGCTGAAATCAGGAGTTGGACACTTAACTGACTGAACAAACCCCCAAGGCACCCCTATAAGAGTATTTTATTAAAGAATTTCTTTATAGTTCCAGGCTTGTTTTAAATTATAAAATGCAGATGTATGCATTTAACAATTATTTAGTTAGTTATTTTACATGTTGTCAATATAAATTATCTGCTTAGGAATGGTTAACCTTTTCATATTATATGAGACTCCTCTTTTTTTTTTTTGCTTGTTTGCATGTTGGAATTGGATTCTGAGACTTATCAATGGGACCATCAGTAAGCAGGTCTTGAGCAACTAGTGTGTACTGTGCATGGACTAAGGTTATATAGCGGACTAATACATCATCTCCATAGTTCCATGTAGTGGCAGATATGTAAATAATAGTGCAAGGTGTTAAGAGGAATGGTAAAGTACTGTGGACCCACAAAGTGGGAGCAACTACACTGCATTAAAGAGTCAAGAAATGCTTCCAATGGAAGAAAAAGTAGTTGTCTTTGTTTCCTTTACAGGCTTAGCTTAAATTAGATAAGTTATTGCATATAGAAGGAAACTTTTCAAAATTATTTTTTTCATGTGTTTTTAATTTTCTTCCTCAGAAAGTGACGAGTGCCTCTGCTTTAAAAAAAAAATTTAAAAACCTCTCCCCAGAAAAATCTGCTTTCTCTCCTGGATCCTCACTTAGAGTTACCCAGTTTTAAGAGTTTCTTACCTATCAGGGAAGGTTTTGTCATGAAAATTTCATACTTAGGCCAAAAAATAATCCTGACTTGGAAGCTATAAAACACTTTTATAAGGATATATTCCTTGAAATTAATTTGGAAGAGCAAGTATTCAGTATAACTAGATGGTGGGTAAGCAAAGCATAGACTCCTATTTCTAGGGTGTTTTTTTTCCTCCCTCATTATTTCTAGTCTTGTTCATTGTCTTCAGTTCTCCTTAAGTAAAAGACTAGGGGTACCTCTAGTCACACTCTAGTTTAGCTCTTTGTTTCCTGTCAGTGGGGGAACATTATGTTCTTGAGACCCTCACCCTGCCTTTTCTATTCCAGAGGCCAAACTGGTACCAAATGTTACATAGTTTCTCCTGGATTTCATAGATTACAGTAGATCTGCCTTCTATTTGTAAAAGTGGTTGTTGGGGTTTTTGTATTTTATTTATTTATATATTTCCTCAGTGTTTGTTTATCTTAAAATTTTTTTAAATGTTTTTTTAATTTATTTTTGATACAGAGAGACAGAGCATGAGAGGGGGAGGGGCAGAGAGAGGAGGAGACACAGATCCGGAAGCAGGCTCCAGGCTCTGAGCTGGCTGTCGGCACAGAGCCTGACCCGGGGCTCGAACCCACAAGCATGAGATCTGTGAGTTCTGACCTGAGCGGAAGTCGGAGGCTTACCCGACTGAGCCACCCAGGCGCCCCTGTTTATCTTTTGAGAGAGAGACAGAGAGACATAGACACAGAATCTGAAGCAGGCTCCAGGCTCTGAGCCAGCAGCACAGAGCCTGATACGGGGCTCGAACTCACAAACTATGAGACCATAATCTGAGCTGAAGTCGGATGCTGAACTGACTGAGCCACCCAGGTGCCCTGGGTTTTTGTATTTTAAATGAGAAAAGAGGTGAGGCTAAATTCTCAGGTCATTTGTATTTGTGTATTATACTATATTATGGGAGTCTTGGTTATTCTGAGAATTTACTTGGAACAGAGTAATGGGTCTGACCTAGAGCTAGAATGTTTTCTTTTTTTCTAGCCTGGTCCCTACTAAATTTGTCTATTTTATATTTAGACTAGATAGTATGACTATTGCAGGGTTGTTTTTTCTCATTCTTTCAACCAACCATGGTTGTTACATAGGATCTGATAGAGATGAGAGAACTGAAATGTAGCAAAGGTATGGAAAATATTTTCGGTGAGATCCAAAATGATATAATTTCTTTCATATTTTATCCCCAGTGCCAGGCACATAGTGGGAGCCCAATAAATACTTGAGCCAGGGGCGCCTGGGTGGCTCAGTTGGTTAAGCATCTGACCTCGGGTTCGAGCCCCACGTCAGGCTCTGTGCTGACAGCTAGCTCAGAGCCTGGAGCCTGCTTCCGGTTCTATGTCTCCTCCTCTCTCTGTCCCTCCCCCTTTCATGCTCTGTCTCTCTCTGTATCAAAAATAAATAAAACATTAAAAAAAATAAATAATTGAGCCAAATCTGTGTGACTGAGAGCCCTGCCAATAAATGTGAAGGGAAAATTTGCTGCTAGAGGATACTTGAGAATTGGCTATTTAATGTATCATCTTGTATCTTATTTGTGTATATACCATAAGTACAGATCAGCATTTCTCAAACATTTTGGTGTCAAGACCACTTAATGAGTTATTAACAACTTAAAGAGCTTTTGTTTATGTGGGCTATGTCTATTGATATTTGTTACATTAGAAGATTTAAATATATATGTTAGTTTAAAAAAAAAATTTAATCCCAGTATAGTTAACATACAGTGTTGTATTAGTATCAGGTGTACAATACAATGAGTTATTCAACAATTCTATACATTGCTCAGTGTTCATCATGATAAGTGTACTCTTTTTTTTTTTAAAGGACCATTTTCTTTTCTCTTTTTTTTTAATGTTTTTTTTAAATTTTATTTTTAATACAGAGAGAGACAGAGCATGAGAGGGGGAGGGGCAGAGAGAGAAGGAGACACAGAACCGGAAGCAGGCTCCAGGCTCTGAGCTAGCTGTTAGCACAGAGCCTGATGCGGGGCTCAAACCCACGAACGTGAGATCTGACCTGAGCCGAAGCCGGAGGCTTAACTGACTGAGCCACCCAGGCGCCCCATGATAAGTGTACTCTTAATCCCCTTCATCTATTTCGCCCATCCATCCATTTGTTCTCTATAGTTAAGAGTTTCTTTTTTGGTTTGTCTCTTTTTTTCTTTGCTTTGTTTCTTAAATTCCACAATTAAGTGAAATCTAATGGTATTTGTTTTTTTCTGATTTATTTCATTTAGCATTATACTGTATAGATTGGTTCATGTTGTTGCATGAAATGGCAAGATTTCATTCTTTATTATGGCTGAGTAACATTCCATTATATACACAAACATAAATATGTACACACATGCCACCTCTTCTTTATCCATTCATCAGTGGACACTTGGGTTGCTTCCATAATTTGGCTATTGTAAATAATATTGCAGTAAACATAGGGGTGCCTGTATCTTTTCAGATTAGTGTTTTTGTATTCTTTGGGTAAATACCCAGTAGTGGAATTACTGGATCATATGGTAGTTCTATTTTTAAGTTTTTGAAGAACCACTCTACTGTTTTCCACTGTGACTGCACCAGTTTGCTTTCCTACCAACAATAAACATGGGTTCTTTTTTCTTCATATCTGTACCAATACTTGTTTCTTGTGTTTTTGATTTTTAGCCATTTTGACAGGTGTGAGGTGATATCTAATTGTTTTGTTTTGCATTTTCCTGATGATGAGGGTTGTTAAACATCTTTTCATGTGTCTTTTGGCTAGACGTCTGTGTGTCGTCTTTGGAGAAATGACTGGTTCATGTCTTCTGCCCATTTTTTAATTGATTATTTGTTTTAGTGTATGCATTGAGTTGTATAAGTTCTTTCTATATATTTTTTAATGTTTTTTATTTATTTTTGAGAGACAGAGAGAGAGAGCACGAGCAGGGGAGGGCCAAAGAGAGAAGGAGATACAGAATCTGAAGCAGGCTCCAGGCTCTGAGCTAGCCCTCAGCACAGAGCCTAATGAGGGGCTTGAACCCACGAACTGTGGGATCATGACCTGAGCCGAAGCCAGACGCTTAACCGACTGAGCCACCCAGGTGCCCCTCTTTCTGTATTTTGGATACCAACGCTTTATTGGATATGTCACTAGCAAATGTCTTCTCCCATTCTGCACAGACACTTTTTATCTTGGTACACCAGATAGTCCCAATAGTTTATTTGCTTTTGTTTCTCTTGCGCAGAAGACATACATATCTAGTAAAATGTTGCTACAATTGATGGTAGAGACGTTACTGCTTGTGCTGTCTTCTATGATTTTATGATTCAGGTCTCACATTTAAGCCTTTAATCCATTTTGAGTTATTTTTGTGTATGTTTTAAGAGAGGTCCAATTTTATTCTTTTGCATGTAGCTGTCCAATTTTCCCAGTACTGTTTTTTGAAGAGACTGTCTTTTTACCATTCTTCTTTATTGAAGATTAATTGACTATGTAATTGTGGGTTTATACCTAGGTTTTTATTCTGTTCTATTGATCTATATGTCAGTTTTTGTGCCAGTACCATACTGTTTTGATTACTATAGCTCTCTAGTAGATCTTGAAATCTGGGATTGTGATACCTTTGTTTTGTCTTGTTCTTCTTTTTCAAGATTGTTTTGGCTATTTGGATTTTTTGTGGTTCCATACATTGTTATGGTTTTGTGAAAAATGCTCTTGGTATTTCGATAGGGATTTCATTAAATCTGTGGATTGATTTAGGTAGTATGCACATTTTAACAATGTTTGTTCTTCCAGTCTGTAGGCATGGAATATCTTTGTCATTGTGTCATCTTCAATTTCTTTCATCAGTGTTTTATAGTTTTTAGAGGACAGGTCTTTCACCTCCTTGGTTAAGTTTATTCCTAGGTATTTTATTATATTTGGTACAATTGTAAATCGAATCGTTTTCTTAATGTATCTTTCTGCTGCTTTGTTATTAGTGCATATATTCAACAGATTTCTGTATATTGATTTTGTATCTTGTGACCTTACTGAATTCATTTATCAGTTCTAGTAGTTTTTTGGTGGTCTTTGGGATTTTCTATATATGGGATCATGTGATCTGCAAAACCTGAAAGTTTTATTTATTTTTTTACCAATTTTGGTGCCTTTTATTTCTTGTATGATTGCTGTGACTCGGATTTCCAGGACTATGTGGAATAAAAGTGGTGAGGGTGGACCTCCTTGTTTTGTAGCTCTCGGGTTTTCACCATTGAGTATCATGTTAGCTGTGGGTTTTTTATTATGTGGCTTTTATTATGTTGAAGTATATTCCCTTTAAACCTTTTTTGAGGGTTTTTATCATGAATGGCTGTTGTACTTTGTCAAATGCTTTCCTGCAGCTCTTGAAATGATCATATGGTTTTATCCTTCCTCTTGTTGATGTGAGGTATCATGTTGATTGGTTTGTGAATATTAAACCACATTTGCATCCAGGAATAAATCCCACTTGATATGGTGAATGATGTTTTAAAATGTATTATTGGATTCAGTTTGCCAATATTTTGTTGAGGCTTTTTGCATCTGTGTTCCAAATATTGACCTGTAGTTCTCTTTTTTTGGTAGTGTCTTTATCTGGTGGTTTTGGTATTAGAGTAATGCTAGCCTCCTAGAATATATTTGGAAGCTTTTCTTCCTCTTCTTTTTTTGGAATAGTTTGAAAAGAATAGGTATTAACTCTTCTTTAAATGTCGGGTAGAATTCACTTGTGAATTCATCTGGTCTGGAACTTTTGTTTGTTGGGAGTGTTTGATTACTGATTCAGTTTCATTGCTGGTAATCAGTCTATTTGAATTTTTTATTCTTAATTCAGTTTTAGGAAGTGATACAGTTCTAGGAATTTATTACTCTTAGGTTGTCCAACTGTTGGTGTATAATTTTTCTTTTTCTTTTTTTAAATTTTTTATGTTTTTACTTTATTTTTGAGTGACAGAGAGAGAGAGTGCGAGCAGGGGAGGGTCAGAGACAGAGGGAGATACAGAATCTGAAGTAGGCTCCAGGCTCTGAGCTAGCTGTCAGCACAGAGCCCAATGCAGGGCTCGAACCCATGAACCATGAGATCATGACCTGAGCCGAAGCCAGATACTCAACCGACTGAGCCACCCAGGCGCCCCGGTGTATAACTTTTCATACTGCTCTCTCATAATCCTTTATAGTTTTGTGGTGTTGGTTGTTATTTTTCCTCTTTTATTTGTGATTTTGTTTTTTTTTCTCTCTCTCCTCTCTCTCTTTTAATGAGTCTGGCTAAAGGTTTATCAGTTTTGTTGATCTCTTCAAAGAACTAGCTCCTCGCTTTCTAGATATGTTATATTGTTTTTTTATTTTGTTTTTGTTTTTCAGTTTCTATTTCATTCTGCTCTATTCTTTTTTATTTCCATCTTTCTATTGATTTTGGGTTTTGTTTGTTGTTCTTTTTGTAGCTCATTTAGGTGTCAGATTAGGTTGTTTACTTGAAAATTTTCTTGCTTTTTTCAGCCGACCTGTATTGCTATAATCTTCCTTCTGAGAACAGCTTTTGCTGCATTCCAAAGATTTTGGACTGCTGTGTTTTCATTTTCCTTTGTCTCTATATTTTTTGATTTTCTCTTTGATTTCTGGTTGACCGTTATATTTTTTAATAGCATGTTATTTCACTTTCATGTATTTGTGTTTTTCCTAGACTTTTTTCTTGTGGTTGACTTCTAGTTTCATAACATTCTGGTTGGAAAAGATGCATGATATGGAAGTTTTAAATGTATTTATTAATTTATTTAAAATAACAATAAACCCATATTAAGATAAGTAACATTTTAAAATGAAAAGTAACTATATTTTCCAAAGCACAAAAATATTTAATGAAAAGAATAACATTGACATTTTTCAAATCTTTAAAAAAATTTTTTTTAAATGTTTTTTTATTTATTTTTGAGAGACAAAGAGAGACAGCATGAGCAGGGGAGGGTCAGAGAGAGAGGGAGACACAGAATCTGAGGGAGGCTCCAGGCTCTGAGCTAGCTGTCAGCACAGAGCCCGATGCGGGGCTTGAACCCACGAACCATGAGATCATGACCTGAGCCACCCAGGTGCCCCTCAAATCTTTTTAAAGTCTAGATTAATAGAAGACATCTGGATTCTCATATCTGCTTCTGCATTCAATCTGTTGTGATATTATATGTCATATAGCCTTTGGGAGAGTGCACTATATATATAGTCATAAGAGAATGAAAGTGAAAAAGAGAAATAATGTCTTAATATTATTATAGAAATAGTTTTGATTTCAAAGATTTCCCCTGATAGGTGGATCTTCAGAAGATCCTCAGATCACAATTGGAACTGGTGGTATAGATTATAAATTTAGAGTAGAATAGAACCTTAGAGTTCATGTAGCTTTAATCACCTCTTGTGGATATTTCTGGTTTATACATCTGGACTGAGATTGGGACTACCTCAAGCTCATGTTTTTGGGAATAATCATAAGTTGGCTTTTGGAGATTTTTGAGTTTGATGTGCCTTTGAGGTTTTTGAATAAGCATTTTGATATGTGAATTAGCAGAGATAAGATCTGGACTAGAGTTTTGGCAGTCATTGGCATATACGCACATGGTATTTGAAGCCTTGGGCATGGTGACCTCACCCAGAATATAATGTTTGAAGAGAAAAGAGCCCATGGTCAAACCTGCTTGAACCTCTAGATTTAAAATAGAAGGGCTAGCTAGCAGAGGCGATTAAGAACCAGAGAGGAGGTGGGAAATCAGAGTGTAGTATATGGAAGCCAAGGGAAAGGAGTGTTTCAAGAGAGTAGTCAACTGTGATGCATGCTACCAAGGGGCCAAGCATGATGGGGACTTTTTATTAGAAAATGCCCAGTAGATTGAGAGATCTTTGGTGATTTTAATGAGCTCTGTTATGGAGAACTGGAGGGTGCCAGCCACCCCGGAATTGTTGAAGAGTGAATGAAAAGTATCTATAAATGGAGACTGAGTGCATTCAATTAACTTTTTTGAGAAGTTTGTAAAGGAAAAAGAGAGCAGTAGTAGAAGAGGGTGCTGGATTGAGAGACTCTTGTATGTGTTTTAAGTAAGAAGACTTGTTTAACTATAAGTGCTGATAGGAAGAATCTTTGAGAGAGGAGGGCACTAGAGATATACATGAGGGAAAATGTAATTGGTGGTTGAAGTTTCTTGTAAGACCTGGAGGTGGGGAGATCTTAAAACAAATGAAGTATTTTTATGGCTCCTTTCCCCTAAAAGTTACTTTTTTTGTTCTTTTCCTATTCTCTTTATGAATTATTAGCCTGCATGGTAAGTGAGGAAGTTAAATGGTAAATATAATTCTTTAAAATTTCTTGGCTATTGTTAGTTTTCTCTGAGCCTTTGTGCCTCTTTTATGACATGAGTATTTGGGTGATACTTTGAAGTAAGGATCCTTTATTTGCTTTAAAAAAGTAAATAATTTTTTTTAAGTTGCACACTTATTTGAGATAAGGTGCTCCTGCCTTTTATACATATCATCTTTTTGGGGCGCCTGGGTGGCTCAGTCGGTTGAGCGTCCGGCTTTGGCTCAGGTCATGATCTCACGGTACATGGGTTCGAGCTGCATGTCAGGCTCTGTGCTGACTGCTAGCCCAGAGCCTGGAGCCTGCTTCAGATTCTGTGTCTCTTTCTCTCTCTGCCCCTCCCCTGTTCATGCTCTGTCTCT
Organism: Suricata suricatta; assembly: GCF_006229205.1. NCBI lineage: Eukaryota > Metazoa > Chordata > Mammalia > Carnivora > Herpestidae > Suricata > Suricata suricatta. The sequence goes on along the minus strand of NC_043702.1, from coordinate 135,774,801 downwards.
CAAAAAGAAATAAACGTAAAAAAAAAAAATTCTATGTATCATCTTTTTTTAAAAATGGTTCTCTGTAGAGTTTTTTTTTTTAAGTTTTTATTTATTTATTTTGAGAGAGAGAGACAGAGCACGTACTCGTGCACAGGAGTGCACAGTGGGGGGAGGGGCAGAGAGAGATGTGGGGCTCAAATTCACTGAACTGAACCATCAGATCATGACCAGAGTTGAAATCAAAAGTCAGGGTGCTCATCCCACTGTGACACCCAGGTGCTTCTTTATATATATCATCTTAACCAGATTTTTAAAAAATCATTTTTATAGCCTTAGTGAAATTTTATTTGTTTTTTATTGGAAAATTAGAGACATCCTTAGCTAACTTTTGGAACATGATTATTGTTTTAAGTTTTTTATATTTTATGTATTATAAATAAAACCATGTCAAATATTGTTTCTTTTTTAGTCGTCATGATATTTGACTTTACTCTGAACAAAACAGTATTGTTCACTTAGGCTTTGACTTTTGCATGAAACAACTTGTTTCTCTAAAAGATGCCTGTTAAACTCATTGTAAAATGGCCACTAGAATGAGACTCCTGAGTCACATAAATGAGTAATAAAAGTATTCTTAAAGTTTTCTGAAAAGTGCAATAGAGTGATATAGATTCTATGTTATTTCTCAAAACTGTGGTCATAGGAGTAGCCAATAATTGATCCTTTAAAAACAAATCATGTTGAGGACCCCACATGGTCTTGTTCCTTTCCTTCTCTAGATTCATTTCTTGACATTTGTCCTTTTCAACTCATGGGACTTTTTGGTTTCTTAAAGTGTGTCATGTCTTTTTTGTTTCAGGGCTGTTCCACTTACTGTTCTTACTGCCTGAAAAGTTCTTCCATGCGTCCCTGTGTTCATCCTTTAGGTCTTAGATTTAATGACACTTTCCTCTTCACTTCTCAGATTAGATGAATTTCCTTCTGCTACGTGCTTCTGTGGCATTTCCATTTTTTCCCCTTATTTTCATCTAATTTATAATCTTTTTGAATATCAACTTTCTGAATAAATCTTTAGATTTCTTTAATTGGTGACTCACTGTTATCTCCCATCTGCTTAGCCCTTTTCATTTCTACTATATTCATGGCACTCAGCAAACAGTAAACATTAAATGGATGGCATGGGTTGGACTGGGGAAAAGGTTTTTCACGAGTGTGGAAGAGTACAGTCTGATGCAATACCAAGGAGTTTGCTAAAATCTCTTACCTGCCCTGTTTAGAAGGGAGGACAATAAATAAAATAAAACGTTTTATCCATAAACCTTTGTGAGCAAGCCCTGTCCCCCTGTTCTTTGGTGTGAGTTTGATAAGAGTCAGGACATACCGGTTCAATGAGCATTCTCAGAAGAAGTTAAAGTGCATTGAAGTTTATGGAGCAGAGATTCCATTTGAGGTAGGAACTGAGGATAGAATTTAGGAAAGTCAAGTGCCTCTTGATGAAATTTTTAGAGTATAGGGGATTATGTTATAGATGGTAGCTGAATATGAATATTATGCGAGGCATTATGTGAATGTCTGTTAGCGGTTTGAGAGCGAGCGAGCGAGCAAGCTCTAGATTTAATTTCCAGAGCTGACACTGAATGACCTTGGACTGTTTCCATAGTCTGTCTGATACTGTTTCTTCATCAGTGAAATGGATATATGAACAGTTTTTTCCACAGTTTAAAAACTTCATTTATATAAAAACCTCATTCATTTTTAAAGGCATTAACAACAGAAAGAAAAACAGAAAAGGTATGGAGCTGAAGATCTGCCCTTTAGTAGTGTTCGGTGGGGAGGTGGGATTTTTGGTTCTCTGGGATTGAATGCTTCGTGTTTTTATAAACAAAAATGAAAAAAACAAAGGTCCCTCAAAGCCCATGTCTGTTCTATTATGCATACCCCACTGAGAAAAAGAGCACCGGGAAGAAAACAGAAGAGGACAAGAGAAACCCAGGAGTGGAGCCAGGTCCAGATGGGGGCAGTTTCCCCTGTGCAGTATGTTCTTAGGGTCACTGAGAAGAAGAGGCTCCTTTCTGCCAGGAGTGGGAAGAAATGAGGGTGGGTGGTGGAAAAGGGTAAGTCAGGGATCTTAATGCATAGGGGAAAGGGAAGGAGGGTGATGCGTTGTGCACTTTTCTCCTACCCCATAGCCTCAGTATATAAGAAGAAGGGGGAGAGAGAAGCATAAAGATTTCCAGCTGCATTGGACAGAGTTTTAGATTAAGGGGAGGAGTAAAAGGCAAATAAGGAAAAGGACTGTGGGTTGTGATGGAGACTTAGTCCTTGGCCCACATAGGAGGAACAGAGAAAATGGTAACCATGATTATTAACTATTAACTGCCTTCATGGTCACCCCCGAATAGAGGTCTGTAATTCTAGCTTCTGGTTTAAAGGTATTTTTTGTTTTTTAGTGTTCTGGAACTTCGGAAAAAGAGATGGTCTCGGGTGGTTGGGGAGTAGGATTGGTTCTGTCCACAGATGCTCATCTTTATGTAATCAGCAGTGGTTTGGGAGGCTTGGGGCTTCAAAGAGTAGAATTGAAATAACCTTTATAGAGCTGTAGTTCTCAAAGCTGACATGGGATTGGGATTCCTGTGGACCTTTAAAAATACAGGCTTTTGACCTCTTCACAGATCCACTGATTCAGAAACTCTTGGGGGTGGGACCTCAGCATCTCCGTTTTTTTTTTAATAGTTTATTGTCAAATTGGTTTCCATACAACACCCAGTGCTCTTCCCCACAAGTGCCCTCCTCCATCACCACCACCTCTTTTCCGCCTCCCCCTTCCCCTTCAACCCTGTTTGTTTTCAGCATTCAATAGTCTCTCAAGTTTTGCGTCCCTCTCTCTCCCCAGCTCTCTTTCCCTCTTCCCCTCCCCCTGGTCCTCCATTAGGTTTCTCCTGTTCTCCTGTTAGACCTAGGAGTGCAAACATATGGTATCTGTCCTTCTCTGCCTGACTTATTTCACTTAGCATGATACCCTCGAGGTCCATCCACTTTCCTACAAATGGCCATAGGTCATTCTTTCTCATTGCCATGTAGTACTCCATCATGTATATATACCACATCTTCTTGATCCACTCATCAGGTGATGGACATTTAGGCTCTTTCCATGTTTTGGCTCTTGTTGACAGTGCTGCATGAACATTGGGGTACGTGTGCTCCTATGCATCTGTTTCTAATGTTAACCAGGTGAGCTGCTAGAGCAGGCTCGGAGACCAGAACTCTGCAGCTGCTTGGAGGAAGGCTTTCTGTGGCTGCTTCGAAAATCTCTTGCAGCAGGAATGATTGGGAGTGTATGTATGGGCTATTTGGGAGAGAGTTATCTTTAAAAATATATTTTTAATGTTTATTTGTTTTTGAGAGAGACAGAGATAGAGCATGAGTGGGGGAGGGGCAGAGAGAGAGGGAAACACAGAATCCAAAGCAGGCTCCAGGCTCTGAGCTGTTAGCACAGAGCCTGACGCAGGGCTCGGGTTCACAAACCCTGAGATCATGACGTGAGCTGAAGTTGGATGCTTGGCTGAGTGAGCCACCCACTTGCCCCGAGAATTATCTTTATAGGCTTAAAAACTACCTGCAGAGGTTAAGAGGGAATCATGATTTTAAAAGCCATTTAAATACAAAGGATGTTTTCTGTGTGTCCCTATTTGCTATGGATTCAACACTAGTTATGATGACTTTATGAGTAAAGGTGCCTGTTATACTGGCCTGTTAAGACTAATATTTTATACATTATCCTTAATACCAGTTCATATCATGTGCCCACATTTTTTAAAGGAGCCAAGTGTATTATCATAATATATTTAAATAAATATGTATTTGTGTGTGTATGTGTGTGTGTGTGTGTGGTATATCTCATTCATTGTGGTTAGGGTCTTTTTGGGTTTTGAGAGAAATTTTCTGTAAATCTGTAGATTTATTCATGGAAGTAATGCCTTTTAGATTTAGAAAATTAATCATAAACATGTATAAATATGAACAGTAAATATAAAAATAGGAAAATTATAGTTAAGGAGAGGAGAGGAAGTCAGATATGAGATTAATATGGAAAACAGAAGAGGGAAAAATGTCATAGAAAATGAGAGGTAAATAGGGTAAAAAAGGAAAATATAACATTTGAAGAGAATATAACATTTAATTTTCAGGGAATGAATATAAATGTTTCTCTAATTTTAAGTGAACTTTTCTTAAGTAAGAATGTACTAATGAGTTAAAGAACCAGAGATGATAACAAAGTATCAGGAAATCCACCTTGGCCTTCAGCTCACTTTAGCCTGTAGGATTTTAGAAGGAATGGTATAGCATGGGTTTTAGGAGAAAGAATACATTGTTTACTGATTGAGTTAATTGAATATAATCTAGGACAGTGTACCTAGATCTAATTCCAGTTATTTCAATTTTTACGTTAGGATTCCAGCTTCTTACTGTCTGTTAGAGACCCTTGGCATCTTGGAATCTGTGTTACTGGGTTTTGTTGGAAGTCAGATAGAGTTAAGGTCTCTGGAGGATGGCATTCCGCAATATCTCCAGACTTCCAGAGCCAGGGAACTTGATTGCTAACTGTATTCTCAACAAGATAGATTTGTTTGCCAAGTTGTAGCCTGGTAGTTAATGGTACACACCTCTCTTAATTACCACAGAGAATCTGTTCTGACGGGGTCACACTGTTCCCCTCTGAGAAACACTAAAACTTTATATGAGGTTGAAGCCATATGTCTAGTAGTTAATTTTTGCCCTGGGTGAGTAGCTGGGAGAAATGTCTTCCCTTTCTGAGTAGTTTCTGATGTTCGCTGACTCTAGATAGTAATGTTTTACTGCTCATTACATTGTTCATGTCCAGAGTGAATAACTGAACCTCCAGTGCAGTTTATACATAGTTCTTGAACTTTTTTTTGAACTATACAAAAGTTTTTGAACTTTTTTTTGCCTAATCATAGCAAGGCTTTTACTTGAACAAGTAAATACAGAGCAAAAGCATTATCTTTTTCTCCAGCCGTCTGATTCATTGCACATTAATGATGATATGCTTTTATCAAATGACTTCCATTCTTTCCATGGCATCATACATTTAGTTTCTTATATGGTCACTTGTAACCCTCTTCTTTACACTATTATCAGCAAGGTCAGTTATGCTTTTTGTGTATGTGGTCTGTATAGTTTATTTTACCAGGTATTATAGGCTACTTGCAAAATAGTATGCGAGTTTCACTCTCTTGTTCTTTCTTTTGTACCTGGCTTACTAGCCTAGTGATGTATGTTGTGTTCCTCTTTCTTTCTTATGAGTTTTCTAGCCTGGGTTTTTAAAACATCTCTTCTGCTTCTGTGATCATGTTTATTGTTGCTGCTGTTGATTTACCCCTCTCCCTTCCCTGTTTGTCTTTTCACTGGCAGTCTTGCTCTGATCCCTCTACTATTTCTGTTTAAGTTGAGATCATAACAGCTTTCAACATTGCCATTTGCTTTTCTGTTCATGGAAGGTCTCTGTTGATAGGAAGGTAAGTAAGAAGACATAATCCTTAAGATGCCTGCAACCTTGTGGAGAGACTGATACGGCTGCTATTTGTAGCTTTATTATATAACTTAGCACATTGTATATTTGTTTTTATGTGTGCCTTCACTAGATTGTGAGCATTAAGTGCTTAAGGAATGTTCATTGAATGAATGAATGAATGAATGATGTGTATGTGTGTATAATGATAAGGGCTCTGAACAAAGTTAACTGAGTGCTTTTGAGGAAACAGGTGAAGTAGTAGTACTGTTAAGGAACAGTTGGGAAAGATTTGTACTAGATGACATTAATATTTGGACTTGTAGGATATTACTACCCAAGAAAATGTAGGAAAAGAAGATACGGTGGTAAATTTCTGGATGTTTAGAAAATGCATTCTAGATACGGCATTTTGACAGGAACAATTGGTGTACAGTGAAGATAGCAAGGAGGCTAAGAGAAATTAAGGTTGTGAAGGATTCCAGGTTCCATCATGCTAAGGAATCTGGAATTTTATCCCATAGGTGATAGTCATTGAAGAGTTTTAGAAGCAGAGTTGCTAGGTTCTTTTTTTAGAAAGATAATTATGATTGTGATATGGAAAATAGATTAGGAGCAGAATAATTTAGGAAGCTTTTACCATAATTTGGGCTAAAGATAATTTTTTGAACAGAGGCGAGGGGAAGAGAGGGAGAGGGAGAGAGAGGTTAGAAATATCTTAATTTTTTTCAGCAGCTTTATGGAGGCGTATTTTATGTATCATAACAGAAATGTCTTAAAGATAGTATTGACTTGGTAACTCAGCAAATGTTGGTGAAGGAGAGGCAGTAATGTCCCAGATGAACTGGATGCGTGACAACCCCATTTGCTAAGAGAAAAAGAAGAAACTATTTTGAAGATCAGCAATAATGAATTTCGTTCTGAACTTGATAAATTTGAAATTCCAGTGTGATTTGGAGATGGACTGTCTATAGACTGAGAACTTGGGTCTAGAGTTCAGAGATAGACATAGGACAGAAATAAGATGTTTAGGAAGTGGTTGAAAGTGTGTGAGATTGCCAGGGAAGGAGAGGCTAGGAAAGAAGAGCTTTGGGAATGGAACCTTTTGAAATGCTACCATTGATGAATTGGGCAAAAGTAGAGAAGCCATCAGTTAAGGGGGGAAAAATATCAAGAGGATAAGGAAAATAGGACAGGTATGTTTTACTGATTCCAAGAGTAATGAGTATTTCAAGATGAAAGCTTAAAAACCCAAATGTGGTAGTGTTATACCCATCTGGAAAATTATGTCATATAGACTATATACACACCCAGATATACGTATATACTTAGTTTTAATTATTTTTCCACTTTATCTTCATAAAAACAAACGTGGGTCAGGAAAAATAAATTTTTAGACTTTAGAAAGTATGGACTTTTTAGTTGAAGAACTGTTTATAAGAAAATGAATTTGAAGAACAAAGGCTAAATTTTATCAATGGATTAAAAAAATGTTTTCTGGTGACCAGAGATAACCCTCTCTCAAAAGAATTGTCATAGACATTGTCACTGAAATTTTCTGTATTTTCTCTCTCTCTCTCTCTCTCTCTCTCTCTCTCTCTTTCTCTAATGTTTGGTTATTTTTGTAAGAGTGACAGATAGAGCACAAGCAGGGGAGGGGCAGAGAGAGAGGGAGACACAGAATCTGAAGCAGGCTCCAGGCCCTGAGCTGTCAGCACAGAGCCCCACACGGGGCTCGAACTCATGAACTGTGTGAGATCATGACATAAGCTGAAGTCGGACACTTATCCGACTGAGCCACCCAGGCACCCCTGTTAACATTTTAATAGTTGGCTAGACCAAAAGTATCTTTATGAGAAAGTAAAATGAGTTACTTTTTTGATCTACATTGGCATCTCTGGATGGGAGTTTTTGTGGTTGGAAACATTTAAACTATTTGTATATGTGTTAATTTTAGTTTTTCTATCTGCCTTGTCTATTTTTATTTTTTAATCTTATTATTTTTTAATGTTTTACTTATTTTTGAGAGAGCGAGCGAGCAGGGGAGGGGTAGAGAGAGGGAAACACAGAATCCAAAGCAGGAGCTCTGAGCTGTCAGCACAGAGCCTGACGTAGGGCTCGAACCCAAGAAACGTGAGATCATGGCCTTAACTGAAGTCAGATGCTTAACCAACTGAGCCACCCATTTATTTTTATTTTTATTTATTTTAAATGTTTTATTTATCTTTTGAGAGAGAGAATACAAACAGGGCAGGGACAGAGAGACAGAAGGGAGACAGAGGATCTGAAGTGGGCTCCAGGTTCTGAGCTGTCAGCGCAAAGTCTGAGGTGTGTCTCAAACTCACAAACCATGGGATCACCCAGGCACCCCACAAAATAATTCTATATTGATAAGAAAATCTGACTATTATTAAGCTGTTTAGTCAGCATAAGCAGATCATGATCTTTCTCTTTGAGTCATGGTATAATCTTTTTATCTTTTTTTTTTTTTTTTTTTTTTTTACTGTGCTAACATATATACTACTGGGGCACCTGGGTGGCTCAGTCAGTTAAACGTCCAACTTGGGCTTGGGCCATGATCTCATGGCTTGTGAGTTCAAGCCCCATGTCTCACTCTGTGATGACAGTTCAGAGCTGGGAGACTGCTTTGGATTCTGTGTCTTCCTCTTTATTTGGTCCAAACCGACTTGGTCTCTCTCTCTCTCTCTCTCTCCAAAAAAAAAAAAATATTTTTAAAATACATGATGTAAAATGTACCATCTTAACCATTTTTAGTGTATAATTTAGTATTAAGTGCACTTATAGCATTGTGCAGCCGTCATCACCATCCATGTCCAAAACTCTTTCCATCTTGCAAAACTGAAATTCTATACCCATTAAATAATAGCTCCCCATTTCTCGCTTTCTCAGCTCCTGGCAACCACGATTTTACTTTTTGTCTCTATGATTTTGACTACTCTAGGTACCTTATATACATGGAATCATATAGTATTCATCTTTTTAACTGGCCCACTTCATTTAGCTGTTTTCAGAGCTCATCTGTATTATAGAATATGTCAAAATTGCCCCTTGTTTTAAAAAAAATTTTAAATATTCATCTTTGAGAGAGAGAGGGAGGGAGGGAGAGAAAGAGAAAAGATGGGGCACAGAGAAAGGGAGAAGGAGAGAGAATCCCAAGCAGGCTCTGCATGGAGACCAACATAGGGCTTAAACTCACAAATCGTGAGGTGATGACCTAGCTGAAATCAAGATTCAGATGCTTAACTGAGCTACCCAGGTGCCTCTTACTTTTTTGAGCGGCTGCCATACTGTTTTCCACAGAGGTTATATCATTTGACATTCCCACAAATAGTACACAAGAGTTCCAGTTTCTCCACATCAACACTTATAATTATTTGTTGTTGTTGGCATTTTTGGTATCGCCATCCTAGTTGGTGTGAAGTAGTCATGGTAGACTTTTGAATGATTTAGTTTTCTGAAGAAAAATAAGGTTACTCAATTATCAGTGACTCTTAACAGGGCATAAAGATAATTTTTAGAGTTGACAAAATCCTTTTCTGACATTCATGAACGTTACGATAAATGATAGTATTTTCCTTTGCAAATATGATAATATTGATGTTATTGATGTTGAATGTTGATATTATTGATGTTGAATGCCGATGATTTGATTGCAGGTAAATTGGCAGGATGAGGAGCAGCAAATCAAAAGAGGTGCCTTTATCGAATCCAAGGAACTCTCAAAGCAAGGATACTGTGCAAGGTATGACCTGTTTCCTTTAAGTTGAACTTAATGCCTTGTTTAGGCATGTGTATAAAATTCTGGCCTAGTCAGTAAATGAAAATTATATAAACGCTTTGATTTATAAAAGATAGATAAATGTTTTGAATTCAGTTTCTTTTAAATATACAGGTGTCTCACCTTCAAAGGTGTCCTATGGTAAACTTTTTTTTATAAAGGAAAACAGTCTTTTTAAAAAAGAATCCATATATGTAAAATTAGTTTTACATAGTTTCCCAGAAATTCCGATAAATTCTGATTAATGTCAATAAGTGGTATAGTTTAGGTCCTAATATAGTTTTAGACCTCAATAGTGCACAGATAAGGAAAGGAAAAGTCTCACCAAACTCTTTTTTTTTTTTAATGATGCATTGGGGGTAACTTTAATTTAGGGCATGATATATTTTGAGGTACATTGACAAGCTAGAGTACATCTGAAGGAAGATTATGGGGTTTGTGAGGGGTCTGGAAATCATGTCACATAAGGAACATTTGGTGGAAATGAAATTTCCTAGAGAAAGTTTATCCTAGAGAAGGATGATTCAAGGAACTGTGTGGCCTTATGTTATCTGAAGGGCTGTTATCCGAAAGACTAGATTTTACCTTTGTTTCTATTGGTAGATTTAAGTCTAGAATATTTTTCTAATCTTTTCAGCTTCATAATGTGAAATATACTAAAATATAAAATTTTGTATCGGTTTAGGTCATTGGGACACATTGAGAGTACTGCTTGCTGTTGGGGGGGGGTGTGATGGGACTGAGTGGGGACGTCAGTCCAGTTGTCCTGAGGACCAGTGGAATCATGTCTAATACAGCTCTAACATACGCTAGGAAACTTGGCTTTATAGGCTGGGAAAAGAATCAACCTATACTGTTTTGGCTCAGTATAATAAAACATTTGCTGAGGAGTAGTTCTGCTTGATAAAATGGTTCTTGAAGTCAAGTGCATTTAGGAGCTGATTAAAATGCAGATTTTGAGGACTACTTCAGAGATTCTGATTCAGTAAATATCACTGTTTCCTAGCAGATACAACCATATCGTGGGATGCACTTTCTCAGAACAAGGCTGCAGTAAGTAGTTATCACTTCTATTTAATTTTCTGGTTTAAAATTGATTTCCTGTTATGGATGAATAGATTAAATTTTTTTCTTTAGTGCTTTTTGGATAGTAAAAAAAAAAAGTCAAAGATTTTGGTTAGGAGTTAAATACCATATATTACAAAATGAACATTACTGACAACTGCTAATAGTAAAGGGATGGATAATGGAAACATTACTTCAGGCATCAGGAACAGTAACGTAACACATAAAATATTAAAGTAATTTGTGCTGTTTATTCTCCTTTAATAAATTTGTTCATCTGGTATGTTGAAATGAAGATTTAAAACAAAATGCATTTGGGAATATAGGGCTATGTCTGTGTAGAAGGCTCAGAGTCAGAGAGGAAATGAAAGGAACCAATTTTTATTTAAATTCTGCTAACGTGTAGTGTGATATTGGTTTTAGGAGTAGAGTTTGGTGACTCCCCATTCATACAGCTTCTTTAATGGACTGTCAAGCTCCCTTTCTTGTGGCAATAGCAGGCTGTTTTCTGTCAGCAGTGTTGAAGAATGACTATGGGCAACTTTTTTTCATTTGTGTTCTGTCCAGTCTTGTCTACAGTTTAGGAACCCAGATTTGGCAAATTTGGTCCATAGTCCCTTCAAAGGAAGACTTTTTCCTTTTTCTTTTTTTATTTGCTGTCCAGAAAAATTACTCCCCTAATATGTCCTTTCTTTGTTTTCTTTTGTATTCTACCTGAATTTGAATCACTTATTTCCTCACTGTGTGAATATGGTATTTTTTTGTCCCCTGATCTTCTGAACTGGTTTGAAAATGCATCTGGAAAAGGTACTATAACCTAGATTTGGTCACAGTGTAGGGCCAAAGACAGCATTGTATGTATTCTCTCTTTCAAATGAGCATTATATATCTACAATGTAGGAATAGTTTTTGTCCCCACTTTAACTTAGAGTTACCCTGACTTAGAGCTGAACTGTCAATTGTCATTTTTCAAAACTATTGTGTTTTGAAAAATAACTTTTCTTTAAAGTTTACTTTTGAGAGAGAGAGATAGAGAGAGAGAGGGAGAAAACAAGCAGAGGTGGGGCAGAGAGAGAGGGGGAGAGAGAGAGAATCCCAAGCAGGCTCTGTACTGTCGGCACAGAGCCCGACGTGGGGCTTGAACCCACAAACTGTGAGATCATGATCTGAGCTGAAACCAAGAGTTGGGTGCTTAACTGACTGAGGCACCCAGGTGCCCCTAAAAATAACTTTTAAGGATGATAAAGGGCTTATAATATAAATGGGAGAAAAAGCCTGATAATAGAATATAAATGATTATTCCAATTTTGTGAGTACATTGTACCACAAAAGTTTGAAAGAAGATAAATCAGAATTTTACGCAGTGTTTAACTCTGTGTGGTGGAGTTTTGATGATTTTAATTTCATTTTTTATACCTTTTCTGTACTTTAAAAGCTTTTTCCTATAAGCATATAATTAGGGGGAAATGGTTTTTAAATAATTGAGAACATTGGTGGTCATACCAGAAGTTGACTTCTCCTGTAAATTGTGTGGAAACCTGAGTTCTATCTTGTGAATTTTGCCTTTTTTGTGAAACTTAGTTTATAGACCTAAGACTATTAAAAAGTTGTAGTTGTTTGAACAGTTCTAAAATTTTAGTCCATCTGAGTTTTTCTTTTCTAATTTTTCCACGAAAAATGCACAGGGTATGTACATAATGATGCACAACATATAATGTCAGAAAGTGTACTGTTTTAAAAAACAATTAAAAAAATAGGTCAACAAAACAAATAGAAACTCTCAGATATCCTCCAGAATCTTTTTTTTTTTTATTTTAAAAGATTTTTATTTATTTTTGAGAGAAGAGAGAGAGGGGAAGGAGCAGGGAAGGGCAGAGAGAAAGGGAGAGAGAGAGAATCCCAGGCAGGCTCCATGTTATCAGCACAGAACCCCCACGAGGGGCTCGATCTTACAAACTGAGAGATCATGACCTGAGCTGAAATCAAGAATCAGGTGCTCAACTGACTGAGCCACCCTGCTGCCCCTCTTAAGAATCTTTTTGATTTTTCTTGTCCGAATGTGGGCAGCATTGTACTACCTGTTACTATAGCTGAAGTAATAAATAGTAAAAAAACTAAAACTGCAAAAAGGCATTCCTGAATTTTTCCCACTTTAGAGAACGGTATTGGACAGTATAGTTTAAGTAGCTGTGTAAATCAGTAGTAGCTGGTTTACTACAGAATTAACCTGTTTGTTGTGATGGTGTTTAAACTTCAGCTGAGACACATTGAAAACAAGTTAGAAGTTGCCCCTACAAGTACAGCTGTGTTCGGCCCTGTCATGGACACCAAGAGATCTTCTGCAAGTGCTACCCGAAAAATAAGTAGGAAAGGTACGTGAGATGTTCCTTCCAGAAATACAAATATATTAAATCTTTGGCGGTTTGTTTCAATTTAATTTCCTTTTATAGTTCCATACATTTGCTTGCTCTCTTGTCAGGGACCGTATCTCATCAACATGTAGGCTTTTTGTCTTTGGTGCTGAGTGGTTATGAAGCAGCCTTACATTCAGTGACTACAGATGATTTTACCATCTTCTGTTGAGGGACATTAGCATCATTGCATCACCTTTGACAGTGATTCTTCCTTTGTTTTTCATGATCAGAATTTGACTTTAAGTCTTTGAGATATATCTATATTTTAAATTCACAGATATATCACTTGGAGATCTAGTTGATTTAATAAGTTTTACTTATTGTTTAGGGAATTAAACCATAATTGGAATTATCTGTCTCATAGATAAATTGACACAATGCCATTGCTTCCTCTGGTTACCTTTCATATATGTAATTGTGTGGTTTCTTAATTAGTGGACTAGGACCTGGAGGTTAGTACTTTCCATTTAAACTGTGTTTTTTTTTTTAAACCTCTGAGTCTGTTGAATTTTATTTGATAATTCTTTTTTTGAGTGAGAGCCTTTGACCAAAAGGAATTTTATATGTAGAATTTGTTGTGCATTTCCTTATTCAGAATACAGTTATTTCCTCTATAGATTGAGTGACTTGTAATAGTTTAACCTGAATGTTTTCTATACACTATCCAACTAGAGATGCCAGAAGTAATAGACAAGTTATTTACAGAAACACTACCCACATTCAGAGGCAGTCGTAGATTATATCGTATGTGCTTACGGATTTCCTCTTTCTACAGATGGGAGACACCTGGATGAGTCTTGGGTTCATGCTCCAGCCTCCAAATCTTGGAAATCACGAAAAGAGAAATCTCGCAGCCCTCTCAGAGTTACCACCCTGGAGAGCAACATAAGGAAAAATAACCGCGTGGAGTTTCGTGAACCTTTGGTTTCTTACAGGTTAGTGTTTAACAGTATATTATCAACTAGGATTAGCCTGTAATATTTACATTTAAGATTATAATTTATTTTCTGAGTTTTTAATAGCACTCTGGCTCTAGTATTATTACCGTTTTCATTTTCCACAAAGGTAAAGCAAAAATCTTGTATATGATGAAATACTGGCTTTCTACTCTTTCACAGATTAAATATTTAGGGAAAAGAAGTAGTGACCCCAGGCTACCACCATTGTAGTTTATGTTTCCTACAGACAAATTCTTCAGTCTCTGAAAGTATGGCTTTTTTTTTTAATATCTCAGATTAAGTGTTCTACATAATGAACTTTGTATAGCTTAGTTGTTTTCTCCTCCTCTTCCTCCTCCTCCTCCACATTTAATCAGTTACCTGAAATTTCTTTCCTATTGAGAATGTGAGTTGGTTTATTATTTTAATTTATTGCTAGTGGTTCCTATAAGCAACTATTGTCAGATATTCAGGATTGATGTATGAATTTTGATAGAATGGATAACATAAAATGATGTATATATTTTTTAGCTGATAATTTAGGATATTAAGTAGATAAAGTTATAGAATTTTATATTTGAGGAACATTTTACTAATGATATAGAAGTGTTAAAATGCTCTTAATATAGCAAACAGTAATAAATATTAAACAGTGGGCCTTATATTTCTTTGTTTCATTAACATTTTTAGTGTTGTAAAATGTCAACCAATAATCAAGGAGTTTCATGATGGTGCTACATACTATCATGTTTTTACTCTTAAATTTGAGATCAAGAATTTGGGAGATGGAGGTAGATCATGAGTTCATATCAGTCTATAATGTCAATATTTGATTTGATTCAGTTTTGAAATACCTAAGTGAAAATACTCAGTAGGCATTTGAAAATTTGGATAGAAATGTGTGTGGAAAGATCAGGGCTGGGAATATAAATTTGTGAGTTATCACAAGTATTGAAGCGATAAAGATGGTGATGGAAATATAAGGAGAAGACCAGGGAATTAATTTGGTGTAAAAGTTCATAGTTTAGTAAAAGGAGAAAGAAAAATGTGAAAAATAATCGGAGTTCAGAAGTCTTTAACCACACAAAAGCAACTTGTCTAGAAACATAATCACTATTGGAATTGAAACTAAGTTACTCTTTAGTCTTCCTGCAAAGAAGACTACTTGATATTTAAATTTTTATAAATTATGTATCTTTTAAGATAAGAAAAAAATACCTATAGGAAAGCTGTGAATAGAGCATCCTTCACCTGGCTGACTCCATTCATCACTTAAAACTTCTCTTTTAAAGCACCTTCTATATGAAACATTTCCAAATCTGTTTCCCTCCCATTCCATTCCCACAGCCTATTTAGCCCTTCCTGTATGCTTTTATCATACAATATAACTTCCTCTGTTATACGTGTTTTCATGTTGCTTTATATTTTGATTCCATATCTGTTACCATTAATTGTAAGGCTGTAAATCTATCTTATTGTCAAAGCATTAGCTTAATGCCTGTCATATGCTAAGTGTATTCTGTAAATATTTTTGCCTAACATTTATTATGAAAATTTTTGTATTTACAGAAAAGTTGAAAGAATTGCCCAATAAACACCCTTATATGTATTCAGTAAATATTTAATGAAAGAGTGAATGAAAACTGTAAAAATACTTTTTTCTTTTTCTAGTTGGGGGAAAGATCAATTGTCCTTCCCTTTTTAAGATTGTGACATGATATGTAAACTACTGTTTTATGCTTTATTTTATTCTTTACATATGCTAATTTTATACCTAAGTCGTTTAATCTATGAATTGTTGTGATTTGGTAAAGGTAGTGCAGATAACTGAATTTAGTCTTGATCTCTAGTGGAAGCTACAGGAGTCATTTCTCAGTCCCCATCTTGTTTAATAATCAACCACTCAGTACAGGGTCTGATGTTTTTTGGGTCATGGATTCCAATGAGAATTTGATGAAAGCTGCAGACTATCTCCGTAGGAAAATGCATATGCTCTTAGACTCACAATAGATATAATTACCATATTATGCTGTAACAGAGTTATGGCTTTAAGAATTTTTGTGGTATTTAGAGTTTTATGCCTCTACATGAAACATCTAGATCACTGCTACATAATAGAGCCGTTAATGGGAGCCAGACATGCAATTTAAATACTTTTACTAGTCACATACATAGACACATGAAGATGTTTTATGTTCTTTTTTTTGTTGTCATCCTAAGTCTTTAGAATCTGGTATATAATTTATATTGTAGCACATCTCCCATTGGGGCTAATCATATTTCAAGTGCTCAGTAGTCACGTGTATCTACTCTTCAGACATTGCAGATCCAAATTTTATAATTTTGTTGGGTATTTTTTCATAAATCATGTGCACTTGTTACTGCTGAGGCTTGTCTTCATTAACCTCACTTTCAATAAACTACTTCTGTTACTACAATATGACTTACTAGGATGATATATAAAATAAAAATAATCTCTGGAGGAAGACTTTTGCTAATGTTTTTAGGATAAATACTTTGGCTATGCCTGCTCACCTTGGCTTATTGAACAGTTTCCAGATTTGCTTTATATACATTGAAGCTACCAAAAAAAGTGATCTATGGTTTAGAGAGGTTTAACTTTACTTAACTACATTTATTTGGAGGAAAACATTTATTATACCTCCGCTTTATTTCTACTCCCAATCTATTTGTTAATTTGGTACATTATTTAGAAGTTACAAATACAAAATTTGAGTACTTATTTCCCCATACTTAAGATGTCATAGAGGAGTAAAATACATATTTTGGTAACAGGTGTCAAGTGAATATCCAAAGTCAGATTGTAATCCTATTTTCTGGGGTTCTTAAAGAAGTCTCTCCATACATGTTTTACATATTTCTTATTTTACATGTGCAGATTATGATTTAGATTATTTTCTATCTAACTTGATAGAGGTGACATTGAGCATTGAATCTTACTGTCAGTGATGGTTATTTTGTTATTTAACCTACTGGAATTTCTAGATTTTTAAAAAATCTTTAATGTTAGATTAGAGTTCTCCCTTCAGTTTGTATGACTGGTTTCAGTTTGGTTTTTGTACTCCTTGTTCAAAGCTTATTATTTTTTAATAATAGGGAAATCCATGGCACATCTTCCAATATAAGTCCTAGCCATCTAGAGTCAAAGCATGTATATTGTGTGGATGTTAATGAAGAAAAGCCTGAGAGTGGGAACCGGCCGATCTGCAATCGAGAGGAATGGAACACACCTTGCTGTGATTTTGACAGCTCTCAGTCATCTGCCATCAATGATACAGTGGTTAGGTTTTTAAATGATCGACCAGCAATTGATGCATTGCAAAATTCTGAATGTTTGATTAAGATGACAGGTCCTATGAGAACTGAGGAAGAAAAGCCTAGTAGAGCAAAAGGAAATGAGAAAGCTTCTGTAAGTAACATGGGCCATGATGTTGATCCAAAAGTGTTACGGATAACTGACTCTTCTCCGTCCTCTGCGAGTACTTGTAATTCCCAAAGGTTAGATATCTTAAAGCAGCGACAACATGATGTCAAACTGGAGAAACTCAAGGAGCGAATTAGGAAACAGTGGGAACACTCGGAAGAAACAAATGGCCGGGGCCAGAATCTGGGTCATACTGACCATCCAGTAATGGTTGTTAACGTTGATAACTCAGTGACAGCGAAAGTCAGGAAAGTGGCAACAGCACCACCTGCTCCAACATACAAAGGTTTGTAATGAGTCTTTGTATCTTTCTCTCTTCCTGCCTTCTTGTCCCCATTCTCCCTAGGATGCATTTGAGTAGAGAGGATCATCTTTAGAACAGGGCGTGATTCTCAGATCAAATTCTTGAGAAATTAATTCAAGATGGGGGTTAAAAATACAAATTCCTGGATGCTACACTGGACCTAAATCAGAATTTCTGGGTATAGAGTCCAGAATTAGAATTTTAAACAAGTCCCTCAGGAGACTAAGAACCCCATCTGAATAGTTAATAAGTTGAACAAAAGAGAAAAGAAGAATTAGTATCATGAAAACTGCACAAATATTACTCTTATTCCACCATTATATTTGGATTGTTATTAAGAATTCTTTCAAAAGTAAATATTTAAAATTATAATTTAGTTAATTCTAGTTACATTTGGTTACAGAATATTTTGGCACTGATATTTCGATCCTGTTATTTTAAGCTTTGAGTTTTGACAGGGATTCTCTCCCCACCATGTTTGAGAAAACAAATATTTAAATCAGGATTCTATCAACATAGATTTTCATTGAGAAAATGCTTTCCTAAGAAAGTTTTTGTTTTGTAGTCAACTCAAGTTTTTAATATATGGAGGTTTTAAGGAGTTTATATTTTTATGTTCCTGAAATTATTTTCACAGGGTTATTCATGTGATGTTTTTAATAAAGAGTTGACTCATTGATCAGATTAGTCCATGTTAGATTTTTGTCATTAAAATCTGCTACCATAGCCTTTCTTTTGTGGACACTTTTCAAAGTTCAGTTTTTCTAGATAAGTGTATGAAGATCAAATTTTTCTGTTAATTTTAAGTTATTAACAAACAGGGCAATTTTTGCTATATAGTTAATTTTGTTTTGTATTTGTCTAACTTTTTTCTGATCATCTTTGAGTTTTTTGTAGTCCTAAGGTGGTCTTCTCCAGAATGAATTTTATATGTACAGTTAGAGCAATTATCAGTTTTATTTATTTTTATTTTTTTAATGTTTATTATTTATTTTTGGGAAAGAGAGATAGAGCGTGAGTGGGGGAGAGTGAGAGGGAGACACAGAATCTGAAGCAGGCTCCCGGCTTTGAGCTGTCAGCACAAAGCCTGACACGGAGCTTGAACCCATGAACCGTGAGATCATGACCTGAGCCAAAGTCGGACATTCAACCGACTGAACCACCCAGGCACCCCTAGAGCAATTATCAGTTTTGTTTTGTGTTGTTTATTATGTTTTGCTAATTATAATTCACTGTGAATTTGATAAAAGATGGATAATTTGCATTTTATTCCTGCTAATTTATGATAAAATTGTGAGAGTTCCCTTCCCTTTAGAATACTGAAAACTTGCTCTTGTTATTCAGGTTTGGTCTACTGTACTATTAATTAAATTATTTCATATCCTTCTAGTCACTTGTGCACAATGTAGTAATTGTCCACACTGTTGACAGAGCAAATACCAATGTTCTTGTTGGTCCTGAGATAGTGATTATCCAAAACTTTTGCTATATTAATGTCAGATCCATTAAATGAAGATTGTACATTTAAGGTGTGTTTATTCTAGAAATCAAAGTTTTGAAATTCCAAAAGTTACTTCAGTAAGACAAAGTTAAGATGGTCAACCTAAATCCATTTTTATTTAATAATTTACAAAAGTCTAAAAATAAAAAATAGAACAAAACAAAACAAACACAACTCAAAAGAACCTAAGTGAATATCTTAAAATCTTAACTTCCTCTTTGAGCTGGTGACTGGATTTCACATATACCTTTTACTTATTAATTTTTTAACCTGCCAGTTTTCATATAAAAATATTTTATAGGGGCAGTTGGGTGGCTCAGTCAGTTAAGTGTCTGACTCTTGATCTCTGCCTGAGTCTTAATCTTGGGTCGTGGATTTGAGTCCCACATTGGGCTCCCTGCTGGGAGTAAAGCCTACTTAAAAAAAATATATATGCTAATTTATGAACTATAGCATATATTTGTGAAATTATAACAATATGGTTTCCAGTGTCTTGAGCAATGGATTTTTCCCAACACTGAAAAACTATTTTTGTCAACACTTTGTCAGTGAAAATTAAAAGGATCTTAATATACTATATTCTAAAATGATATTTTACTTTCATTCGTTCAAAATTCAAAAGTGTCTACCAGAGAAAGCTCTTATGCTCCAACTACATGGTCCCCTTTCAGGAAATTACTTGTGTTAACAATTTGTATATTCTTCCAGAGTTAATTTTTACATACACAATTTCTTTCTCTTTTTGTGCAGTTGTCAGTATATTAAACCCATTCTAAACCTTGGTTTTTCATTTCTGTCTTTTATTTGTTTAAGTGTTTTGAGAGAGACACACAGTGTGAGTGGAGGAGGGGCAGAGAGACAGAGAGAGAGGAGACCATCCTAAGTAAGCCCCACACTGTCAGTGCAGAGCCTCATGCAGGCTTAAACTCAAAAACCATGGGACCATGACCTGAGCTGAAATCAAGAATCAGATGCTTAACCAACTGCGCCACTCAGGTGCCCCTGGTGTTTTTGTTTTTTTTTTTTTAATTTAAAGACATAGAAAGTGTTCTATGATTCTGCTTTAAAATTTCAACTAGTGAACACAAACAGTGTTTATGTGATTTTTGGCTTATACTTAGTTGTTTGTATACATTTTTCTTCCTGATGTAAATGCCCATGAAGTTTAAGACCTTATATTGATCATCCTTATTTTATTTCAGAGCCTAGGACAGTGTCTTGAACATAAGTGCACAGTAACTTTTGTATTCTAGTCAATAAATTAGTAGGGAAAAAAGGGACAAAGCATGGAAATACAGTCCTCTTGCCTGTCCTCAGGGGATCCTTTCCAGACCCCCCAGTGGATGTCTGAAACTGTACAGTACCAAACCCTATAAATACTATTTTTTCCCTACATATACTAATATACATACATACATACCTATGATAAAGTTTAATGTATAGATCATATATAATAACTATTAGCAAAAATAACTAGAACAATTATAACAGTACACTGTAATAAATGTTAAGTGAATGTAGTCTCTCTCAAAATCTTAAAAAAAATTTTTTAATGTTTTTATTTTTGATACAGAGAGAGACAGAGCATGAGAGGGGGAGGGGCAGAGAGAGAGAAGGCGACACAGAACTGGAAGCAGGCTCCAGGCTCTGAGCCAGCTGTTTGCACAGAGCCTGACGCGGGGCTCGAACCCACAAATGTGAGATCTGACCTGAGCCGAAGCCGGAGGGTTAACTGACTGAGCCACCCAGGCGCCCTTAAAAATTTTTAAGTTTTCCTTTAAGTTTAAAAATTTTTTAAAGTTTATTTATTGAGAGCAAGCTAGGGAGCGGCGGGGAGAGAAAGAGAATCTCAAGCAGGCTCCATATTGGCAGTGCAGAGCCTGACGCATGGCTTGAACTCAAAACCACGAGATCATGACCTGAGCCAAAATCTGGAGCCAGACATTTAACTGACTGAGCCGCTCAGGGGCCCCTCTCAAAATTGTTGTACTGCCCCTACTCACCCTTCTTGTGATGATAAAATCCCTGTGTGATGAGATGCAGTGAATGATACAGGCACTGTGACGTAGCCTTAGGCTCCTGTTGGCCTTCTGATCATTTGATCCTGGACCGTGGTTGACAGTGTGTAATGGAAGCTGCAGAAAACAAAGCAGTGGATAAGGATGACTATGGTAAAATCGGGGGACAGAAAAGGAAACTGGGGTAGACATTGCAGGCTTCTTAAAGCTAACTTCTAAATAAAAATGCAAATATAAAGAAAGGCTCCCACAGAACCCAATGTTTCCTGAGGAGGGAGGAGAAAAAATGATAGAGTTGGATGCAGAGAGATGGGGTGGGGCCGATGGTGATGAAAAGTTGAGAGAGAGATGTGCATGGGACTGCCACACTTTCTTATGACAAACTGTAGCCTGGGCACTACATTTATACATTTTTTCCTTGCAGAGGAAAAAGCTGAATAGATTAATTTCTATTAGACATGTAATTTCTTTTAGACATATAATTAGTTTACCAGTGCATTTTATTTAACACTTCTAGAGTGCTTTTATTAGTTTTTTACTCCAGTCTATTGTTTATATTGATTTAATTTTACAAATATTTATTGGGTGCCAATTCTTTGATAAGTAGAGATCATATGAAAATAGAAGTCTTTATACTACTCTGGTTATCATCCATATTCATCATTTTTATGATTTTATAAAATAACATTCCAAGATAAATTTGAAATAGGAAATCAGACTGTTAATCCCTAGGAAATAGCACATGTGTAATGTTTGTTGCAAAATTGAGCAAGTATGTTTTAAAGATCTGTTTTCTAGAATTTGGGTGCATTTTACTTGTGTAGATAGCAGTTTGTCGGCTTGTTCAGCCATAGGCAAAATCAGACAGATGGTAGCAATTAACGCCTGTCTTCAAAGAAAGAAGAATTAGTGTTCTCTTTCACTCCTGAGAAGAGTAGTTCTTTCTCTGAAATCCATAGTTTATGATTGACATTCTTTTATCATTTAATTTAGTGCTTCTCCATTTCTAGCCCTTTTGAAGAAATGGATATTGCTTCAACTCACTGAAGCTTACTTTCTTTAAACAGTATTTGTCAGCACATTATGTGGTAGCTAATTATGCATCCTTCTTTTTGAAGCATATAAAGCTGCTCACCACCTTTTGTTTTTAGTGAAACACAAATCAAAACCACAGTGAGATACCATTCACAACCACTAGGATGGCTGTAATAAGAAAGACAGACAATAACATGTGTTGGTGAGGACGTGGAGAAATTAGAACCCTCATGCATTGCTGGTGAGACTGTAAAATGGTACAGCTACTTTAGAAAACGGTTTGGCCATCCTCAAAAGTTAAACATGGAGATACGATATGACCCAGCAATTCAAACTCCTAGGTATAATACCCAAGGAAATTGAAAACATATGTCCACACAAAAACTTATACATGAATGTTCATAGCAACATTGTTAATATGAGCCAAAAAGTAGAAACAGTTCAAATACCCATCAACTGATAAATGGATAAATAAGTGATATATTCATGCAATGGAATATCATTCAACAATAAAAAAGAAGAAAGCTTTGATACATGTTACACAGTGACTGAAAACATGATGTTAATTGAAAGACGCCATACACAAAAGGCCACACATATATTGTGGGATTCTATTTATATGACATGTCTAGGATAAGCAAATCCATGGAGATGGAAGGTAGATTAGTAGATGGCCAGGGAATAGCATCATGGAGGAAATTAGATAGTGGTGACAAGTCCATAACTTTGTGTATATACTATACACAATTGAATTGTATTCTTTAAAAGAGTGAATTTTATGGTATGTTAATTATATCTCAGTTTTAAAAAGTATAACAAACAGCATTTACAAAGCAACTTTGATAAGAATGTTTTGTATTGTTGGTATATATCAGGCTTCAATCCTTCAGAGACCAAGATTCGAACACCTGACGGGAAAGTGTGGCAGGAGGCTGAATTTCAAAACATGAGTAGAGAACTGTATCGAGACTTAGCACTTCACTTTGCAGGTGAGAGTGGAGCTCTCTTAGATTTTGCATGTTTTATCATGTATGCTGTCTCACATTATATTTAAACCTAAAATTGTCACCAAAATAAAGGTATTTCCTTTTTTAACTTCATGGTATATGAAAGTAGTTGTGGTTTTAGTCATAAGGCTCTCTTAGCCTCTAGGCTCTGCTCCAGGATTAAAATTAGCATACATGGCTGATGAGACAGAAACTAGGCTATTTTTAACCTCAGAGACATTTCTGAGTCAGGCCTGTCTGATTTGAAGGAAACATAGCAGAGTCTAGTTGAAGTTTACCTCTACAAGACTGAGATCTTTGAGATGGTCAGTAATTTGGGCAGGCAGCAGATAAGATGATATGAACAGGGCAAAATACAGGAAGAAAAATCAGCATTATAGGAATGGAATACATTTAGAGAATTGAAAATAGGAGGAACTTAGGGAAGATTGAAGAGGGAAGTGGGAAGGTGATGTTGTAATGTTACAAGTTATGGGATACTTAGTGCAGTTTGGGGCAAGATGCTGCCTCGTAGTCTTCTGTCCTTTTTTACAGTTGTGGAAATGGAGGCTCACTGAGTAATTTTCCCAAGGTTGTAGATAAAGAGTAGTTGAGAATGGAAGCCAAAATTCAAACCCAGCTCTGGCTAAGTCTACAGCCTGAGATTTTTCTACCTTTAAGCCCTCATAGAGATTTTGCTAATAAATTTTGTGGTATTATGTGTCCAGTCCATTTTCCTAGTATTATTATTGGAACAATGTATTCAGGGTTTTTTTTCCTGAGGTGAAAAAGGAATATAATGTAATAGTTAAGAGTAAAAATTTTGGAATCAGCTTACAAGTGTTCAAATTTTTGCTTTGTCTCTCATTACTTATGTATACTACCTGTGTTTTCCTCATCTGTAAAAGAGGGATAATGTAATATACCTCCATAGGTCAGTATCTTTATAGACCAGTAGAATGATGTATGTTAATGAATTCTTTAGGAGGTCTCTCTGGGGGTGCCAAGGTGGTAGCAATTGGTTAAGTGTCTGACTCTTCATTTCGGCTCAAGTCATGATCTTGTGGTTTCATGACTTTGAGCCCCAGGTCAGGATCTGCACTGACCACTCGGAGCCTGCTTAGAATTCTCCCTCTCTCTCTGCCCCAACCCTGCCTGCACTTTCCCTGTCTGTCTCAAAATAAATAAACAAACTTTAGAAAAAAAAAAAAGGAGGTCTGTCTGTTGGCATCTGGGTGAGTCAGTCGGTTGAGCATCCAACTTTGGCTCAGGTTGTAGTCTCAGCATTTGTAAGTTACACCCTGCGTGGGGCTTGCTGCTGTCAGCGCAGAGCCCACTTCAGATTCTCTGTCCTCTCTTTCTGCCCCTCCACGGACTCATGTGCTCACTGTCTTTCTCTCTCAATCTTTCTCTCTCAAAAATAAAAGAAGTCTGTCTGTTAAGACTATCTTCTCGTTCATGGTGGTTGAACTCTGTCTATGCTTCTAGCTAGGACTGACTCGTCTACTTGTGTTTTAGGTTCTATTTACTCTTGTATATTTAAGGACATCACTTCATCCTTATTTCCTTTCTTTGGCATCATCCAAATTTCCCTCTCTACAAGGTCATGCCCATCAACAGACTGTTTGATAAAATGCTGTTATCTCAGCCATTGTAAAAGAACCCTGCTTTGCGCCCCCCCCCCCCGTCTTCAGTTATTGCGTCGTTTCTCTCCTATTTACGGCACAACTTCAGAAAGTTGCCTTATACTTATTGTCTCCAGCTTTCCTCCTCCCTTTCACTCTTAAATCCTTTGGTTTTTGCTCCAGGTTTCCTATGGATTGCTGATATCAAGATCATCAGTAACTTCCACATTGCTAAATCCAGTGTTTGATTCTCAGTTGTCATCTTGATCTCTCTGTGACATTAGACATATTACTTCTTTCTTGAAACACTTCACTTGACACCTAGGATTCCTTAAGTATTTGATTTTCCTCCTGAGTCTAGGTGCTCCTTTTCAGGTTTTGTTTTTTTCTTTTCTTTTCTTTTCTTTTCTTTTCTTTTCTTTTCTTTTCTTTTCTTTTCTTTTCTTTTCTTTTCTTCTCTTCTCTTCTCTTTTTTCTTTTCTTCTCTTTTCTTCTTTTCTCTTCTCTTTTCTTTCTTCCCTCCCCTCCCCTCCCCTCCCCTCCCCTCCCCTCTTCTTTTCTTCTCTTTTCTTTTCTTTTTTTTCTTTTTTTAAACCTAATTGACTCCCTGATTCCTGAGCATAGCCATACCCTGGTCTCAGTACTTGGGTCTGTCGTTCTTTCTTTTCTTTTCTCTTCCTCTCTCTCTCTCTTACTACCTCTACTACTGCTGCCGCTGCTGCTGTTTGTTTATGTGCACACTAGGCATGCTCATCTAGTCTCAGGGCTTCAGATATTTTCTGTCGCTGATGATTCCCAAATTTATGTCTCTGGCCCAGACTTCTCCTCTGGGCTAGACTTGTATCCAGCTGCTAACTCTGCATCTCCCTTTGGAGATATAGTGGATTTCCCAAACTTAATAAATCCAAAATGGAGCTAGGAAAATGGGGTCATGATCCCCCCCTTAAGCCCACTCCTTTGGTAGTGCCTCCGTTTCTGTTAATTTCTGCTTGTTCAGGCCCCAGATCTTGAGTCATCCTTGACTCCCATATTTCTCTCCGACCTTATGTTTCATATTGTTCAAAATATATCTAAAATGTAACCACTTTCTCCACCTTGTCACTACTACCTAGGTCCAAGCTGCCATCAGTCTCTGGTGTGGATTCCTGTAGTAGCCTTCTCACTGGTCTTCCTGCTTCTGCCCTTCTAGTAAGCCGGTCATCACAGCTAGAGTAAGCCTGTTAAAATTTAGTTTAGATCATATCACTCCTTTGCCCCAAAACTTCCAGAAACCTCTTGATCTCATTTTTAAGTAAAACCTGAAGTTCTTTCCGTGACTTGTAAAGCCACACCATCTGGCCCTCAGTTATGTCTCTGACCCTAGTTCTTTCTACTCTTCTTTGTTCATTTCACTGACACTGTCTTCCTTGCTCTTTCTCAGGTATGTTCCTGCTTTGGGGCCTTTGACTCATGCTTCCACTTTGCTCTGAGTGCAGAGCTTTATATGTATTTTAAAGTTTACATTTCTTCAGATCTGTAATTGAGGTTGATTTTCAAGTTTATATGTATAGCTAGTCTGTTCCCCCAGATTGGAATTTTAAAAAATTGGTAGTAATTTATATGTGAAATGGCTTGACATATTTCACTAGCATAACCATAAAAGGGCTTTATTTGGGAATATTATTTTATACAACTTTATTCTGGAAGTTCATGAATATCTCACATATGTAGGAATTTTTAAATGAAATAGGAATCTGTGAAAGTACTTGCCTGTGAGATTCTATAAATGATACGACCCTGGCTCAGAAACCATCGCTTTTTTAGCTTCTTCCATTTTGTGAAATTGTGAAAATGAGGTAAATTTCTTGAGGATTTTCTGGAAAAATAAATAACCACAATACAACAATAAAACAAAGCAAAAATGAAAAGCAGAAAATAAAAACTTAGAACTCAGCACTGGGGGTAGTTCGTGGTCATCTTTAGATTTTTCCGTAGGAGTTTGCACTGGTAGCTTACGGGTCACAGAAATAGCCTCAGTGAAGGTTGTCTTTTTTTCTCCCTACCCGAATCATGGTTTATACTGATTTTTCATACTGGGAAGAAGATGAGTGGATGGTAGGAATCATTATAATATTTACTATAAGTGTTTTCTGCTTTTCAGATGATATCTCTGTGAAAGAGAAACCTGCTGAAAAAAGTAAAGAGAAAAAAGTGGTCAAGCCAGTACGAAAAGTCCAAAAGGTAACACAGTTATCAAGTCCAGAAGGCAAAACAGGTTAGTTTCTCACTATCACCTCCATCCCCATTACATAATATTGAAATGGCATTCTGTATAGAAATAAGTGTTTTTTTTTTTTAAGTTGATTTATTTTGAGACAGAGAGAAAGAGTGCGTGCATGGGGGAGGGGCAGAAAGAGAAGGAGAGAATCCCGAGCAGGCTCCACTGTCAGCAGGAGCCTGAGATGGGGCTCAAATGCACCAACTGTGAGATCATTACTTGAGCCAAAATCAAGAGTTGGATGCTTAACTGACTGAGCCACCCAGGTACCCTGGAAATGAATACTTATTCACCAGATATTTTCATTGTTTGGCACGTAGAAAAATTCAATACATCTTATGTATCATTATTTTGTATACATGTTTTATTGAGGTATAATTGACATAGAATAAGCTGTATATATTTAGAATGTTAGTTTGATGAGTTTTCACATATGTATATACCCATGAAACCTTATGTTCACTATAATAGTAAACATATCTCCCCACCCCAATTGTTTAATCATTATTATTTTTAATAGAAATTAACCAGATTATAGGTAATGATTTTTACATAGTAAACTTTTATATATAAAGGAAGTGCTTTTGACTGTCACTACCTTCACTTACTCTCAAAAGAGAATAAATATTGCATAAGAAAAGTATACCAGTCCATGCCAACATTGGTCAGGCCAGACTCTAAATAGATCAGGACTGGGAAAAAGAGAATTCCCTAGTTTTGTAGTGATTAACACTTCAGGCCAGTCCAGGTTGCCTGCCTGCATTTATAACCTGTGCTGTTCTGTCATGCCTAGCTTTGTTCTTTTGGTGAGTAAGTTAATTTTAGTGTCCCTTGGGTTCTCCAGATGTAAAATGGGAAACAGTAGTAATTCTCTCACAGGGTTTGGCACATGGTAAGCACCAGATGTTAGGTATGATTCCATTAATAATAATTATTTCTGGCTATACTGAAAATGGCTATTTAGCTGTCATATTTTTTTTAGTTAAAAATTTTTTTTCATGTCTTATTTATTTTGAGGGAGACAGAGATAGAGTATGAATGGGGGAGGGGGAGGAGCAGAGAGAGAGAGAGAGAGAGAGAGAGAGAGGGAGAGAGAGGGAGACACAGAATCTGAAGAATGCTCCAGGCTCTGGGCTGTCAGCACAGAGCACAACACAGGACTTGAAGTCATGTACCACAGGATCATGACCTGGGCCAGAGCTGGACGCTTAAACAACTGAACCACCCACGTGCTCCTGTTTAGCTGTCATGTTTATGTTAATGAATAATTTGGCCTTAGAAAGTAGAGGAAGTTGATAATTTGTCACTTTCAATTTGGAGACATTCAGAATCATTACTTCATACATTCATTTATTATGCAGATAGTTTTGAGCACTTGATACATGTGTTGCACTGTGTTTATAAGCTTGGGCAATACAGTGGTACTTTAAGTAGGATACACATGGCCCCTACCCTCTTGGAACTTAGAATCTTGTCATGAAAACAGTAGATACGTAGTTACAGTAGAATGTGCTGAATGTATGATAGGGAATTATGGGAACATGAAGCAGGAGTGAAGATGCACTGGTGTTTTTTTTATTATATGTATTTTAAGTTTATTTATTATTTTGAGAGAGAGTACAAATGGAGGAGAAGCAGAGAGAGAGAGGGAGAGAGAGAATCCTAAGCAGTGCAGAGCCCAACACAGGGCTCGATATCACAAACTATGAGATCATGACCTGACTTGAAATCAAGAGTTGGTCGCTCAACTGACTGAGCCACCCAGGTGCCCCAGAGGCACTGATTTGTTGTTGCTGTTGTTGTTGTTTAATTTTTTTAATGTTTTTATTGTTGAGAGAGAGAGAGAGAGACAGAGCATAAGCATGCAAGGGGCAGAGAGAGGGGGAGACACAGAAAATGAAGGAGGCCCCAGGCTCTGAGCTGTCAGCACAGAGCCCAGTGTGAGGCTTGAACTCACAAACCGTGAGATCATGACCTGAGGCGAAGTCAGACACTTAACTGTCTGAGCCTCGGGCTCCCCCAGAGGCACTGGTTTTTAACCAGACACTTGTTTTTCCTATCATAGACTAATCTATGGAATGTGAAATAACAGATTTTGTGGCACCCATTGTTACCTCTAGATATCAGAATGACCCTGACTGTATACAAATTAAAATTTTATAAGAACATGAATTATATGAACACAAAGCTAATTTTAACAGTAAAAAATAACAAAGTGTTATTTTTCATGTAGTATAATGTACTACTCTTGCCAGGGGCATAGTTTGGAATGAAGCACTGGGACCATTATAACTTGTCAACAGTGCTCTTGGACAGTGTTCATCCAGCTTTGTGGTGGGCTAATTCCCATGTATGCACTCGGCAGTGCCTGACCGAGAATCATTAAATGTGCTAATGCTGTATTAATAGTTTTCTATACTGAAAGTCCCCTTTTTCTACCAATGACTGCAGTGAGACTATTACAGAAAGCCAGAATTTAGAAATAACCACACAGTACATTCAGAAGCCAACATTTATAAATAACTACCCAGTATATTCATGGTTGCTTGCTTTCGATTCAGAAATCAAGAGAAGCTGAACTTGAAGAGAAGCCTGTTCTTTCATTTTGCTTAAGAACATAAAGTTTCTTATAAATAGATTAAACAGTAGACTTAAAGCCTTTTAAATATTTTAGATAGATCACTTAAGGTTAATAACAAGGTACAAAAACATTTATACGGTAAACAGATTCATAATTCATGTTTCTTTATACTAGATGTTTTCATTAAAACTGTAGTTTCATTTAAACTTTTAAATTGAAGCCTTTTTAAAAGAACTCTAAATAGGATGCCCTTTATTATAAATGCAATAAAACAGTATTACAGAAGGCTTGAAAAATAGAAGAATGCAGAAAACCAGTTTGTTTATTTCATTACAGTAGATTTAAAATCATAATAGTAGGTGATGTAATCATTGTATACATAACATTTATCTTTTTCTCTTAGCATCTTACCAACAGAACACTTCTCTTATTTCTTATGGAAATTATAATTTGAAATAGCCACAGCACTCGACCTGTGTTGGAGTATGATGGTTTAATTATTTTATAGTCTGAAAGTAGTGAATGAAAAGGTTTTCTCTTAGTCAGGGGCTCTGTTTATTGGGTCGTACTTTCGTGAGCTTTTATAAGGGCAGGTTATACTCTTGATGACATTTGCTTTTTGAGGGTCATTGTTTTATGCATAAAAACTTAATGTACAGTTCTGGTATGTATCTATAAACTGTTCTGTGACATTCTCTATCATGCCGTCCCCTTAACAGTGGTCACTGTTAACTGTTACATGTTTCTTCAGATTTTTCCCTGTGCTTAGCTTATTTGCTCACCCAGCGGACATACATTTTACTATGTGCCAGGTGCTGTTGCAAACCCAACACTTACTATACTTAAGATGTGTTTTTTTGTTCTCTCCCCAAACTGTTGGATTCAGTGCCCTACTTCTTGAGGATTCAAGAATCATTAATATTTGGTACTTCCAAAGCATTTTATACTTAGTTGAGCTGTATGGATAAATCAAGATTTAAACAGACCTCTAATTAATTTTGGTTACATTGGGTTAAAAATTAGATTGTAAACCCTTTGACTTTGGTATAAGATCACCATAAGATTAATTATAAAACCTGTATGGTTGAGTAGATATACTTGAAGTTTAAAATTGAACCAAATAGGCATATGTATGTATTTTTTTAGGTAGCAGTCGTTTGATAAGTACCTCCTCTTGGCGAGATGGACAAAAATTAGTAAAGAAGATTCTGGGGCCTGCACCCAGAATGGAGCAAAAAGAGCGAAGAACAGCGTCAAGTGACAGAAGTGGAAGAGACAGAACTACTAAATCTGGTGAGTAATTAAATTATTAAATTAAATTGTTTCAGTAATTAAAATTGTTGAGACAAGCAATTTTTAATTGTATAAGTACATAGAGAAGGTGAAAGTACTCTTGAGAATGCTTTCAGAATTTGGTTTATAATTGTGAATGTAGCTCAGAAAAGGAGAATTGTTCTAATGGGCTTGTCTGCGGATAATTCCGTAGATAGATGTTACGATAACTTTTAAGGACCCTATTTGTTATATTAATTACATTTAGCTGCCAGCTGCATAGAAAAACATCATTTAATTAGATTTTATTAGACTTTTAGGGACCTTAAGAGACTAAGTCCGATTGGTCTTATACCTATGTACACAAACATAAGGCAGACATTCACAATATTGGCTTAAACTCTTTGGTTTGACCCTCAAGTCCATTACTTTTCTCTTTCTGAAATATCTTAAATGCTTTTTGAAGTAACTAGTTACTTGTTTCATGAACACTAATTTTGGGAAATGAAATATATGTTAACTACAGTCCAGCTTTCCTTTTCAGGAGCAAAATCCGCTTTAATTAATTTGAGCTTCTGGAATGCATTCAGTAAGAAATGCAATCACAACTATAATTCGGGATATAGAAATCAATATATACTTTGAATTTACCCCTCATTACTTTCACTAGCTTATAAATGAACTCATAAGTATTCTTGGTTTAAAATCAAGCCATGTCAATAAATATTTAGATTTTAAAGTGATTGTTTTTCTACATTTTTTTCTGTAATTCATTGGAGATGTGGCAGCTAAACACTGTTGGTTTTTGGGGATAGAAAGAGATAGTAATATTAAATATGCACATGGGAGAGAAATAGTAATTCTCTATTAATATTAATACTTAAATATTTGCATCGACAATGAGATCTGTATTTCAGAAAAATTAAAAATGCATTGTTTAAATGCCAAGAAGTATAGTTTTTTTTTAAGTTTATTTATTTATTCCTGAGAGAGAATAAGCAGGGGAGAGGCAGAGAGAGGGAGAGAGAGAATCCCAAGCAGGCTCCACACTATCAGTACCGAGCCTGATGCGGGGTTTGAACTCACAAACCCTGAGATCATGACCTGAGCTGAAATGAAGACCTACGCTGAAATCAAGAGTTATATGCTTAACTGAGTGAGCCACCCAGGCACCCCAGAAGTCTAGTTTTTTTAAAAGATTGAAATTATTCTCTTCTAAAAAGCTATTTTTCTTTTCCTCTATAATATTCTATAAACAGCTTTATAGGATATTTGAATTTGAGTTTAAAATAAAGTAACATTCCCTAATTTTCTCCTTACTGCAGTAAATCTTAGGGATGAATTTAGGGGTTTAATACATTGCTAACAGTTGCTATTTTGTAGGGGGTCATATTGGAAGAGCAGAATCTGATCCTAGATTGGATGTTTTGCATAGACATCTTCCACGAAACTCAGAACGTTCGAGAAGTAGAACTCGGTCTGAGACTAATACAAAGAAATTAGCTCCATCTCTTCCAGATAATAAACAGGAGGAAAATACTGCCTTAAATAAGGACTTTTTACCTCTTGAAATTCGTGGAATTCTTGATGACCTACAGTTGGATTCTACAGTTCAAGCTGCAAGGCAAGAAACAGGAGAGTTACAGAATCAGAAGTCCTCAGCACCCGTGCAAGCTCCTAGAAGTCACAGCCCAGTAAAAAGAAAACCTGACAAAATAACAGCTAATGAAGATCCCCCTGTTATTTCCAAAAAGCGCCACTATGACACAGATGAAGTACGACAGTACATTGTTAGACAGCAGGAGGAAAGGAAGAGGAAGCAAAATGAAGAGAAGAAGGCTCAGAAGGAGGCTACTGAGCAGAAGAACAAACGATTACAGGAGCTCTATCGGAAACAGAAAGAAGCCTTTACTAAAGTAAAAAATGTGCCTCCTTCTGAGCCATCAGCAACTAGGCGATTGCAGGAAACTTACTCCAAATTGCTCCTAGAGAAGACCTTGCTTGAAGAGCCGCCTCATCAACATGTTACACAGGAAACACAGGTATTCATAGTGTCAGAAATACAAGGGGAAGTACTTCATGATTGGACAAGCCTGTTCACCATTTTGTTGTCATCATTTCTAATATTCAGACAGATGCTCAGACAGTATTTGTAGTAGCGATGGTCTTTTCATGAAATTTATTGTATGTGAAGAGTAATTTGATAAATAATGATTGGAAAGAAGTGCTCAGTTTAGCATTTCCTAGAGGGAGTGTTACAGATCTCTGTTCGTCTCATCGTTGTTATTAGTTCCATCCTTGCCTGGTTTGCCTTATGTTACTGAGCATAAAGTTAGATGATGTTTATAAAAGCCGAGTTTTGTGATCTGTGCTGAAACTAGAGAACATCCTATATTGTGTGATAATTTTATTACTCTTGCTCTTGTTTTAAGAATAACATTCAGTATGTGCCATGTACCTACCACAGACTTAAAGGTTTTACAGGCTAAAGTTTCAGTAAATCCTCACAACTCTGAGAAGGTAAGTACCACTAGTATTTCTAGGTGAAAAAACTAAGGTTTAGAAAGTAATATTTCCTTTAAATTACATAGTAGTAGGTGCCCTCCTTGGATTTCAGATGTAATTTTGCTGTTAATTGTAATGGCTGCTTTTTAAGACCAACTAAACTTGAATCGATTTTATTTTAAGAGAAAAAAGCTCTCACATTTCATAATTTTTGTAAAGTTGAAGTGACTTAGTGTTTGTCTTATGAACTCCCTGAATATATCTTTGTGATGGGAGTCAGTTAAATTGGGTGTCCTTTTCTCCTAGACCAGACCAGGGTATCAGCCTTCTGGAGAATCTGACAAGGAAAACAAAGTGCAGGAACGTCCCCTAAGTGCATCTTCCAGTAGTGACCTGTCT
The DNA here is from genome assembly GCF_006229205.1 of Suricata suricatta. Taxonomy (NCBI): domain Eukaryota; kingdom Metazoa; phylum Chordata; class Mammalia; order Carnivora; family Herpestidae; genus Suricata; species Suricata suricatta. Next base: position 135,741,145 of record NC_043702.1, on the reverse strand, counting down.
CTCTCCGAACCTCCACAGCCTCTTGCAAGGTAAGAAGGGAAGAATGAAAAAGATCAAGATTTTTTCCTTCCATGAACTTTAGTATAGTGGTCTATGCTTAGTGAGTTCTGTTGACCTTCTATGTGAGCAAGAAGTTTATTAAGAGATGGGTTAGTATCTTCTGGTGGATACTTCAATGTGGCGTACATCTATACTTGCTGCACACCCTGTTCTGTTGTTTCACTTTTATCTGCCCTTTACTATCCAATGTAAATGTCAATTTCTCCCAGGGATTTTGCAGTTGGAAGCATTCTTGTTTTCTCTGAACGAACGAAACATGCAATAAAACTTTGTTGGATGAATGAATCGCAGTGAAATTAATTTTAGTTATTTTAAAGTTATTTGTGGTGAATAATTTTCAAAAGGCACGTCTGTATCTGTGACTATGCAAAATTTCCTCATATGACTCATTCCATTTTATCCATCATTCCTTTCAAAAGATGTATTTGGATATGCATATGAACACATGAAGAAGGGCCAGGAACAAGGCCGGATTGCCGATCAAGGGCGATTTTACCTTGTTGGCTTAAGATTTTTTTTCTTGCTGTAATATATTGTTTCCAATGAAGTAAAAATAAGCCCTATGCATGGAGTTTGAGGGGAATTTGAGATTATATGGTTTTAAACACTTTAACCATTTTGAGAAGAAAAACATTTTAAAACTTTTTTGAGAAGCACAAATAAAAATCAAATCACATCCCAATTTTGGGTTAATATACATGATTCTTTCACCCCATTGCCCCCCCGAAGAACAAAAATACTGATAAGAATGGCTAACATTTATTGAGTACTTGTTAGTTTCCAGGCACTGATTTAAGTACTTTACATATATTAGCTTGTTTATTCTTGTAATTTCTTGAGTTAGGCATTCTTGTCATTCCCATTTTACAGAGAAGGTAATTGAGGCCTAGAATTTAATGAATTTTATGAGAGATCAAAACATTAGTGGTGGAGAGGCATTTGAACTTAAGCAGTCCGATTCCAGAAACTTGTGTTTTTAACCACTCTACACACTGCCTCCCGATAAGTTTCATACGAATTATTTAAAGTTATAAATACCTTTCAAATTTCAAGCATAAATAAAAGTTTTTTTTTTTAATTTGAATACCTTCACTACGTTTACTCTCCAGTTCATTTCAGTCCCATTATTATTGTCAGACATACTCAATGTCTGGCTTCATGTCTTCTGTTTTACCTTTCCTGAGTTTCCTTCTAACTCTAAACAAGTTAGCCAGTATTAAAAACAAATCAAATGTAAACAGATCGTTTATTGTTAGCATGCACATGTTCCTTTCCTCCTTTTTTTTTTCTTTAAGTTTATTTATTTTGAGAGAGAGTGAGTGTGCATCAGCAGGGGAGGGGCAGAGATGAGAAGAGAGGCTGCATTGTCAGTGCAGAGCCTGATGTGGGGCTGGATTCCACGAACTGTGAGATTGTGACCAGAGCCGTAATCAAGAGTTGGATGCCTAACCCACTGAGCCACCCAGGCACCCCTTTCCTTTTCTTAATATCACATTTCTTCAACTTGTAATATATAATCTCTGGCCTCCACCATCCTTCATCCCATTTCTTAGGTTCATCATTTCTGTTAGTAGTCTGTCTCACCATATCTCAGTTACTCTATGCTTGGAAGCATGACATTACTTTTCCATGCCCTTCATACCCCATATTCTTCATTAGCTATGTGGAAAACGCCAAATTACATATCTGACCTTGAACACTTTGGAGTTCTAGCTCAAAGGTCACTTCCCTTGGCCAACAGAGTTTATATGTCTTTATATTAGTACTTGCGACATTGTATTTTAGCTACTTATTAGTCTCTCATCCCTGCTAGATCTTGAGAAACTAAAGAGTAAGATTTAGTCTTACCTGGATTAAGTCTTTCCATTTTTGTCTCCCCTGTTTCTCTACTATCAACATAGTGCCCAACATATAATTGGCATTGAAATACTTGAATTTATTTATTTATTTATTTTTAATGTTTTATTTTATTATTGAGACAGAGAGAGAAACAGAGCATGAGCAGGAGAGGGTCAGAGAGAGAGGAAGACACAGACTCTGAAGCAGGCTCCAGGCTCTGAGCTAGCTGTCAGCACAGACCCTGATGCGGGGCTCAAACCCACAAGCCATGAGATCATGACCTGAGCTGAAGTCGGCTGCTTAAACGACTGAGCCACCCAGGCTCCCCTGAAATACTTGAATTTAAAGAGCTTGGATTTTTACTCAGCAATATCTTTTATATTTATAACTTCCTTTTCTTGGTTCATTTGTTTTTAAAGTGTATTCATTTATATTGAGAGAGAGAGAGAGAGAGAGAGAGAGAGAGAGAGTCCCAAGCAGGCTTCTCTCTATCAGTACAGAGCCCTCCGTGGGATTCAAACTCATGAACTATGAGATCATAACCTAAGCTGAAATCAAGAGTCAGATGCTTGACTGACAGAGCCACCCAGGTACCCCTATAACTTCCTCTGTATTCCCTACTACTACAGCTTAGTTTGAGGCCTAATAACCTCACACTTTATATTTTGTGGCATAGAATCTATGCACAAGTCTTCTTTTATCCTATTTTTATAGCAGTCCTTCAACACAAAAGATTGCTATTATGCAGCCTCTAGCCAAACCTTGCATGACATGCTTTCCATGTTCTTCAGTTCTCTTTTCACTCTGGTTATCCTCCTCCAGATGACTCCTTTGTATTTACTTGGTAAGGCTTCACGTTTCTCCATACTAGTTTGGCCACAGTTGCAGCCTGTCCAGATAACTTTGAATCATAATTTAATAATTTGTTTGGTTAGCCATGCCTCCTAGCTTTCTGTCATCTGTGAATTTTGTAAGCATATCTTTATGTCATCATATAAAAATAATGGACAAGACTAAATACAAACTTCAAGTTACTTTTTATAAGCATCTTCTTAATAGTTCACATTGACCTTTAATTTTTGTTATAATACTGCTTAATATACAGAGTGTCCAGTGTCTGGAAATGTAGGTGGATTATATAATGTCATCTAGGACATCTTTGTTCGGTTTCTGTATTTTATGGACAACCTGCTCTGTACTGTATATTCATAATTGGTATTCATAGTTTTGCATTTGTACTCATTGTACGATGTTCATTAATTTTTTTTTGTTTTAGAATGAAATTGTAGGGGTGCCTGGCTGGCTCAGTTGGTGGAGTGTATGACTCTTGATTTTGGGGTCATGAGTTCTAGCCCCATGTCAGATGCAGAGATTGATTAAAAATAAAATCTTAAAATAATAAGATTGTAATAATCTCCTTATTTTTTCAGTATGTACAATGTTAAACATAAACATTTAAATAATTGTTGATTAGAATAATGACTATTATGCCTATGTTAGTATATAGCAACCTTAAATATTTCTCTTTTATATAACATGATATTTAAAGGAAAGGGTAGAGCCAATGTTGTAGAGAATTTTGTTCACAGAGTTTTAACGGTTAGAAAGTCTTCTCTTTAATTAATGGTTTAAAAAATATGTCTTAGTTGAAGAAAGCAGTTTGCATGATGACATTTCATTTTTATGAAAGTAACAATGCCAGAACACAACACACACATAGAAAAATGTTTGGAAAATATCTAATTCTAAGTGAAATATTAACAGTGCCTGTTTCTCATTGTGTAGCTATGAGTGATCACTGTCTTTTTTATCCTCTTTATCCTTTTTTTTGGTGGTGAGTATGCGTTATTCTTATGAGAAAAAAAAGAAGTTAAAAAAACTGGTGGCCTAGTCATGAGTTATGTCTTTTATTGTCTTAACTAACATACTGTGACTTTCATTTCCAGAAAGGACTTGGCGGAACCTACTTGGATGCAGCCTGACAGATTGAGCCCACGAGTCCACAGTTCTCAACCACAGCCTCTTGCTGGATCAGCTGGAAATTTACTCTCCCATCTCTTGAATCTAGAGCATGTAGGAATTTTGAATAAGGATCTTGAATCTATTTTACCACCCAGGAAGAATCATCATATGGCCTCAGGGCCATTAACTTTTACACCTCAACCATATCTGACCTCACCAGCTGCTCATCCAGATGCCTTGTTAAAACCTAGTGCCAGCCAATATAAAAGTAAACTGGATCGTATTGAAGCCTTGAAAGCAACAGCTGCTTCTTTGTCCAGCAGGATTGAAAGTGAAGCCAAGAAATTAGCTGGGGCTAGCATTAATTATGGGTCAGTGTGGAGCACTGACTATGATGTACAGCAAACACCTCAAGAGGATGGATCTTGGACAAAGGCTGTCAGTCCACCTATGAAGGAAGATACTGAAGATGTTTTCTCTGCCCGAATTCAAAAGATGATGGGAACCTGTGTATCTCATGCAACTTTTGATGACGATCTTCCTGGTGTAGGCAACCTTAGTGAATTTAAAAAGCTTCCTGAGATGATAAGGCCTCACAGTGCCATATCAAGGCTCAGAATGCCATCCCCCGGTCCCAAACCAGAAGGGCTCCTGGCACAGTTGTGTAAGAGGCAGACTGACTCTTCTGGCTCTGATATGCAAGCTTGTTCTCAAGACAAAGCCAAATTGTCTCTTGGTTCCAGCATAGATTCAGTCAGTGAAGGGCCTCTTCTTAGTGAGGGGAGTCTCTCTGAAGAAGAGGGAGACCATGACGGACAGCCTCCACTGAAGGTAGCAGAAATCTTAAAGGAAAAGGAATTTTGTGCTGGTGAAAGAAATGGTTATGAACGCATCAAAGAGTTTCAAAAGGAAGCTGAAAAATTCTTGCCACTTTTTGGGCACATTGGTGGTACACAAAGCAAAGGACCATGGGAAGAATTGGCAAAGGGAAGTCCACATAGTGTCATTAATATTTTTACAAAATCCTATCAGTTGTATGGAAAAGGTGAGAAAAATAAGTAAGCCTTGTGCTATTTGCATGTTATCTTAAGATAAGTCATTTAATAATTCAGTATAAGATAATACTTAAGTACAAATTTTTGTTACTCATGAGGATAATGGAGACTTATTGTCTAAATTAGTCTAAATTAATCTAAATTATCTGCAAGCTTCCACTAGAGTATTGCAATTTAATCTTTAAAATTTCATTTTTTTAGTTGTTACTGGCATGAACCATAGTTGATTGGTAGTTGTAGAGATTTTGGTCTACTTCAGAGAAATTCATTGGTGGTATATAGGAAAGGTATGAATCAAGTATACCCAGGTTTTCTGTGACCATAGTTTCGTAGTTAGATAGAAAATAACTGTTTCTTAATACAGTGATTGTTGAGTCATTGGGAATATAGTGGTCAAGAACTGAGCGGCAACTGTAGTGACATTTCTAATATGGAAACTACTGCTGATTGTCAAAACTAATTTTAAAAATATGCAGACTCTGAACAGTAATGTAGCTGTATATTGGGGTCGTGAAACAACTAATTTCTAAAGTTTCTTCTCCCTGATAGACTCAATTCCTTCCAGTCCCTTTCTCTGCTCTTCTGCTGTAGGTGGATGCTACCCATTTTATGCTTATATAACCTTAGAATTTCCAGGTCAGAGAATGGACATGAGCCTAAGTCAGCTATTGATATCTGTGGGGTTTTTTAAATTTTCATTCTGCACAGTGAGCCATTTTTTTGATAATTGATTTCTTCTGTTCATTTTATGCTTAACTGGGTATCACAGTGCATTTTCCTAGAATTTGTATTTAGCTACTTTGTTATGATCTTCTGCAGGCCTCTTATATGCTGTTGATCTCTTCTGTTTAATGCTTGTTTCTATAGGAGGTATTTTTAAAGTTTTTTTGATGAAAACAAAATGCTTTTTATTTTGTTTTTTAAGTTTATTTATTTATTTTTGAGAGAGAAAAGGAGAGAGAGAGAGACCGCATGAGTGGGGGAGGGACAGAGAGGGAGACACAGAATCTGAAGCAGGCTCCAGGCTCTCAGCTGTCTGCACAGAGCCTGACGCAGGCCTCAAACTCATGAACTCAGATAATCTGAACTGAAGTCGATGCTCAACTGACTGAGCCACCCAGGCCCACCCAAAATGCTTTTTAAACAATATCCTCATTTTTTGTAAGAAAATTGTTTTTTCTTAAGCTCTTTTAAACTTTCATTATGGTTTTATAGTTAAACTGAAATATTTAGAGTTGAAATGATATCTTATTTAAGGTTTGCTTCAAAATAGTCTGGGGAGATGAGTGAGAAATGAAGGGATTAGGAAGTTTCATTGAAACTCGATTGGTCATGTATTGGTAATTGTTGAAGCTGGGTGACGGAGTCCTTGGTTTCATTATGCTATTTTCTCTACTTGTATGTTTGAAAATTTCACTATTAAAATGTTTAAAATGTGTTGTTAGACAGAAAGATAAATTGAAAAAAAGCACTATTCAACGCAAACTAAAATGTTCCCTAAATCCATGTTGTTAATCCTCATCTTGTGGAATGCTTTGCCTGTAGTTGATTTACTTTTGTTTTAAAGTCCATTTCAACTACTACTTTTGACAGGGCTTGAAGACAGGTTGGAAAGAGGAGCCTCGGCCTCACGGCCTTTCAATGCTGTCACGACTCCCCTGAGCAGTGTTTCATATGAAGATGATTTTGTCTCCTCTCCAGGGAGTGGGACTTTGACCGAAAGAAAATCAGCTCTTGAACCTAAGTAAGAATATGTCGACAATATGGACTAAAATCCAGAGAGTGAGAAAAATTTACAAATGAGAACTCTGGTGTGACTCTTAAAAGACACACACAAGGCTGCATAGCATAGTGCTTATTAAGAGCAGGGGCTCTGGACCCAGACTGTCTAGGTTTAAATCCTGGCTCTCCTGATACTAGTTGTTGGTCTTCAGGCATACTACTTAACCTTAACTCCCTGCTTCAGTTTCCTTCTCTGTAAAATAGGAAAAACAAATGGTTCCTGCTTCGTAGCATGTTATGAATATTCAGTGAGACACCGTGTACTTAGAACAGGGCCTGGCACATAGTAAGCAGGGATAAGTTGTTTAAGTCAGTCTGTGAACGTCTAGTAGAGGAGGACATTGGGAAACTACCATGGTATCCTCATGTAAGAGGTATCAGAAATGGTTTTCTGTGATAGGATTGAGGGTGGCCAGGTTGATCCTTGACTCCATGATCCCAAGTAAATCAGTATTTTTTTTCCTCATTGGGAGAACATCTAAACTTCTGAAAGCCTTTGAAAAATAACAGTATTATAATATTATTATTTATTAGACACAATGTGCAAGGCACTGAGAGGACTGAGGAGACTTTCTTAAAAAAAGAACGTTATGTTACATTATTTGTACATAGCCCTATAGTAAGTGAATCAGACTTTGCCCTAGAGAGAATGTCCTTCCTAAATTTTGTTACCATATAAAATAGTGTGCAATAATTCACATTCACTATAATTTTCTTCACAAATTACATATTGTAATCCACATAAAATTATTGAATGATCCTTTGAAAATTAGTTATATCCGGTTAGACTAATGAAAATAAGTATTATTAAAATGAAAGTGAGCAAAGTGTAGTTTTAAGTTTTGAACTCTAAAGATAAAGATTAAAATTTTTTTAAAGTTTATTTACTTAGAGAAAGAACGCACACATGTGAGTGGGGAAGGGCAAAGAGAGGGAGAGAGAGTCCCAAGCAGGCTTCACACTGTCAGCAGGGAGCCCAGTGCGGGGCTTGATCTCACAAACTGCGAGATCATGGCCTAAGCCAAAATGAAGAGTCAGACTCTAGACCGACTAAGCCACTTAGGCACCCCTATATTCTTTTAAGTGTCTGAATTATCCATTTTTATTGGTTTCACTTCAGGAGTTAACTCCCTTAGATTTTTCCCAATAAGTTAAGCCATAGGGAACAATCTAGGCTTATGGTAGTAAGAAACCAAAGAAGGAAAGTGAGAGGCATCTTCGATTATAGTTATATTCTCCTTGTGATTAAATAGATTTTAAAATATCTGTAGCTTTAGTGGTGCCTTTAGGCTTTTTATTCATTCTTTAACCACTGTTGCTTGTTCTCTGGCAGTACCGGAGCTGGCAGTTTGGGCCTTCAGGAGGACCACTGCAGCAGGAAGTCTGCCTATGACCTGTCCTCTGTGGACATGACCTCCCAACGCTCGTCAGGGGCCCAGTCCGCTGCGTCATCTCGCTCGTCTGCATCTTCTAAAGGGAAGAAAGGAAAAAAGGAATGTAAGTGGAATTCTACGGTGACTTTTTCTCTCACCAGTCATTTTGTGGTAGTGATCTAGAGTTAGAAATAATTTAATTCCATAAGAAGTTAGGTGCATTTCTTTATGATAAAAATATGGTTAGTTCTCAGATTTTTTATCATTACAACAGTGCCTTTTGATATATAACATTATAAATCCTTTGTATAACACAAAAGAAATATATTTGCAATGAAAAAATTAGGGATTATAGATGAATAGTTGTAAAAGAAGTATGAGCCCCCGTTGATCCCTCTGGTCAGAGATAACTACTATTAACATTTTTGGTGCCTGTTTTTCCAAATACCCAGAAAACCATGCATACACACACACCTTTACTTTAAAAACAGAAATGAAATAATTTAGTTTTACAGCTGCCTTAAAAAAACTTTATAGTGTATCTGTACATCTTGAGAATAATGAAATAGAATAACCCCTTGTCTGTAAGATACAATTTCCTTGTCTGTAAAAGAAAGATGATTTCAGTAGACCCTTCATATGGTAATTTTGGAAGTTTACATGAAATTAATAGATATAATGTGTACATCCCAGTACTTTGCACAGGAGCTGGTCTTGCACTCGAAGTATTTTTGGGTAATTGAGAACACCTATCAGTTTCTTCAGTTCTACTCTTGGCTATAGTTTGCTTTGTAAGCCTAGAGGTGAGAAGATACAATAATTAGGCAAAGCCTTTTAAACTCATGGGAGGCCCCTAAGGGATGATTTTGCTTCCAGTTTTTTTTTTTAATTGTACATTGAGTTCAAAACAAAACAACAGCGGTGGAGGAGAAATCAGTGAAAAATAGAAAACTGCTTAAAAATTCCTCTACTTGAAGATAACCAGTGTTAATGTTTGTTAATTTTCCTTTTATTTTAATAATGTGGTAAAATGTACATAACATAAACTTTTCCATTTTAACCATTTTCAGGGTATAGTTCAGTGCCATTAAGCACATTCACATTGTTGTGCTGCCGTCACCTCTGTCCGACTCTGGAACTTTTTCACCTTCCTGTACTGAAACTCTGTACCTGTGAAACAATAACTCCTCTTTCCTCCCATTCTTCAGTCCCCGCAAACCACTGTTCTACCTTTCATTAAGGAGTTTAACTGTTCTAGGGACTTCACAAAGTGGCATCAAACTGTATTTGTCCTTAGTGTTTGCTTAGTAGTCTGATGTTTTCATGTTTCATTTATTTGGCAGTATGCGTGAGATGTCCTTCCTTTGTAAGGCTGAGTAACATTCCACTCTATGTATAGACCACATTTTGTTTATCCATTCATCATTTGATGACATTCTAGTTGTTTCCTCCTTTTGGCTCTTGTGAATAATGCTGCCATAAACATTGGTGTTCAAATATCTGTTTAAGTCCTTGCTTTTCGTTCCTTTACGTATAGCCAGGTGTGGACCAAATGGTATATCCATGTTTAACTTTTTTGAGGAACTCTCCCATCCTGTTTTCCGTAGTGGCAGTGGCATTTTACATTTCCACCTACAATGCATATGGGTCCCACCCAGCCTCTTGTCAACACCAACACTTGTTTGGTTTTTTTTTTTAAGTAATAGTCACTCTGATGAGTGTGAAATGTTATGCTTTTTAGGAAGAATCCTTCCAGACAATTTGTAGGCATACGTAAATAGGAAATGTTACATGTATGGAAACATGTTTGTTTTACATGCCGTTTTGTTCTGTTAGTGGGTTACAGATAGCTTTCCGTGTGAGTAAATATGGATCACCCTTTGTAATGACTATCTATTGTTCTATTATTTTAATATATTGTAATTTATTTAGCAAATTTCCTGTTCCTGGACATTTAGGTTAGTCTTTATTTCTTTTTTCCATTATGAACACTGCTGCATTGAATATCCTTCTAAATATATCATTTATATATTTAAGGTAAAATCCTAGAAGTGAGATAATGGGGCAAGGAGTATGTCACGTTTAGAATTTGGATATATTTTGCAGCACCTGGGTGGCTCAGTTCGTTAAGCGTCCAACTCTTGATCTCTGCTCAGGTCATGATCTCATAGTTGTGAGTTTGAGCCCCATGTTGAACTTTTGCTCCAACATTGCAAAGCCTGCTTGGGATTCTGTTTCTCCCTCTCTCTGCCCTTCCCCTGCTTGTGCTCTCTCAAAATAAATAAATAAACTTAAAAGGAATTTGGATACATTTTGCCAAATAGCCCTTCAGAAAGTTAATGCCACTTTATACTCCTAATATGAGAATGTTAGGAGAAATTATTTCTTAATCATTAACCTAACATAACTCTCTTGTAGATTGTTCTGAAAGTTTTTGGTGGGAACATTTGACATCATTTTACCAACACTTGCCAGTGTCTGTCTTTTCTTGTGAAATACTGATGCAGTTGGATAGGCTTTTTCATAATGTTCTGATATAAAAGCGCTCCATGGTTCCATAAAATTGGGAAATGCTTTTAGAGTGAAAAAAACTTCTTTCTTACAGGATTTACCAACACATTCAATATGCTAACATGGTTATTTATTTTAGGGTGAGCATGAGGCAGCTGTATCAAGTATTTTCCAAACTTATTTGATTACAGAATCATTTCTTCCGTCAGCATGTTAGGTCATTTGAATTCAGCTGAACACATTTTGTGATATGCTGAATTTGCTTAGTTCTTTAGTTTGCAATTGTTTTGCTTTGTTTTTTGTTTTTGTTTTTATTTTTTGAGAGAGAACATGCATGCCCATACTTGTGCGGGAGAGGGAAAAAGAAAATTTCAAGTAGGCCTTCTGCCCAGCGTGGGCCTGACACCACAGAGCCTGATGCAGCGGAGCCCAGTATGGTGCTTGATCTCACGACCGTGAGATCAAGACCTGAGCCAAAATTGAGAGTTAGACGATTGACTGAGCCATTCGGGCTTTATTAGTGTCTCACCTAAGGTTATTAACTCGTTGTTGGTAAATCTGGATAATGACTTCTGACTCCCAAATCCAGCTTACCTTCTACTATAATATACTGTACAACATAAAATATTACAAGATATTGAATATGAGTATAAACAATGTGATTCAATACAGGTTTTTAAAAATTACTGTCTAAAATATAATTAGATGAAGTACAGGTAGTGTTTTTGTGGCTTTCAGTTTCCCTGGTCCCCTCTTACAATGCCTTAAAAAAACCAAACCCTATATAACATTCTTTATACTGCGTCATGTAAAACTTAGTTTTTTCTGTATCCATATCCGAGTTTTAAAATCAGGGTGATTTTTGTTGTATATGCTCCATCTAGTGGTGAAAAAGAGCGTCTGCCTGGTCATACAAAAATATCTCAATGTGGTTGAAAGCACTTGGCAGTAGATTAAAGTGATAATCGTAAGAAAACATTTTATCTTTAACTTTAAAATGTATAAATATACTCTCATTTGGCAATCTTTTAAAATAGGGACAAATATTTCCTATGTGTATGGGTTGGAGTTTAGATCTTTCTTGTATAGACTGTTGTCTATAATTTCTAATTGTTTGAAATCAAGAGTAATTTTTAAATTGTGTACTTATTTTCAAATACCAATATTAAATGAATAAAGAAATTCATTTTTATTTTGGAAAAATTAGAGATACCCAGTATTAGCAGCTTGCTTTTAGCCTAGCGATCATAAATAGACTTTAGAGTTCGTTCTGATTGATAATTCCTTAGATTATTTGTGTGGTTTTAGCCCCCCACCTCGTGATAATGCAGTCAGCATATCTAATTCATGGTACACATCTTTACATAGCATCCTAGGATGAATTACCATGAATGAGGCAAAATTTCAGAGTCAAAGGGGAACAAAAATTATTTTTATGCATGTTTTAAGTTGTCTTCCACAAAGGATGTATCAGTTTGCGTTTCCGTGAAAACAGTGTATGAGTATCCTTTTGTGTCTGTGCCAAATAACACTCAGGGCTTAAAAAATATTTCCTAATCTAATAATGAAGAAATGGCATCTTATTTGAGGTGGTTTGCATTTCTTTGATTGCTTGTTAGGGGTATTTTTCATATGCTATGATTGTTTTCATTTTTCCTTATTTATTTATTTTTAATGTTTATTTTTGAGAGAGACTGAGAGAGAGACAGCACGAGCAGGGGAGGGGTAGAGAGAGATGGAGACACAGACTCTGAAGCAGGCTCCAGGCTCTGAGCTGTCAGCACAGGGCTTGATGTAGAGCTTGAACTCATGAGCTCTAAGATCATGACCTGAGCTGAAGTTGGTCACTTAACCAACTGAGCCACCCAGGCACCTGATTTCCCTGCTTTTTTTAATGTAACAAATATTTTTCCATGTTGCTATTGATACACACATCACATGCACTAGACTTAAAGTCATGAGGCCTGTGTTTCTGTCCAGTTTTTGTTCTTTGACCATGTATCCTCCAGCAAGTTATTTAGCCTCATAGATTTCTAGTACCTCATCAGTAAACTGAGCAGATGGTGTTCAGTTCATAAGATGTAAGAGTGATAAAGTAACATATGTGGAATGCATTTTAAATTACAAAGTGTATTTTAAATGTTCAAGTTACTGTTATCTGTGTAATTTAGACAGCTCTTCAGTTATTGGAGGTTTAGGTTGAAATTTCAAAATTTTTAAAATTATACATTGAATATCATGCATAATTTTTGTTTATTTCAATAATCTACTTAAGGTACTCCTAGACATAAGATTATTCTGAGTCAGAGAATATGACCGGTTTTATGAATCTGGCTAATCCCAGGTAAAGTAATATATAGTTTATATAGTTTATAGTTCTTGTCACAAAGTTATTCAGAATGATTATGTAGTTCAGTGGGCATTTGATACCATTTTTCTCCCACTCCTGGGTTTTATCCTTAAAAAACTTCTTTTTGGTTACTTTTGCATAGGGACAGTGTAGTACTTCATTCTTACTTAATATGCTTGTCTTTTTTTACCATTTGATTTAAGAACACTATTTATTTTAACAGCAGGTAGGGGATATTAATGGAAGAAACTTCAGTTTCCTTAAATAGAAGCAGAAGGATAGACTATTTTATATGTGAAAAATAACTTTTAAAAATAGGCCAATTTTTAACTGTCCTGATCTGTATATTTTATTACTTTATTGAAATCTAGGTATTAGTTATTTCTCAGGAGCTTCTAACATTGGGAATCAGCTTTATAAGAGATTTGCTTTACAGGGCTGGATTCACTCACTGGGAACGTTCAGAACTCACTTCTTGATGAGGAGAAAGTGCACTCTGGCTCAGAACGTGGCTCTCATCAAGGAAAGAAATCTGGGACCAGTAGCAAACTTTCTGTGAAAGATTATGAGCAGACTCTTGACACTGATAGCGTGTTAGAGGATCTTTCTGGGCATTCTTTGAGGTAAAGTAATATATAGTTTATACTGTAATTCACACTTAATTAAAGTTACAATATCCTTGATGTTCAGAGAATCCATTCAGTAAATTGCTGTATTTTCTGAATAGACTTTGTGCTTTGGTTCATAGTTTGGGTCTTTTTATTTTAGAGTGTGGTCATCTCTCACCTAAACTGTTCCAGCCTCTCTCAGGAGTGCTCTTCCTCTAGCACAATCCACCTTTCTGTTACAAATGCCATTGCCACACTTGTCATGTTGACTCATCCTTGGACCAGGCAACTGCTCTCGTTAGGGCACTCTGCGAGCTCAGGAGCTCATGGGTACTCTGCAGATGAGCGCCCATGAACTTCACTTTACCTGAAGTGTTTCACTGCCCATGAACTTCACTTTACTTGAAGTGTTTCACTATGCTGTCACAAACTATCTCATTTCCTTGGTCCACATTTCTTCTCATCTGTGTTTTTCTACTGTTTCAATGTAATTGCTTAGCATCCTTTTGTTTCATTGTTATTTCTTCCTCAAACTTTTCTCTCCTGCTCAATTTACTTGATAAGTGTCTCACTCTGCTATTGATTACAGAGCTTACATACTCTTTTTTCTTCTTTTTAATATCCTGTAGTGTACATTTAACCTGTTGTTTACAAATGACCTTCAGTTATTGCTTCATGTACAGTTTCTATTCCTTAGCCCACATGGCTTTTTTTTTCTTTTTTTATTTTTTTTTTGAGAGAGAGAAAGAGTGGATACATGGATGTATGAGAGCGTGGGAGGGGCAGAGAAAGAATGTGGACTCTTAAGACTCCATACTCAGTGTGGAGCAGACACTAGGCTTGATCTCACAACTCTGAGATCATGACCTGAGCCGAAATCAGGAATCCACACTCAACAAACTGAGCCACCCAGGTGCCCCTGGTGACATGGCTTTTTATCCATTACACTGATTTTGACTTTCTGGAAATTTAAACTAACTGTATGCTTTTTCTAATACAGTGTCACATACTGAGAATCATTTTTTTTTTATATTAAGAAAAGGTTTATTATTTCCTTTGAGAAATGCTCATTTCCTTTTTTTAAAAAATAGTTTATTGTTAAATTGTTTCCATACAACACCCAGTGCCCTTCCCCACAAGTGCCCTCCTCCATCACCACCACCTCTTTCCCCCTCTCCCCCTCCTCCTTCAACCCTCAGTTCATTTTCAGCATTCAATAGTCTCTCAGGTTTTGCGTCCCTCTCTCTCCCCAACTCTTTCCCCCTTCCCCTCCCATTAGGTTTCTCCTGTTCTCCTATTAGACCTATGAGTGCAAACATATGGTATCTGTCCTCCGAGAATCATTTTTAATGCTTTCATGCTACATATTTTATATCATTAATACCATTATTGCTGTTTTAAAATTGAATTTTAATTTCTTTTTCATTGACTTTGGAATTCAGAAAACTACCTTTCTTTAGAGATATTCTTATGATTTATTTGGTAAAATCTAAAGTTAAACATTTCTTTTTAAAAAAAATTTTTTTTAATGTTTTTATTTATTTTTGAGAGACAGAGAGAGACAGCACGAGCAGGGAGGGTCAGAGAGAGAGGGACACACAGAATCTGAAGCAGTCTCCAGCCTCTGAGCTAGCTGTCAGCACAGAGCCCGACGCAGGGCTCGAACCCAGGAACTGTGAGATCATGACCTGAGCTGAAGTCGGACACTTAACCGACTGAGCCACCCAGGTGCCCCAAAGTTAAACATTTCTGAAACAGAATCCACAGCCAAATAAGTTTGATAAATGGCCCATATTATAGAACATAACCCTCCCTCCCCGCCCCCCATGGAGATTCACTGTGGATAAAATGATTTGAGGCTTTGACGAAGAGTTCAGATTTTTTAAAATGTTTCATTAATTTTGAGAGAGAGAACACGAGTAGGGGAGGTGCAGAGAGACGGAGCTGGGGAGACAGAGGATCTGAAGTAGGCTCTGTGCTGACAGCAGAGAGCCTGAGGCAGGACTCTAACTCAGTAATGGCAAGATCATGATCTGAGCCAAAGTCACATGCTCAACCAACTGAGCTACCCAGGCACCCCAGAAGTGTCCAGATTTTAAAAAAATTATTTAACCCATTTTTTTTCTTAGCTTACTTAGTTGTAGTCACTCTCTGCCCTCAAGGTCTTTAGCTTTCTGTTCTTTTTATTTTGGAGGAAACTTGTTAATATCATTGGAAACCTCGTTTTAGAAATACTAGTCTAGGTAAATCTCTGCAGAGCAAATAAAAAAATTCAGCTTATAAAACTGAATAAAAGGCAGAGTACTTAGTTTGGATATTGTGTTGTAATTCTTTCTTGGAAATCTATTAGAAGTAATAAAATTCTTTTTTTGTGTTCTGTAAATAAAGTTGTCAGACTATTAGAAATAGTATTTCTCTAAACCATCAATAGTAAATTAAAGGTCACTGTAAATAAGTGAGTGCCTCTTAAGACTACTTTAATTCAGATATTTATATGTTGGGTGTAAGAGAAATGTCTACCTTTGAAAGCTGTCTCCTGGTTTTATTAAAGCTAAAAGTAAACTTGTTTTATTATGTTAGAAATATGTTATTATGCTACCTTAAGTAATTTATTCAATAAATAAATGTTTAGTACTTGGCAACATCTTATGAGAAATAGTAACTTTAATATGAGCCTAATGTCTCAGAGAGGGACTAGACCTGTGCCTTCTATTGAAATAAATACCTTAAGAGTTAATTCTAGTCAGACTGCTTGTGAGGTATTTCTTCATATTAGAAAGTTCAGGAAAGAACTCTAGCATTAAAAGGTAGAGGGAAACAAATGAATACATATAAAGTACTTAAAGATGGTTTCTATGAGAATAACTTTTTACTGTGACTCTGGGTTAAGAGGAATAACAAAAGGGAAGTTTCGTCATTTAATTTTTAATACAAAAGGATATTTTATTCTCTTTCAGAGATATTTTAAGACGTTTTTATAAGACAGGCTTGACTTTATCTTTTCTACATGGCCATAATTTTATTGCTATATGAGGTCTAATATTTTAGAGAGCTTTGCCTCTACTGTATTATTCCAGTGGTTCATTATGTGTGTACATTGTAGAGGAAAGAGTTAAGTGCCAATTTACTTGAGACTCCTTTCTGTTTTGTCATTTTGGGCAGGTGCGTGCTTAGCTCATTCTCCCCTGCAGGTCTAGCAGTTAGAGATGGACCCCTAGTCGTCCACTCAGCATGGTGACTCTGTTCAATGACCGGAAGCCCGAACCACAGTGTTTACAAGCTAGTGTTTAAATTCAGAATGTAATGCATGTTGTTCTTAAGTAATGCTTAGCTGGTTCTCGAAGTAGCGTTCCTTTCTCTAACATCTTTAAACAAAACTTCTAGTGTCTCCTCAGACAAGGGAAGATCTCAGAAAACTCCACCTTCTCCCCTCTCTCCAAGTTCCCAGAAATTGTTGCAGTTTGACCTTCCAGGAACTTCATTAGAAAGATCTAAATCCTCGGTAATCATGCCTCCATCTGGAACAGGATTTAAGCCTAATGCACCTTTTCCTGATATGAACCCTCCCACCAGCAGAACGCCCTCAGAGATGGCCTCAGCACCAGGCAAGTAGAGACATGTATTGTGATTTAAAACACTATTTTTTCCCCTTAAAATTCTTTTTCTTCCGATTGAACTATAGGAAAATGTTATCTCAAGTGGATGTGATCACTTTTTGAAGTATTAAAAACTATACAGGAAAAGAAGTACTGAAAAGCATGACAGATTCAACAGTGGTGATTTTTCCCACTTTGCCAGCGTTAGTCAAAACACACCTGAAAAATGTACATTGTGCTATTCATAAGTCACTGTCTTTCTTACAGTGGAAAGCAAACTCTTTTTGGCTCTTATTTCTTTAATTTTAGAGAGAGAAAGAGAGAGTGTGAGTGGGGGAGAGGGACAGAGGGTGAGAGAGAGAAGCTTAAGCAGGCTCCATGCTCAGTGCGGAGCCCCACGTGGAGCTTGATCCTGTGACTCCGGGATCATGACCTGAGCTGAAATCAAGAGTCTGAGCTCAACCAACCACCCAGGTGCCCTCTTTTTGGCCCTTACAATGAGAAATGAATATCAGAAATCTGAGATGTTGTTTCACGTGAACTTTTACATTTGACCGTTATTTATGCCTTCCAGGTTCTAAGCGCTTTTCTCCTGCTGGCCTCCAGCATCGGATGGCGGCAGAACTCAGTTATTTGAGTGCCATCGAGGAGTCAGTGCGCCAGCTGTCAGATGTGGAAAGGGTTCGAGGCATCTCACTTGCTCAGCAGGAGAGCGTGTCTCTGGCTCAGATCATAAAGGTATTTGTGGAGTTTTCTCCTTTAGCTTTCTATGTTCTTTCACTTTTCTATTTAAAATAGTTCCAATGATGAGGTAGATGACGACAACAACAACAACACACAAAACTTTAGCCCGCCAAGTAGAGGGAAATAGTGTAACGTACAGCATCTATCAATAACTCTGGGAAAGCTATGACACAAAGTACTAAGAAGAAAATTCACCATCTGATATTTGGCAGCAGAACAATAATTCAGTCACTCTCTCTCAAATACTTTGTTTTCTCTGTTCTCTACTTTTGTAAATGACTATGAAAACCAGCTAATCAGACAGCTCTCAGGATTGTCTTTTTCACTGACAAGTCAGAGACAACTTTTTGTTTTTGTTTTTAATGTTTTATTTGTACCAGAGAGAAAAGTTTCTGAGATCCAGGTATTTGGTAAAGCCAGGATAATGTGGACTGTTCTTAGTGAATAAAAATCTAATAAGAGTCTACATAGTGTTCCTACTGGAAGTTCTGTTATCTTTTTTTTAAAAACTTTTTATATAAGAAAATACACAGATTTTAAGTGTTGCACAGTTTGATTAGTTTTGATCAATGTAACCACCACCCTAATCAAAATATAGAACACTTCGGTCACTTCAGAAAGTTCACCCCTGGTCCTTCCCAGTTAATCCCCACTCCTAGAGAAAGTTAGTGTTCTGATTCCTAATCGTGGTAGTTTTATTTTTGCCTGGTCTAAAACGGCGTACAAATGGAAATATGCTTTGTACTCTGTTGTGTTTCATTAATTTAATGGGGTATACTGTTTTTAGGATTCATCCATGTAGTATCTGTGTTGATTTTTGGCTGAGTAATATTCCATTAATCAGTGTAATACCGTTTGTTTATCCCTTCTTCTGTTGATGTACATTTGTATTATTTGCAGTTTGGGGCTATTATAAATATTCCTGCCATGAATATTTTTTACAACTCTGTATTCAACATATGCTTTCATTTATCTTGCCCAGGAGTGTAATTGCTTGGGTCAACTAAAAGTGTATGTTTAACGTTGTATGAATCTGACGTACTGTCTTCCAAAGTGCTTGTGACATCTCACTCTCCTCCGGCAATCTGTGAGGGTCCAAGCTGCTCCCTGGGCTTGCTCTCGCTGGCCTTTCTAGGCATTCCAGTGAGAGTGAAGTAGTGTCTCATTGTGGTTTTAATTTACATTTCTTTTATGACTGATAGGTTGATAATCCTTTTGTGTATTTATTGAATTCTCATATGCTCTTTTGTGAATAATCAGACTTTTTGCCTATTTCATGATAGGATTGTATATCTTTTACTTATTGAGTTGTAGTTCTTTATATATTCTAGAAACAAGTCTTTTTCAGATATATTTCAAATACTATTTCCCAGTCCTGGCTTGTCTTTTAATTGAAAGTTTTTTCTCTTTTGCCTTTTCATTTTTTTTAAAACTTTTTTTTTAATGTTTATTTATTATTGAGACAGAGAGAAACAGCATGAGTGGGGGAGGGACAGTGAGAGAGGGAGACACAGAATCCAAAGTAGGCTCCAGGCACTGAGCTGTCTGCACAGAGCCCGACACAGGGCTCGAACCCATGAACTGTGAGATCATGACCTGAACTGAAGCCAGTTGCTTAACTGGCTGAGCCACCCAGGCGCCCCTGCCTTTTCATTTTTAAACTGTTTCTTTTGAAGTGCAAAATGTTTTAATTTTTAAAAAACTTTAAAATGTTTTTATTTATTATTGAGAGACAGAGCATGAGCATGGAAGGGGCAGAGAAAGGGGGAGACACAGAATCTGAAGGAGGCTCCAGGCTCTGAGCTGTCAGCACAAAGCCCAACGCGGGGCTTGAACTCACAAACTGTGAGGTCCTGACCTGAGCCAAAGCCTATGCTTAACCAACTGAGCCACCCAGGCTCCCCCAGAATATTTTAATTTTAATGAATCTCTTTTTAAATTTTTTTCTATTATGGCATTGCCTTTTGTTTTCTAAGAAATTTTTGCCTACCCTAGATATTAAGATACTGTAACAAAATATTCTTTTATATTTTTCCAAAAAGCATTATAGTTTTGGCTTTTATAATTTTAAATGTGTGAACCATATCAAGTTAATTATGGGTTGTAAAGAAGGGACCAAAGTTTAACTTCCTCCATGTAGATACTTAGTTGTTTCATCACTATTTTCTTAAAAAACCTTAAGTTACCTTGGCACCTTTATCAACAATTAAGTAGTCACTTATGTGTGGGTCTGTTTCTGGACTCTGTTCTTTTTCATTGATCTGTTTGTCTATTCTTAACTCCATCCGGCACTGTACTGTTTCACTATGTCTTTAGAGTGAGTCATGAAGTCAGAGTGTAATGACTTCAGCTTTGTTCTTTCTCAAGGTGATTTTGGCTATGTTAGGGTTTTTTTTGTTGTTGTTGTTTTTGCATTTCTGCATAACTTTTAGAATCAGTTTATCAGGTTATACAAAAAAAAAAGAAAAGAAAAAAGACTTCATATGATTTTGATTTGAATGGCATTAAATCTATAGATGAATTCCAAGAAATCTCAATTAAGTGTAATGCCCAAATTAGTAAATGTTATTTTAAAAAAATAAGTTAACAACAACAAAAAAAGAATCTATAGATCAGTTTGGGGTAGACTTTACATCTTAACAGTATGGCATTTTTAAATTCATGATTGTGATATCTTTAAGTTTAAAAAATATTTCAGCAACGTAATTTTCAGTGTAAAGATCTTACACATTTAGAAAAAATTTTTTGTTTATCTTACTTATTTTGAGGGAGAGAAAGAGAACATAGGAGGGGCAGAGAGTGGAGCGAGAGAGAGAATCCCAAGCAGGCCTGCACTGTCAGCACAGAGCCCAATGTGGGGCTCAAACTCACAAACTGTGAGATCATGACCTGAGCCAAAATCAAGAGTTGGTCGCTTAACCTACTGAGCCACCTAGGCTTCCCAAGATCTTAGACATTTTTAAATTTCTTCGGAAATATTTTATGTCTTTTGATTCTGTTGTAAATAGTTTTTCCCCCAATATTATTTTGTAATTGTTCCTCCCTGAATACCTAAAGACTGTTCCTTATGTGGCATTGTCCCATGCTTTGCAGGAAGTTCAGTATTCCTGCACCTCTCCCAACAAATAGCAGCAGTACTGTCCAGTCACGACAGCAAAATCCGCCAGACATTTCCAAGTGTTCCCTTCAGGACAAGGGGGAGGGACTTGTAACAACTTGATTAAAAACCACTGGATTGGGGAAATGACCCCATAGCCATGCTTACCTAGAAACCCAGAAAAAACACTGAGATTTTTTCCCATTTTAGGAATATAATTATAATTCTGGGCTTTCATATTTGTGCAGGGCATTACATAATTTTATATACAGCCTTACCAACTTTAGAAAACCTGTATTTAGCACTATTCCAGAAGAAATGAAAAAATGCAAGTTCATAGATAGCATTGTACAAAATAATGGAAACAAAGGGCCCTGGTGAGAAGATGTTTTCTTGGGCACCATTTTTATGAAACTGCTCCTCCAAAGCCAAAATAACGGAGTTATAAAATTCTGAGGTGTGAAATGTTACCTTTATTTTTACGTATAGGACATTTTAATCTTTTCTGAAGAGTAAGATACTGTCACTTTTGCTTTCAAGCCAACTTTTTAGTATGAGTTTATAGTCCTGTGTGCCTTGGAAATTTTTTATATTACTACATTATTTTTTTTTAATTTATTTTTGAGAGACAGAGACAGCACGAGCAGGGAGGGGCAGAGAGAGAGGGAGACACAGAATCTGAAGCAGGCTCCAGGCTCTGAGCTAGATATCAGCACAGAGCCTGACGCGGGGCTTGAACCCACAAACGGTGAGATCATGACCTGAGCTGAAGTCTGACGCTCAACCTACTGAGCCCCCCAGGTGCCCCATTACTACATTATTTGACACACAGTAGGTGGTCATTAAGTATTTTGATGAATGATAACAGATTTGTGTCCATACTATGTGCTATCTTTCCTTTAAGCTTTCATTGGTTGCTTCAAAAAAATTTGTGTTAGGAAAATAGCATTAGGTGTAATATAGTCACTGTGTTAAAATAGTTTAGCATCTTTGAATTAATAGTTGATCATTTTTTTATTTTGAAGGCACAGCAGCAACGCCATGAAAGAGACTTGGCCCTTTTGAAACTGAAGGCTGAACAAGAGGCTCTGGAGTGTCAGAGACAGTTAGAAGAAACCCGAAACAAAACAGCTCAGGTACTTATTTTTGCAACAGATACTGGGTCTTTATACCTAAATTTGTATCTTTGAAATGACTTTAGCATTCTTTTAATTATATAGGAATAAAAAAGGAAAGATATAAATAATAATGCTTTCATACATTATGCCATCTGGGATAATTTCATGTCATTTGATTGTAAAATAGAGTAGTTAGGATTTATCCCCAGTTTACAGAAGTGGCAACTGAGGTACATAGTAGTTACTTGTTTAAAGAAACATCAACTCATGAACACTGGAGTTAAGAATTAAACTTCAGCAGTGATTTTAAGACTCTAGATTTTAAGACAAGATACCCAGGTAACAGTCTAATGTTTTATAGGGCATTTGATCCATGAAACAATTTTACAAATTAAAGCTAATTTGAGTTAGGGAGAGACTGTGACATAACATAACATAAGCTCTCTTTTTACTCCTTTTTGTTTTCAGGCCCATGCAGAATCATTACAGCAGGTGGTCAAATCACAGCGGGAAGTGACCGAAGTCCTGCAGGAAGCAACGTGTAAAATAGCCGCTCAGCAAACAGAGACTGCTCGCCTCACCACAGACGCGGCTCGCCAAATCTGTGAAGTAAGAGCCATCGAGGCCGCTTTTCTCTTTAGTCCTGCGGAGTGAATTTGGTCCTCACCGTAATGGGTTTCTAACATCTAGCAAACATTATTTCTAATCAGTGACTTTTCGTGGGAGCCATATACTATTGAATTAAGAGGCTCCGTTTATAGAAGTATGTTGTACATGTGAATGATACAGAGGCTAGTACAAAAGATGGAGAAACTCTAAATGTCTGCCCTTGAGTAAGCTTTTAAAAGATATATTGATTTTATAAGGCATGGTGGCTTAGTTGGTTAAGTGCCTAACTCTTGATATCAGCTCAGGTCACAATTTCATGGTTGTGAGATGGAGCCCCGTGTCAGGCTTCATGCTGGACTTGGAGCCTCCTTAAGATCTTTTCTCTATCCCTCTTCTGCCTGTCCCCTGCTCTCCCTTTCTCTCTCACATACATACATACATACATACATACAGAAATAAAATCTTTAAAATACATATATATATATAGAGATAGATTTTATGATGTAGAATTTACAAACAAAATATATCCATTTTAAGTGTACTACTTGATGAGTTTTCTCTCTCTCTCTCTCTCTCTCTCTCTCACACACACACACACACACACACACACACACACACACACATATAGGTACCATATCTATATATTTCTGTGTCTTATCTATCTACCCATCCCTATAAACACCACCATAATCAAGAAATAGAATATAGTTGACTCTTAGGGTGCATAGTTGACCTAGTTGGTTGGCTGTCTGACTCTTGATTTTGGCCCAGGTCATGATCTTGTGGTTTGTGGGATTAAGCCCTGTGTCAGGCTTTGCACTGTTTCGGAGCCTGCTTGGGATTCTCTCTCTCTCCCTCTCTCCCTCTCTCCCCCTCTCCCTCTCACCCTCTCTACCTCTCTCCCTTTCTCCTTCTCTCAATAAACAAACAAACAAACAAACAAACTTAAAAAAAGAAAGAATACAGTTGACTCTTGAACAACCTGGATTTGAACCGTAAAGGTAAACTGCAGAATTTTTTGACAAATACAGTATGGTACTGTAAATGTAATTTTTCTTTTTTAGGATTTTCTTCAAAAACATTTTTTTACTTTATTGTAAGAATACAGTATATAATATATAATATACAAAATATGTGTTAATCAACTGTTTATATTATTGGTAAGGCTTCTAGTCAACAGTAGACTATTAGTAGTTCAATTTTGGGGGAGTCAAAAGTTATCCATGGATTTTTGATTGCATGTGGATGTTACTAAAAAGCCACGAGCATACTGTGTTGGGTACTGTGGGATTGTGCAAATAAGTATATTTTAAGAAAATTTTAGACAACGATTTCAAAAACACTTCAAGTTGTCAAGGCAGTGATTGAATAAATACCAAACGAGTAATCCATGCAGCAGTCACAGTAGTGACTAAGAGTAGGGAAAGTACTTCACACTGTAGGTCAGAAAACAGATAGGAAATAGTAATGGAATTGATTCTTGAAGGAAGATTTAATTTTTGGTTTACTATGGCTTATTATATGACTTGAAGATTTTGTCTTAATTCACAGATTGCTGTAGCTGGATGAACCTTTAGAAATCATGTGGTCTATCTAACTATTTTGATAAGGAAGCTATTGAGACTAAAAGAGTCTAAATGACTTACCCACAGCATTTTACCTATTATGGCAGAAATAACTTGCTGTCAATCCAGTCATCTGTCAGAGACACTATGCTCCTTCTCAGTTTTCTGTGTTGTTACCTTTTTTTAATGTCTACTTTTGTCTACTTGTGTGTTTTCCTACTTAGATGGCAGAGTTGACTCGAACTCATATCTCAGAGGCCATTACTGCTTCAGGAGCTCCCTTAACAACACTATATGACCACCAGCGGCAGCATGCTCCAGACTTTGTGAAGCAGCTGAGGACCAGAGCTGAAACCGATAGGTTAATATTCAGTCATTCAGCAAATATGCAATGAGTATCTGCTATGTCCCAGGCACTGTTGTGGCTACTGGGGATATAGTTATGGACATACAGTGTGGTGGGCAAGATAGATACTGTAATCAAACATTCACTTAAGTGAATTAACACTTACAAACTGAGGTTAAGTGTTACAAGAGAGAAGAACATGTGTCCCTGAGATATGTGACAAAGGAATTTGAATAGCTTGGGGGTTGTGGGGACATCAGAGAAGGTTTTCCTGAGGAAGTAACGTTATGGGGAGATCTAGTGGATGAAAAGGAGTCAGTGGTGTAAAGGAGATAAAGAATAAGCAGGTCAACACATGCGAAGTTAGGAAGAGAAAGTGAGGGAAGACTAGGGTAACTGGAGGCAGAGAACAGAGAGGCGAATGGGAGGACGCAGTGCAGGAATCAGAGTGTGGTGGGACACTGCAGACCTAGAGGGTTTTGGAGTGTATTCTAGGAACAGTGAAAAGTCATTTGAGAATTTTTTAGGCAGCCTGAGTGATATGATCATGTTTGTGTGTTATTTTTTTTTTTCATATCACATTTTGACCATCTTTAATTCATAGCTTTTAAGTCCCTATTTACATTTATTGATACTTGGGGCGATTTCTATTTATTTCTCATAAAGCAGAAGATATTCTTTTCTATGTGTGAATGCCTTTCTCAGATACTTTGTAGTAGCTATTTCAGAATTTCTATTTGATCAAGATTTTATCTGATGTTGATGTTAAATGGTTTTCTCTTATTAGAGACTTTAAATGTTTAATCAGTTTTTATTGTCTTTTTAGGAAGAGTCCATCTGTTTCACTCTCACAGAGTAAAGAAGGGACCCTTGACTCAAAGCATCAGAAGTATTCCCCTTCGTATGATAGTTATTCTGAGTCATTAAGATACAAGACTCACGATCGAAGGTGATGGCTTAGAAATTGCTTTTTCTTTTTTACTTTTAATCTCATCTTTAAATGAAGTAGTGTTTTCCTCTTCAAAGTGCGGATTTCCCCCATTTAATTAGCTGATTTATAAAATAGTTGTTGCATGTAGTAATGTAATTAGCATTCCTTGAGAACCTACATTGTACAAACACTACGTAAGTTTGTTTTTCCTACGTTCAATTTTAACCACCTTCCAAAACAGGAACTGCTCTCATTTTATAGTAGGGAACAGAGGCTCATGAAGTTGTTAGAAACTCACTGAAGGTCACATAGATAGTGGCACACCAAGGAATTAAATCTTGGTTTATCCGACTCCAACGTCTATATTTATTGTACATTGCTTTGCTAGCATCCATATTTCTTATTTTTCTTAAATTTTTATGTTTATTTTTTATTGAGACAGAGAGAAACAGAGCATGAATAGGGGAGGGACAGAGAGAGAAGGAGACACAGAATCCAAAGCAGGCTCCATGCTCTGAGCTGTCAGCACAGAGCTGTATGCAGGGCTTGAACACATGAACCATGAGATCATGACCTGAGCTGAAGTTGGACGCTTAACCGGCTGAGCCACCCAGGCACCTCTTTATTAATTTTTTAAATGTTTATTCATTTTTGAGAGAAAGCGAGCAAGCCCGAATTGGGGAGGGGCAGAGAGAGAGGGAGACACAGAACACAAAGAATCCAAAGCAGGCTCCAGGCTCTGAGCTCTGAGCTAATAGCACAGAGCCCGACGTGGGGGTCGAACCCATGAACCATGAGATACGAGCTTAGACAAAGCTGAACACTTAACCAACTGAGCCACCCAGGCGCCCCTCTTTTTTATTATAGTCATCCTAATGAGGATTGCAATCCCTAGAATTTAGCACATAGTAGGTAGGCAGTCTGCTGCATGTTTATTCAGTGAGTGATTACTGGCACATAACTGCTTAGTGGAATATATCCTTCTGACTCTAAAGCATTTGCTGTTTCCTGCATTATATCTTCTACCTTATAGCCATATTATAGGATTTATACTTTCCAAAACAGTGTGAAACTAGACCTATAATTACACAATATTCTGATAAATACTATTTCAGAATCATACACAAGAAAATTGTATAAACACAGATATAGAGGTGACCAAATCTTCCTTGAGATTGGGAGAAGGTACCTACAAGCACTTTGCAAAAATGGTAGTTGAACTGAGTCTTAAATTAGTAGTTCATAAGACAGAGAAGGAAGGGCATTTCAGAAGAGGAGATAGCTCATGCAGAGGATATCAAAACACAGCTTGTGATTGGCTCTCTCTCTCTCCATGCGTATTTAAATGAATGAACAAACTTAAGGAAAGCAAAGGCTGGAGAAAGGAAAACACTGACCCCAAAAACAAGTTCACTGAGCATTTGGGAATTTAAGGCTTAAAGTCAGGGAAAGGGCAAAGCTAGCTGATATAGATTTGAGGCTCAATCTAAATGACAGTAATTAAAATTATAGAGATGCATAAGATTACCAAAAGACAGTATGTGGCATAAAATAGAAAGGGACCAAAAACAAAACACTGGGAGTCACCATCATTTTAAGGAAAGTCAGGAAAATTTAAAAGGAAGTTAAAGAAGCAGAAAAACTTGTTCGGAATAAAGGAAGAAAAGCAGGTGAGAGTAGAATCAGGGAGTGTAAGAAAGGAGAGTTTTTTATTTGACATTTAATTTTGTTATAAATTCAAGCTTACAGAAATGTTGCAAGAATAATACAGAGTTAAGATCTTTTATCCGCATTGCGCCAATGTTAACATTTTACTACATTTGCTTTAGCAAGTGAAGATTATAAAGGAGATAGAGATCAACATCATATAATGTTGCAGAGATCTATTAGATTTGACAACTCAAGTTTAGATAGAGGTTATAAGAACAGTTCTAGCAGAGTAGTTGGGATTGAAGCAGATTGTGATTAATTGTGATGTCGATAAAAAAGTTGAAACAGCCAAGTAGAAGCCCCTTTTTCCACTAGCTTGATATCAAAATGAAGGGGAAGAACAATGATAGCCTGAGAACCTTGGTTGCCTCCCATGACTGTTCAGGAGTAAAACCTTCCTCTCCCCTATTCACTTTCCTGAAACAGCTTCTCTTCAGACTTCTGTCTACGTAGCATTTGGTTTTTGTGTTACGTCTTTCATTTCATATCTTGATAAAAAGGCACATGCCCTTAGTCAAATAAGTTTACTTGAAGTAAGGAACCTTACTTTATCATCGCCCCCTTTACTTTTGGTTTGTTGCCCTAATATCAGAAGTAGCAGTGGTAGCAGCCGTCAAGAAAGTCCCTCAGTTCTGTCTTCCAAGGAAAATGAGAGGAAACTTCATGGTGAGAAAATGGAGAGTTCTGTTGATGAACAGGTTCAGACCGCTGCAGATGAGTCTCTACGAAGTGACAGCGTACCATCTCTTCCTGATGAGAAAGGTAACGTTCCTTGCATGTGTATGTGCAGTTGTTTGTTTGGGGAAGCTTCCAGAGGCCTTTAGGATGTTTGTGGCTGAGCTAGTTGATATGCTTAGAACATGATTGTGTGTGTGTGTGTGTGTGTGTGTGTGTGTGTGTGTGTGTGTGTGAGAGAGAGAGAGAGAGAGAGAGAGAGAGAGAGAGAGAGAGAGAGAGAGAATCTGATATTAAGTGTATCCAGGTGGAACTATTTCCAGGCTACACATTATGTCAGGAACCCTTGCCAGTATTTTAAACACGATTGTGTGTCATGATCCTAAGGGGAGGAAAGGGGAGAAGTAAATCTAGGAGAGCAGGCATGTGAATGGAAAATAGATATTAAAAAATTCTTTTTATCCTGTTATTGATATACAATATAATCATAAAAACAGAATATACCATGAGAACTTTACCTTTTAGATAATATAAGGATACAGTTTCTTTTCTTTTTTTTTTTTAATATTTTATTGTCAAATTGGTTTCCATACAACACCCAGTGCTCTTCCCCACAAGTGCCCCCCTCCATCACCACCACCTCTTTTCCGCCTCCCCTTCCCCTTCAACCCTCAGTTCATTCTCAGCATTCAATAGTCTCTCAAGTTTTGCGTCCCTCCCCCTCCCCAACTCTCTTTCCCTCTTCCCCTCCCCCTGGTCCTCCATTAGGTTTCTCCTGGTCTCCTGTTAGACCTAGGAGTGCAAACATATGGTATCTAAAGGATACAATTTCTTATAAATAATGATAACATCAGATATAATAACTTGATTAAAATTCATTAGTTAACCTCTCCCTGGATCCTAAATAAGAGGTGTATACCTATCAAATCATGGGAAGTAAATAACATAATGAAGACAACAGAATTTGGCAACAGATGATACCTTTAAGGATTTTTTTTTTAAAATACCTGGCTCATAAGCAGTGTATATGATTAATGGTCTAGAACTGTAGTCTTCAGAGCAGAGTGGGCAAGGCAGTCTTTAGAGTGCAAGAGGAAGACTTCAATTTTGATTTTTCTCATCCCTTAAAAAATTTTTTTTGATAAATTTTATAATATAATTTATGGATAAACATTCTATAGTTAATCAACAATTAATACAGAGCTTGTTAACCAGAAGTAACTAATATAATCCACCTAATGAATATAGATCTTGTTATCCAGAAATGGGGTGCTGCTATAACATGAAAAATCTGGGAGTGGCTTTAGAACTGGGTAATGAGTAGAGGCCAGAGAGTGTTGAGGTGCAAGTTAGAAAAAGCCCACAATGCCTTGCAGAGACTTGGCAGGAATATGGATGTTAAAAATGATTCTGATGAAGTCTGATGAAGACGGAAATTAGGAATATGGAAATTAGGAATATGGAAATTAGGAATATTGAAGAAAGGCAGTCCTTGTTACAAATTGGCAAAAAACTGGACCAAACTGTGTCCTAGCCTTATGTGGAAAGCAAAAGTTAAAACTGATGAATGTGGATGGTTAGCTGAGGGAATCTCTAAGCAAAGTGTTGAAGGCATGGCCTGGTTTCTCCTTACTACTTACAATAAAATGTGAGAGGAGAGGTAAATTGAAGGAATTGTTAAAAAAAAGGAACCAGAACTTGAAGATTTGGAAAATTCTCAGGCTATCCCAGTTGTAAAAAATGAGAAAGCATGTTCTGGAGAGAACCCCAGGGATGTGACTAGATAATCACTCCATAAAGAGATTACCCATGGATTTGAGCAGCCATCTCAGCAGAAGCCAGGAATAGGGATGGGATTATACTAGCAGAGAGACTGCCAGTTAGGACTAAAGAGCACAGAGATGGGATGAAATATAGGAAGGCTTTCAGTCTTCTGGGATTCTACCAGATGGGATGAGAGGTAGAGCTAAGTTATAAACATGCTTTATTATTTTTTTAAAAAAGGGGGGTGGAGGAATGACCCGGAGGGTGATTGAGAGATCAGCAGGGCAGCCATTGCCACCACAGGCCCAGGCTGTACTGGGGGGTGGGGGGGGAACCAGCCCACGCACCCCAGTCGAAAGGTCCCAAGTAGGGGGTTGGTGTCGGCGCAATATCTCTAGAAAAGAAGACAGACAAGACAAACAAGACAGACAAGACAGACAACGTGGATGGTGGTAAAGCCACCCTTTATTAAGATAGCCAGGGTCTTATATACTATGGGTGATTACATCATTTCTTCAGTGGTTACATAGTTCAAGGTCCCTGAAGTAAAGACAGGCTCCAGAAAAGGTCATTTTTATCAGGACAGTAGTAAATAACAGGAACAATCAAGTCATTACAAGAGAGGGATTCCCTAATAAGAGTCTGGCTTCAAGCGGAAGATGAGCCTGAAGAATTCTAGGAGGAGATTTACATTTCTTAAGGCCCTTCATCAGTTATTCAAGGGTAAGATGCTCATCCTTTAATAAGCAAATTTTTTTGCAGAGGTTTGTGTTAACTCCCTACACCAAACAAAGAGCTAGAAAGCAAAGCAAGGGGAGGGCTGGAGCCACTGACTGACCCAAGTTGATTCAAAGCCTAAAAGTATATGTCTTTTTACAAAACAATGAGAAAATCATAGGATGAACAGAAGCCACATGTGCGGCCCAGGAGACCAAAATATTGTTTGAGGGTTATTTTTGCCTGCTGGGCCCCAACACCGTACAACCCCGATGGCAAGGCCGTCTCCTCATTGGTTTGAGTATGGGGGGCCACCTCCTTGGTTTCAGTTGTCCAGGCTGCCCTTGCTCTCTGCTTCAGGAGCAGACTATTTCCAGGGGCCGAGGAGATGCTGCTGCCACACAGGGGTGAGAAGTCAAGGCAACCCCAGTGGGCTTGAGGGCAGAGCATCTGGCCAAAGAGGGTCATTCTTGAGCCTTAAGATCTAATGGAATTTGCTCTGCTAGGTTGAGACCCATCATCCTTCTTTCTGATTTATCCCTTTGGGAATGGGTTTGTCTATTTTATGCCTTTCCCACCATTGTATTTTGGAAGCACATA
This sequence comes from Suricata suricatta, assembly GCF_006229205.1. Taxonomy (NCBI): domain Eukaryota; kingdom Metazoa; phylum Chordata; class Mammalia; order Carnivora; family Herpestidae; genus Suricata; species Suricata suricatta. Next base: position 135,710,133 of record NC_043702.1, on the reverse strand, counting down.
ACTGGACCTTGTTTCAAAGGTCCACAACTAAAAAGCAATTTTGCCTCGGGATGAATCATACCTCGAGTCTCATGGATGCCAGATTTAGATGATATTTAGATGAAACTTTAGAGTTGTAGTAGGTGCTGGAATGGGTTAAGACTTTGGGGGCTCTTAGGATGGGTGAGTGTATTTTGAGTGTAAGAAGGAATTAATTTGAGAAAACCAGAGGATAAGATATTATGGATTGAACTGTATCCTCTCAAAATTCATATGTTGAAGTTCTATCTTACAGTGTGACTGTATTTGAAGATAGGGCCTTCAAGAAAGTAATTAAAGTTAAATGAGGTCAGAAGGGTGGGCGCTTGTGTCCTAAGAATAGGAAAAGACTGCAGGCATGCATGTGCACAGAGTAAAGGCCTGTGAGGACACACAAGGCATCAGCCTGCAAGTTAAGAAGAGTGGTTTTATCAGAAACCAACCCTGTCAGCACCTTGATCTTGGATTCCATCCTCCAGAACTGTGAGGAAATAAATTTGTGTTGTTTAAGCCAGCAGCCTGTACTGTTCCGTTATGGTTCCCCAAGCAGACTAATGTAATAGTATTAAATACCAAGAGGCATTCTCATATTTTTATACTGATTGATGAATGTTTTTCAGAATGTTTTTGAAAATGTTTTATGGATTACTGAATTAAAGACTAACAAAATTCATTTTAGGATCAGACTTCATAATGACACCTTCCACATAATGAGAGAAATAAAGGATTTAGGAAAACAATAAAGAATTATATGTTATGTTTCTACTACAGGATGAATTTAACCCCTGCAAAATTTTATCTTAATAAGAATGTTTGTAATTATAGTAGTGAAGACATTATTGAAAGTGTACGTGAGCCTCAGAAGAAGTAGATGTAACCATCTGTGACTTGTTTAATGTTGTTCTCAAGTGTTTGCCATGGTGCCTGGCTCCAGTAACTGCAAATACAGAATTGTCAAGTGACTAATTTGAAATGTCATGAACCATGACTTCTTGATAGGTTTGACTTGTTTAAACAATATAAAATTAAATTACTTGGACTTCTACTTCTGACCAGAATAGGACCAGATTTACCCTCCCTCCTAAAGTAAGTATCAGACAAAACATATGAAATGACTATTTTTACGACCTTGAGCATCAGGCAGTGAGCGCTGTCAGTTCATGAGAGACCGCAGGCAGATGAGGAGCGCCGGGACGGCCCCTGCTACTGCCTGAGCGCGGGCTCCCGGCTGCGTGTGTGAAGCCCGGCGGCCTTGCTGAATCGAAGTAGAGTTAGGAGTGTGGAGAGACTGAGGCAACCGGAATCCACAGAACAGCCAAGATCCAAGGAAAACCAGCATGTAGAAGAAAACAGGAGAAAATCCAGGTCACCTTTTGTTTGGCAGTCATTTCTTAGCTATAACAGCAAAAGTACAATCCACGAGAGAACAAATGGATATACGTTGTCAAAATTAAAAAACTGCTCTGTGAAAGACACTGTTAAGAGAACTAAAAAGATAAACCACACACTTTAGAAATATTTGTAAATCACATATTAGATAAAGGACTTACATGCAGAATTATATAAAGGACTCTTAAAACAACAAGAAGAAAATCAACAACCTTATTTAAAAATGTGCGTAAAAACTGAACAGATACTTCACTGAAGAAACTATACAAATGGCAGGTAGACTTAGGAAAGGGTTCAATATCATGTGTCATTAGGGAGATGAAAATTAAAATCACAATGAGGTGCTACACATTTTTAGAATGGTTAAAATCCAAAAAGCTGACAAAAAAATGGTACAAGGATGCTGACAAGAATGCCAAATGGTATGGCTATTTTGTCAGACATTTTCCCAATATCTTATAGTGACCCAGCAATCAATATGCCTAGGCAAGCATATTGAAAACTTAGGTCGTCACAGGAGCCGATACACTAATGTTCATAGCACCATTTTTCATAATTGCTAACAATTGGAAGATGTCTTACGGGGAGAATCAGCAAAATGGTGTAATACTATGTAGCAATTAAAAGGAGCAGGCAACATTATTAATCAATTTTAAGTGAAGCAAAAGAAGCAAGCCCCAAAAGGCTACATATTATATGATTCCATTTAGGTAACATTCTGGAATAGGCAGAACTTTAGGGATGGTTCCCAGATGTTAGGTAGAAGAAGCGGTTAACTACAAAGGGGATGCAAGGAGAACTTTTAGTGTGAAACAACTGTCATGTAAGGGATGTCCTGTATGCTTCCTTATGTATTGACTGATACTGTGCATTTCTCGAAACCCTAGAGTTGTTTGTACATCACAAAGAATAAACCTTAATGTGTGCATACTAAATACACACGTCAGGCAGGATGTTGGGGGATCTAGGATGGAATGCAGCCCGTAACTAATGAATCTAACTTTATTAGAAACATATGGCATGACCACATTGAAGAGACTGGAAGGAAAAGGAGCTGACCTAAGTAAATTTGGAAAATGGCATTTTTAGTAGAAATTGTAAACCTATTAAATATAAAAGGAACAATATATAAACTATATTCTAATTGGCAAATGAGCTTTTCACAGGGGTACAAGTTAACAGTTCTTTGCATTATGTATTAGGATTGAACAGATAAGTAAACAGATGTTGGATGATAATAGGAGTCAAGTTTCTCCATGTTGGAGAAGGATGGTAGATACGCAAGAAAAGGACTAGAATGAATCCTGTGGTGCTGGACTATAGTCAGTAACATCAGTGTGAACCCATCTTCAGATGAGTTGACAGATACAGGAACAATTTGTGTGTGTGGGGTGGTGATTATGTGTGTACACGGTCTAGTATACATGCATATCTTGTCTAGCTCTGTTCATTGACACAGTGAAGAAACAGTGATAGTCTAGCATTAACAGGAACAACTAGTGCCCATAAATGTAGTTTTGAGATAGTCTCCAATAAAAGAAAGTAGAGCACTTTGGAGAAATGACTGGTTCTAGGACTGGGCAGGGAAAATACAAAATGAATCTGGAACATCTTGTAGTACCAGAAAGTCAGGATGTCCAAAAAAGAAAAGGAAGGGGGGTGCATGTCAGAGGCAAATAAGAACCAACCTAAAAAGAGCTGCCGTGTTTTAAGTTAAGCATTGAATTGATGAGTTATAAAAAAAATTTTTAATTTGCATTTTTTGCTAGCGATATTAAATGTTGTCTTTTTGTGTTTTGTTTTTTACTTATTTTGGCCATTTGTATTTTTGGAGAATCTGATTGTGACTATTTCTCATTTTTCTATGGGACTGGTTTGTAAGAACTCTTTATATATGATGTATATTACACTTTTACCATATTCCTTGTACTAGTATTTTTAAATAGTTGAGAGGTTTTTTCCCTTGTTTGTAAGGTAAGTGAATTATTCCATGCCTATCAGTTGTTAGTGATCCGCTCTATGACTTTATGTTAGATTGTCCCATAGAGAGGGAGCAAGGGCTACTAAATTGAATACTTAGGGAAAACTGTTAAAATGATAAAACCCACTTGTTCTAAATTCTTTTAGATTCAACTTCTATTGCAACAGAATATTCACTGAAATTTGATGAATCTATGACAGAAGATGAGATAGAAGAAAAATCATTTCGATCTTTACTACCTTCTGAGAGTCATCGCAGATTTAACATGGAAAAGAAAAGAGGCCATCATGATGACTCTGATGATGAAACTTCTCCAGAAAAGACGACACTGTCTTCTGCCAAGGTATGCTTCTGTTTACCTGTGCAGATTACTTCATAAAGAGTTGTAGATGTTCTCTTGTGGATATGAGGACACATTTTATACTTGAATTCGTTTGTCATCTCCCAGAATGATTTTCCTAAGATAGCAATTTTATATTATACTTTTGCTACAGAATCTGGCTTTGCTTTCCTTATGAAGTACAACACAGACTTATTATTCTTTGGAATGATATAGAAAGGGTTTTGAGGGTCTGAGCCAATCTTATGTCTCTAGAATTTCACTTGCTTTACCCTTATACTTTATTCCATTTAAAAACTTATATCATTCTTCTTACTAAATTGTTAGCCTTTTGGGTAACAGGGACAATTCTTGCCTTGCTTTATATCCCTGGGACAGTACCTGGCTCACAGTAGTTGTTTGTTAAAATTTTATTGGCTGAATAAATTAGCAGATGAACATTCTTCCTTATGTGCCTTTTTTGAAGAATGTTCTGTGACATGGTCAACAGCCTTTCTGTGTGCATAGTTTATTTTTTATAAGTGCATGGCTCTTTTAACAAGGTGAATTAAGTTCCAGAGGCTTAGATGATGATAAACTTGAACTAAAATCTTCACTTTAGGAGCTGAGCATGCCATTCTCAGGAGGACAAGATAGTTTTTCTAAGTTTACAATGGAGATGGTTCGACAGTACATGAAGGAGGAGGAAATGAGGGCCGCTCACCAGTCTTCACTCCTGCGTCTCCGGGAGAAGGCCTTGAAGGAGAAGACCAAGGCTGAACTAGCCTGGCTAGAGCATCAGAAAAAGTAAGTTATATCAGTGAACGTAGATTCCACCTCCTAATTTCTTTCATTAAAAGAAAGTGCTTTGTTTTTAAAGATGTTTGTTTCCTCATTTAATTTGATCAACCTAGTTTCTCAGCCTAGGAATATGGCAGTCGTCTCTGAGTCCTGTTGCTTTCCAGACCACCTACTCGTAACATTTTCTTTGCATTTCTCTTTTATCATGTAACTGATAGTTATTTTATACTGAATTTCTTTACTGTGTTGTAAATTCTAGGGTTTGCATTCATTATATGTGTAGTAAAACATTTGTTTGGTGGGATGGGCGTTGCTGCTCTTTTCCACATTTGGAAATGTTAAATCAGTTTAGAGACATTTTAGTGGTCGAGAATTCTTGACATTAGATTAGAAATTTAATCTACTATTTGTCTCAATGTGAAATATTTGCAGACATTTACGAGACAAAGGAGAAGATGATAAAATGCCCCCACTTCGGAAGAAACAGCGTGGTTTGCTTTTAAGGTTGCAGCAAGAGAAGGTATGTCAGGAAAAACACAAAGAAAATTTCTCATATGGCAAGTTACACTGTGGGATCTATTATTTTGTCTAATCTGTTTTTCTTATTATCCCCCTAAATGAGATTTAGTTGATATGTACCACCGTTTTTGCCTGTGCTACTATAATTACAGAAATTGGTTGGTAGTCTGCTATATTTCTCTTATATTAGGATTATGTGTCACTGCTAACTTAACCTGCCTTCATTCGGTAAATAAAATAGTCTTTTGAAGTGGATATTTAAAAAATTAAGATATTTGTAAAAGAGTCTATTTGGATTAATTTTTTGGTCTGTATTTTCCCAAGTAGGCTTTTAAGACATATTCATTACAAATACACTAATATTTTGGCTTAGCGAACTCAGAAACACTAGGATTTGAGTCTTGCAGAGGTAGCATGGTGTAGCGGTTAGGAATTCAAGCCCCAGGGTCGCTTCAGCTCAGGTCATAATCTCACGGTGTGTGAGTTCGAGCCTCTGAGCTTCCAGCACAGAGCCTGGAGCCTGCTTCCGATTCTGTGTGTCCCCCTCTCTGCCCATCGCCTGCTCATGATCTGTCTCTCAAAAATAAATAAGTGTTAAAAAAAAAAAAAAAATTCAAGCCCCAGAGTCAGGTTCCCTGGGTTAAAGTTCCAGGTCTACCCATTATTAGTTACATAACCTTGGAAAAGTTACTTGACTTTCTCTGTGGCTCAGCTTCCTTATCTATAAACTGAGGATAATAATGGTAACATACTTTGTAGGGTTGTTGGGAGGAATAAATTAATACAAATAATAAAGTTATAACAGAACATCGCCCAGTGGTAGGTGCCAATAAATGTTAGCTGTTCTTATCTGTGTAAAATGTGTTTCACAGTGCTTGGTAAGTGTTCAGTGGATTCTAGTTTTCTTTTCCCGTATTGACCTGTTGCAAAGTACTGGCTATCATATTGGATGATCTGTAAGCGTAATAATTGGATTATTGGTCAACTAGTTTTTTTTTTTTAAGTTCACCCCAGGAAACATCATATGAACTTTACAATTTTGGAATTTTTTTTTAAAAAAGAAGTTATACCTTTTTATACCTTTTTAATACAGAAAAATTGGTCTCAGAATAACTTAAAATGCTTAGCTAAAATAAGCAAATAACTTTTTACAGGGTTTCAGTAGCTTTCTGTTTACAAAATAGAATAAAAGCTAGATTTACAAATATTTTCTCTCATTCTGTGGAGTGATTTTCAGTTTTTTAAAAAAATGTTTATTTTTGAGAGACAGTGTGCAAGTGGGGGAGGGGCAGAGAGGGGATGACAGAGGATCCAAAGCAGACTCTGCACTGACAGCAGTGAGCCTCATGTGGGGCTCAAACTCAGGAACTGCAGTGACCTCAGCTAAGGTTGGACGCTCTACCGACTGAATGACCCAAGTGCCCCTTCATGAATTTCTTAATCGTGTGCTTTGAAGCACACATCTTTGGATTTTAATGAATCTAATATTTTACTGCATGCCTGCTAATAGCACATTCAGTTTTTGTTAGTTGGAAAATGTACTTGTTTCACCGTCATTTTTGAAAAATATTTTTACTAGATATAGAATTATTTTCTTTCAGCACCTTAAAAGATACTGTCCATTGTCTACTAGTTTCCATTGATTTTATGGAGAGGTCAGTTGTCTTAATTTAAAATTTTTTATTCATTTTTTTAAGGTTATTTATTTATTTTGAAAGAGAGAGAGGTGGGGAGACAGAGAATACAAAGCAGACTCCTCTCTGTTAGCATAGAGCCCAACACGGGGCTTGATCCCCAACCATGAAATCATGACCTGAGCCGAGATCAAGAGTCAGACACTTAACGAACTGAGCCACCTAGGCTCCCCATCTTAATGTTTCTTTGAAGCCTGCTTTGAGTATTTTTTAAAAAATTGTCTTAGACTTTTTCCATAGTTTTACTAAGTTGTGCTTCGGTGTGGTTTCTTTTCTCTTCATACTGTTTAGGATTTATGGAGCTTCTTGAATCTGTTGTTGGTTGCATTTCAGGTTTTGAAAATTATCTCTTCATGCGTTGCTTCTGCCCCCCTCT
>NC_043702.1:135679174-135702936 GCF_006229205.1 Suricata suricatta | reverse complement strand
TATATATATATATATATATCTTCTGTCCTGTCATGTGTTCTATTAAATCAGCTGATATGTTCTTCACATATTTTTTTTAGTTCTTTAACATCTATTTTCTTCTCTTTTTTATACATTTTACCTTTTCATCAGTTTTTCTTTTCCCACATTTTTTGAACACATTATTCATAGTCATTTTAATTTTCTTGTCTGCTAACTAAATATTTTTACATATATGTGTGTGTGTGTGTCTGCTACTGTTTTCTCTTTCTATTTTCTGTTGTCATATGATTCTTTTTCTTTGTATGTCTAGTGATTTTTTATTAAATGCTGGACACTGTGTAAGTAACAGCAAAGGCTCCAGATGATATCTTCCCATAGAGAGGACTTATTTTTTCCTCTGCCATGTAGTTAGAGTGCTCAGCTGTTCACTTTAATCCATTCAGGGACTGATCTGGGCTAGTGTTGGGTTGCAGAGTTTGTAGGCCTATCTGCTTCTGCTTTTTCAGTGACCCTAGGTTGTAACCCCCTAGGGATTTCAGTAGAAAGCCAGGTAAACTTATTTTAGCAGCATACGAGATTGTGAGGATTTCTGCTCTGCTGTTGATAGGTTTCTGGCTCCTTAGTCTTCTGTCTGTACTGCTTAAGAACAGGCAAATGCTCTGAAGGAGATACTGCATTGGAAGCCTCTTAAGTCTCCAGTTTTGGCACTTCAGGTCTGTGTACCTGTGGGAGTAGTGACTAGTGTAACCACTTTGAGAGCAGTGTGACTGTATCTAGTTATACTGATAGCACATACAATCTAGGACTCAACAGATCTGTCTTGGTATATATCCTAGAAATGCTTTCACATGTGTACAGGGGAAAATGGAAACTGCTTAATGTTTTCATTAAGAGAATGGATCAAATGAAGCATATTCCTGCCAGAAAGTACAGTACTGCAGGAAAATGAATGTATCATGTATCAGTACTGTTCAGTAGAGATTTCTGAAATGATATTGATGTTCTATATCTGTGCTGTCTGATGTAGTAGCTACTAGCCACGCATAATTTTTGAGTATTTAAAACAAGACTAGTGCAGCTGAGAAACTGAAATTTTAATATTATTTAATTTTAAATAGCTACATGTAGCTGTGGCTACCATGTTGAATAGTGATAGCAGTAGATCCTTATCAAAAAGACTTTTGTACAAAAGCAGGATGCAAAAGAATATGTACAGTATGATACTATTCTTGTAAATTTTTTAAGATACAAATCAGAAATATATGTTTTATGGTATAAGTTACACATCAAAAGTACATATAAGAATGGTCAAGTCCTGGGGAGGGAATGGGAGAAGGGGTTGAGGTGTTTAGTTTTATCTATAATGACATATTTTTGAAACAGATTTGAAACATATATGGCAAGCTGTTCAATCCCAGTGGTTGGTGTTGGAGTGACAAATTTTTCTACATATCATGTTTATGGTACTTCAGAATGTTTTTTAAGTAAATGTGCAAAAACCACTCTGATCCAACTGTCTACTCCTGGAAAGTTGCCCTACAGAAATAAAAACACCAGCTTGCATGGATATATGTAGTAAGATGTTTATTGCAGTTGTATCAATAAGAATTATTCTGACTGGTAGTGAGATGGCTATAACCAGTTTGGCCACATATCTTTGTACAGCGGTATCCAAAAAAGAGAGAATATATTTTCCTATGTTATATTCATTTTTTTGAGATAAAAATCCACATAGCATAAAATAAAGAGTATTTCATTCATACCATTAACCGTCTTAAAGTGAATGGTTTACTTGTACAACATTAGGGCTCATTCTGAAAAGAAAAGCAGACCGTTTTCCCCAAGAATCCCCTTCAGACAGTTTCTTTGTTCTTCTAAGTTCGGATTGGGTGAGTTTATACATTACTTGGTTCAGAAACTCAAGCCTAAACTAATAGCAGTTTTTCAAAATGTACTCTATGGAACTCTCAGATCTCTGATACCCTTTCATGGATCCAGGAGGTCAAAACTGTTTTCCCAATAGTGCCTTTTTGTGTTGACATTTATATTAAGTGGCACCAAAACAATGGTGCGTAAAACTGCTAGTGCCTTAGCACAAGTCAGGGCAGGGGCACCAAAATGTCTAGTAATCGTCATAGTTTTCATGATGATTTCAAGTGTGTGACGTCATAGCCACACACTTGCAGCTAAAAACAAACAAAAGGAGTTTCACTGAAGTAAGTAGTAAAAATTGTTAATTTTATTGAATGTTGACCTTTGAGTACTTGTCATTTTCATACTCTGTGTGACAAAAATAGGAAGCCCAGAAGTAAGTACTTTTTTTAGATAACAGAGGACAGTGCTTAACTCAAGGAAAGGCATTTGTATAGTTGTTTCAATTGCAAGCTAAACTAGCCACTTTTTTTTTGTGGAATATCATTTTTCCTTGAAAGAATTATTCAGAGACAAATAGTGTTTATTCAGATTTGGGTATTTGACAGCCATTTTCTCAAAAATGAACAAAGTATGCCTGTTACTTTATAGAAAGCACCAGTGACAGTGTTTGTTGGTAAGGACAAAATTCAGACTTTCAAGTAGAAGTCATTATTTTGGAAGTGCCTTAGTGGCTCTGTCGGTTAAGTGTCCTACTTCGGCTCAAGTAATGATCTTGTGGTTTGTGAATTCGAGCCCCGCATCAGCTCAGAGCCTAGAGCCTGCTTCAGATTCTGTGTCTCCCTGTTTCCCTTCCCCTCCCTGCTTCACTCTCTCTCTCTGAAAGGTAAACAAATGTTACAAAACGTTTAAGTCATTGTTTTGGAAAATTTCTATCCACCACCTAATACTAAAGAACTTTTGAGATCTGTGGTAATAAGAAAGAATGTGATTTTTTGATACTGAAATATGTCAACATTAGGAAGATCTGTATTACTGACTGAAGCGACATTTTCCAAATGACCAATGCATGATGTTAAAAAAAATATATCAAGCCAGATAATTAAAAGATTTGGAAAAATCTAAATACTACTCTTTTCATAATTTTTTGTTTTGTTTTGGAAAATATAGTTATTTTCTTTAAAATGCATACAGTGTTATTGTATACTCATGAGAGAGCAAGAGTAAATAAGGGTAAATAATGTCTTATTATTATGAAAATAGTTTGACCCTGTGAGTCCCCTGAAAGAACGAACCTTGGGAACTCTCTATGGTCCATGGACCGTAGTTCAAGGACTGTTCCAGAGAAATTCATACATGTGCCCAAGGGGACGGAAAATATAAGCCTCTTCATTGTAGTACTGTTTGTAATAGTAAGCAACAGCTTTGTCCAACCTAGGGGTAATGGGTACATGAAATATTCTATGCCTCCAGTGTTATGCAGCGTTAGGTATAAGTCAACCCAGAGAACTCTCAAAAGTAATGACTGGCAAATAAAGCAAGCCTGAAAGTATGAATGTGTGATATTATTTATAAAATATTTGAAAATGTAAGCCAAACAATGTTATGTTCTTTGCAGGTAAGTATAAATGTTTGTAGAAGAATTTTAAAAGAATATGCTGGAAGAATATATACCTGTATTTATCTATAATGTTTTATTTATAAAATAAAGACTATGATAAAATAGGATAGAATATTAACAATTATTAATATGAGATTTTAGAAATTACATATTTTTATGTACTTTTCTAAATTTTCAGATAATGTCCAAAAATCAAATATGATTAAAAGAAACTATAAGTGCAAATGTTCCTGTCTTTATTATGTGACAGGAAGACAGATTAAAACAAATTTATGAAAAAAAAGACAGTCTCTTAAATTTTAACAATTATTAACAGTGAAGTAAATCACCTTTTGCCTACTTTTTAAATGAGTAACAGAAAACTTAATACCCTGTGTGGAGAGAGTTTGGTGCAATGAAATCTTAAATTTTTCTTGTGGCACCTCTTTTTTGAAAGTAATCTTTAAATGATTTTAAGGGCCATTATATGATTCATCCTCTTTGACTTGTTTCTCTTACCTTTTGGAATCTCTCCTAAAGAACAAATCCATAGTATGAAACAGTTATGGCACGAAAGCAATCTTTGGGATGATAAAAAAAAATTACAAGGGGCCTGGGTTTAGCAGTAGAATAATGGTTCCATGCACTACTTTATTTGTAACACAGCTCTTAAACAAGTAAGTGTAAAGACCAAGTAGCACTATGGAAAAATGTGGAGGGCATCTTAATGTTTTTTTAAAAGGGGAACAGGAAATTATCAGTCTGTTGTAATAATAGTTATTTAAAATTACGGGATCATGTTAAATTATTTTAGCATGATGGGGTTATGTGACTCTTTTTTTCCTCCTTCACTATTTAAAAATTCCTCAATATTACTTTATCTTGAAATACTGTATTTATTATTGATATATGTGACGATTGGGCTTTCTTAATATATTACTTTGGACTTGTGTCCTCCAGATCTCAATCCCTCTCCTCTTTAAACCTTAGGCGGAAATTAAACGTCTTCAGGAAGCCAATAAGGCAGCTCGGAAGGAAAGACAACTAATTCTTAAACAGCAGGAGGAGATAGAGAGGATCCGACAGACCACCATGAAATTACAGGAGAAGCTGAAATCAGCAGGGGAGAATAAATTGGTAAATTACATGAAATTACTATTTGTTTTCTGCCTCATGTTGCTTGCCTCAATTTCTCATGTGATGGGTATGTTCTTTCTAGCACTGTGATACCATAAGGAATTAGAATAAAGTTCTATGTATGTGCCTTTATGTAGAATGAGAGTTTTAATTTTTTTCTCAAGGAGTATTCAAGTTTTGAAAGGGACATATGGTTCATGTAATAATTGAAAAATGTTTTCCATTTATAACCTCAGTTGGGACAGAGCGCCTTGTTCTTGCTTAGCAGTCCAAATATATCCCTCAGAATTAAAGAGAATGATTACTTTTGCTCTTGTTACTTATTTTAGGTATCGTATATTAATACAGTGATACAGGAGTCAAAGGAGGTATTTAGACAGAAGCAAAATTTGGATGCTGTGAAGTGCTGATATAGTGTTGGAAAACCCAGACTGGATAGCTGTATTGTTAAATAAAGTCTCTAGTATTTTCTGCTTTGATTTTTTAAAATACACTTTAAATTTTGAAACAATCTCAAATTTATAGAAAATTTCTATACAAAGAACTCTGTCTTCCTGAGTTGTAAGTCAAATAGTTCTCCAGCTGTCACAATAATGTGCTTTATATGAAAAGGTAAGTTCAGAATCATAGATTGCATTAAGTTCTCACATCTCTGTTGTCTCCTTCAGTCTGGAAAAGTTACTTGACTCGATAACCTTGACACTTTGGAAGATTACATGCCAGTTCTATTTTGTAGAATGTTTCTCAACTTGGATTTGTCTGATACTTCCTCATAATTAGGTTCAGGTTGCGCATCTTTGGCTGGAATATCACAGACATGATGCTATGTTCTCCTTGCATTCAGTCAGTTGGTGTCTGATTTTGATTTATCCCATTACTGATGATGTTGACTTGATCACTTGATTAAAGTGGTGGCTATCAGACTTTACTATAAAGTTACTTTCTTTCCCTTTGTAATTAATAAATACTTTGCATGAGTTATTTATTTTTATTAAATATTAAAAAAATTTTTAATGTTTTATTTTTGAGAAAGAGAGAGAGGGAGAGAGAGAGCGTGGGTGAGGGAGGGGCAGCAAGAGAGGGAGACACAGTCTGAAGCAGACTCTGGGCTCTGAGCTGTCAGCACAGAGTCCGATGTGGGTTTCCAACCCGCAAATCATGAGATCATGACCTGAGCCAAAGTTGGCATTCAACCAACCGAGCCACCAGGTGCCCCTGCATGAGTTACTTTGAGACTCATGAAAAATTCTTGTTTTTCATTAAACTTATTATTTTATTTACATCAATATAGACTTACAGATTCCTATTTTACTCAGTTAAATCTGTTACTGTCCTTTGTTTTGATACTCACTTTGTCCCAAATCAGACTATTTCAAGTTTCTTTTCAAGTTTCTGTGGCCTTTTGACATGTCCCCATTAGTCTTCAGGCACTCCCATGTTTCTTGTAAGAAGATGTCTCCTGGTCATCTTGTACCTTCCCTGCCCCAGACTTGGAATTAGCGTTTGTCCAAGGAGGAGACTTCTTTAAAAACCAGTGCTCATTGCTTTTCAGGTTTTGGTCCTCCTAAAAGCAACAAATCTAGAGAATATGTACTTTTATTAGATATAATAAAAATATACATTTTGCATGTATGTTTATTTCTATACATAGACGTATATATGTATCATGAGTTCATGGTGATCCTTCCATTTCTAATCTAGGACATAAGGTTCCATTCTAGTTTTCTTTCTTTTGAAATTTGCTTCTCTGACAGACAGTTGGTTAGCATTTTCCTTATTACAGGTAACGGTTGGATCATTCTGTGTAACCCATCGCCGTAACTGCCACCCCCTTCCCCATGTGGATAGCCGTCTTGCCGCCCCTGGATTCTGACTCCCAAGTCAAGTTGTTCTCCTGTCTCCTTGCCCTTGCTCTGTTCTCTCCTTACCCTCTTTGCACTCTTCTCTGTGGGAGTGCTACCTCTCTCTGCGTGGGTTGTGACATACCACAGAGGACTGCTTCCACGTCCACGTGATGTCCATGTGGACATCCACATTGTTCCCCTTGGGCTCTAATTTCGTACACAGGCCACCCTCCTGTTTGACGCCCTCTTCATCTCACTCCATTCAGGACACCTTATTCACCTCCACCTGCCTTGTTGGACCCTGCCTTGTTCTGTTCCATCTAATGACTTTTAGACTGAATCATTTAGGAAGGAGAAGGACTCTGCTGTGTGTATTGTTCACAGAATAAAAACAACCATGATCATCCCTACTCATCTTCCTGAAAAGTTCTGAAAATAAATGAGTATTTGTGGGAAAGACTTACTTAAGCATATGAAGTTATTTTTGGTTCATGAGAAATAACCCATCAAACCAGTAAGTAGTTCTAGGGCCACCGGGCTGGCTCAGCTGGGTGAGTATCCCGACTCTTGATTTTGGTTCAGGTCATGATCTCAAGGTTTGTGGGATCAAGTCCCTCATTGAAATCCACACTCACAGCACAGAGACTGCTTGGGATTCTTTCTCTTTCTCTCTCTCTCTGCCCCTCCCCACCTGCTCACACACACTCCTTTCTCCCTCTCAGAATAAACATTTTTTTAAAAACCCAGTTTTTCTAAATTCTTTTATTATAAACTTTTTAATTTGAGAAAATACTGCTTTTTTCATTAGAAATGGAAAGGAAACAGATCCACCCCTCAGTATTATTAAAATAAATTATGTGTTCCTTCATGCTTTTGTCCATACATATAAATAGTTATAGTGTTCCTTGTGAGTGGGTTCAATTTAAAAGAAATTAGGACAGGGGCGCCTGGCTCAGTCGGTGAAGCGTCTGACTTCAGCTCAGATCATGATCTAGCAGTTCGTGGGTTCAAGTCCTGTGCCGGTTTCTGTGCTTACAGCTCAGAGTCTGGAGTCTGCTTTGGATTCTGTGTCTTCCCCTCTCTCTGTGGGAGGGCGGTGCCCTGCCCCATTCATGCTCTGTCTCTGTCTCTCTCTCTCTCAAAAATAAATAAACATTAAAAAATAAGTAAATAAAAGAAACTAGGACAGATACTAGATTGCTAGCAACAGAAGATTTTTGGGGTTTTTTTCACATCTTTTAAGGAAATTATACTTTGTGATTATATATAAGTATAGGTTAGATATACATAACAAAATCTGTATTTTAGCCATTTTCAAATGTGTGATACAACCTTGTCTTTTAAATAATTCCTTTATTTCAACTATTTTATAAATATGATTTTGAGGATAAACATTATTTTGAAATAACAGTGTTTAAGATCACTTTGAGATCTTAAATTCCAGTAAAATTGTAAAATTTTACCCTCTTTTGTTTACAGGACTCTCATAGTGACGATGATACAAAGGATAACAAGGCAGCCAGTCCTGGCCCAACTGACTTGGAGACCCGCAGCCCCTCCCCCATTTCAATCTCCAGCAGTGAGACTAGCAGCATTATGCAGAAACTGAAAAAAATGAGAAGCCGCATGGATGAAAAGTAATTCATTTTTATAAATATCTCCTGTTCACATTGAAAGTGATAGCAACAAATGTCTTTAATGTACTTCATTAGATTAGGTTGATAAAAAATAACCTATGAATTCAGTAGCATTTTAGCAGAATTATTAAGTCAACCTAGAAGTCAGTTGACTATTGATCTTATTATAAAACAAATTTTCTTGTTTTTAAAGCAGTCAGGTTTCTTATTTTAAAAACCAACATAGTGATTGCATGTATACCCATGACAATGCTTCCATCTTTCTTTCATGAAAAGGTAAAAGTAAATGTGAAATTTATATCTTCTCTGAAATCGGTGGCTAGGTCTACTGACTTGGGAAAGCAGTTCCTGATACACCCTGGGATCCCATGCAGCGGCTCTCTGACTGCTCTTGGGCTTAGGCCAAGTAAAAATCTTAACCTGTGGGTAGGTGTGGATTGTTAGTTGAAACCAGAAAAGCTGAAATTCTCCTGGGAAGTTAAATGATTTGGCAGTCTACCATTCTTCTAAAACATTTCCAAGTATTTTTTTCAGAAGCTCTTTAAAGAATGCTATTTCACGGGGCGCCTGAGTGGCTCAGTTGGTTGAGCCTCCGACTTTGGCTCAGGTCATGATTTCACGTTGGTGGGTTCGAGCCCCACATCCGGCTCCATGCTGACAGCTAGCTCAGAGCCTGGAGCCTGCTTCAGATTCTGTGTCTCCCTCTCTCTCTGTGCCCCTCCCACTCATGTTCTGTCTCTCTCTGTCTCAAAAATAAATAAAACATTAAAAAAAATTAAAAAAAAAAAGAATGCTATTTCTACTTAAATGGAGCTCAGTTGTGTGTCAACATTGACTGTATGAGGTTACATGTACATCAGCATTTACTCTTCTGGATGTACATTTAATTAAATATGCTTGTCAAGTTGCTATTTGTGGACTTGACTTTATAATAATTTCTGCCTTCTTTAAATATGAAAGACCCTTTAACATTTTTTGTTGACTTTTATTTTGTGAACAATTTGAACCACAGATTGAACTTAAGTTGTATTGCTATCCTTTGTCAGTGTACCACACATCACCAGATTTAATAATACTATGTATTTATATGTAACATCAACCTATGAGTTTATTAGTTCTTGAGCAGTTGTAAATCAAACATTATTTACCATAGGTATAATGTTACATGTTGGCACTTTATTGCTTAAATTGCATTTCATAACTTTAAAATACCTAAGTTTGTTATGAAAATAAGTTTTCAAAAATAAATACAAATTAAAAAATAAACCCATAGAGGTAAAACCAAATAATTACAAATGTGCAAGTTTTCCTTTTGGATAATTCCATGGGATAGACTGATGAATAAGACCTTTTTCATATAGGAATGTATTGAAATGTAGACTAAAGATGCTTTCTTCCTTTCCTAATAAAATTTCCCAAAGCCTGCAGGCATACTGTTTTGCTTCAGAGATATTTGAATTCAGAATTCTCTGTCTTGTGAATTTTGGTAGCTAACCTGACATTTTATATATGCCTCCAAATGTCTTTGGTAAATGTTGGAGGAAAGACAGCTTTAGGAGTAATTTCTTCATTGATCCCTTGCTCATCTGTATTAGTAGGATCCTCATTGCTGGTCTTTATGAAAAATATTCTAATAATTTTAATCCAGAAGAAGAAACTGCTAATCCTAGTCTGTTTATGAGTCAGTGCATGTAATGCTTATTTCAGATTTGATTAAGCTGTAAAACTTCTAAATAAATTCAAGGTTGAATTTATTGATTTTATTCTGAGTTTTGTTAATTATTTTCTCAGACTCCAAAATATTAAACACATAGAATTTTTGTATTATTGTTCTCTCTTCCTTGTCAGCTACTATAGTAACCATTTGAGAAATTCAAAGAAATAGGCCTTGAAGGATTCAGTGACTTGATGTGTTTTTGAAGCAATGCAGTTGTGTTTGCAGGTAGGGATGGAGTAAGGACAGTGGTGGCAAAGGATTTAGTTTTCCTGTTTAATGATGGTGCTAGAATTTGAGGATGAACTGGAGTATTTTTTCAAAAATAGTGATGACCTATAAAGGAAGATTATTGTTAGGCAATGTTTTTTGATTTCTAGAACAACATAATGTGAAAACTGTTTTTATATCCCATTCAGATCACTAGAACTTTACAATGAGATCTCTTTCAACAATAGTGAGCCATGCAGGCATCCCAACAATACTGGAATGTCAGTAAAGAAATGCCAGTAAATAGAATGAGTGAATTTTATAGTCAGCAAAATCATTTGCGCCTTTGCTACTAGGCACAATTATTTGCAAAGGCAGTCTTCCAAAAGATTACTATTTTATTGATATAAAACACCTGTCAAAAAGTATTCCTTCTTCAGTAAGTTTAGCTAACTTACTTTTTCGCTGTTTACCAGTGCTTATGTTAATTAACCCTCTGAACTCTGATCCTGTGACGAATATTTCTCTGAAGCAATCAAACTATTCTTGGCTACAGTGAAAGATTTCCTTCTTTAATCTTTCACTGAGACAGCAATGCCTTTATTAAAATATGTATTTCTAATTTATGGCTTTTCCTGACCTTTTTATTCATCTGACATTATATAAATTATTTCCGTTTCTCAATATAGTGAAAAGCAAAAGAAATTTAAGTTGTGAAAAAGATTTGTAATAATGAATATATGTTTCAGAAGCGACAGAGTGAATAGCTCTCAGTCTTTTTGGTACTGTTGGTAACTGAAATCTGAATTTTGGTTATTACTGTGAGGGGCATTATTTACAACATAAGTGCATTGCCTATAGTCCTGAAACATATATTCATGAAGAAAACACAATGCCATTGACTTCTGTTAATTTGCCAGTTCCATTTCAGGAAAATTTTTTACTGAGCAAATAAAAATAATGGGTTTCTCTTCAAGTGTTAAAATAGGACACGGTGTATTTTCTCTTTCATTAATAACAGCTGTTCTTTTATGTTGTTTACTAAATATATAATTATTCTTAGCAATTATTTATTGGAAAATGTGTTCATGTGCTAGGTTCTGAGAGATGCAAAGGTGAATCAAACATAAACCTTGCTCTTAAAGAGTATATGGTCTAGATGGAAAAAGAAGAAGTGTTGATTCCTTTAGAGAAATATATAGAAATTAATTGCTCAGAAATTCAGAGGAGGAAGAAATTTTAACTGGAAAAAAATACATCAAAGCAATTTTCATGGATGAGTGTTCCGAGTTAAATGTACTTTTGAGTTAGTAAGTATAGCATAAGAAGAAGCAAAAAAAAAAAAAAAAAAAAAAATCCCACAAACATAGTTATAGTTTGGTTTGATCAAGTTAGCATGGAAAAATGAAGTCAGAACTTCTGAAACATTCACTTTAAATATTTTAAAATATTCCCAGTTAGCTTAGAAACCATTAAAGGAGCAAATTTACGTACTTGGTTTTAAATAATGATAAGGTTAAACAGATAAATATTGTATGACAGCTCTGTCTAAAAAATATTTGTGGTAGTACCTGTTCAGTATTAACATCTTCACCATTAATCTGCTGAGTTTAAAAAGTTAAGAATTTGCAAGGAAGACTTTTGATATTCCATTAAAGAAGAACTTTTCATTAGAATTCTAAAAAGTGTATTAAACATCATTGCCTTAAATTAGAAATAGAATTTTCTTAGAGAAGGTTAGATCTAGACTGAATAAATCCTGATAGTCTGATAATGGTTTTTATTTTCTTTATTCCTAGGTTAGGAATAATATGCCTTCATTTTGTTTATTTAAGTATATGCAAATTATTGGGCAGTTTTAAGTAATAGAATAAATTTTGCTTGAGAGAAAATAAAAGACTTCATTTTCTTTTGGCAGTACTCCATATCTTCATATTCCTCATATCACTAAAAATGCTTAAAGACTTGAAGAATTAATTCATTTTAATATTTAAAACACTGTTTTATTTTTACTTATTATAATTTAGAATTAATTTGGGGTCCAGAAACAATTTAAAAATGATTTAAAGTATTAGGCTTTAGTTTGTTTTATTTAATATTTTTCAGAGTCAAATGATTTTACAACTCAAAATTTCACTTAAAATTTACATTGTAGTTTTACTCTTTCAAATTATAGCGTGGTTTTATAATCTGTTGAAACATCACCTACAGTTGTATAAGCACAGTGGGGGGAAAAGGTTCTCATTTATGTCACATGACATAGCAGTATATGTGAGGCGGTACTTGGAGAAAGAATTATAAATTGCTGGAACTAAATGGTCTCTTAGGGAAGTCCTCTAGTATAGTCCCTTCGTTTCACAGGGAGAAATTGAGGCCATGGACAGAAGTCATTTGTCTCACATCGCACACATTGCGTTAGTGGCAGGGCTGGAACTCTGTTTTCTGGATACCAGCCAGCCAGAGTTAAAGTTAGCATATCTGCTTCCAACCTCATAGTTTAGAAAAAGAAAAACTACAGTGATGACTTAAAGCTATCTCTGTAGAAACCTAGTGGAGGACCATGGGGAGGGGAAGAGGGAAAGAGCTGGGGAGAGAGAGGGACGCAAAACTTGAGAGACTATTGAATGCTGAAAAGGAATCGAGGGTTGAAGGGGGAGTGGGAGGGGGAGAAGAGGTGGTGGTGATGGAGGAGGGCACTTGTGGGGAAGAGCACTGGGTGTTATCCTGAAACCAATGTGACAATAAGCTATTAAAAAAAAAAACCTATCTCTGTAGAAATTGACCCTTCACAGTAGAGTTTGTTTAAATTGGAAAAGTGTTCAAGTGGCTGTTTATCTGTATATCTACAGGGTTTAGAGTGTGAAAGTCTGACTTTAAAAAAACTAATTACTCATGAATTTCTTAAGATTAAATGTTATAAGAACATAATGATTTACATACTAGATTGAATATTTTATATCTAATTGTCCCCAGTCCAATATTCTGTTGCCCATCAGAAGCCTTGCTGCAGGAGGCCTTGACACCAACCGTAAAGCATTTTAGCAGCATTTTCTGTTAGTAGGCATTTATGTCTCTGTCATTTACAAATTTCATTTCTTCTTTGTGCAGCATCTTGCGGGATTATTAACTCTAGTGTGAAGTACTGCTTCTTTTATTTCAACTTCATTTTATGTAGCTTTTAAAGGACACTATTTCTAGAATATACATATATTAAATAAGGAACGTATGTTTCTGGGAAGAAGTTTTACCTTTAAGTTAAACGTTTCTTACACTATATCTTAAACTATTTTCTTCCCTTTTTCAGTTAGCTATTTTCTTCCTCGTTCAGTCCTAACCTAGAGCTTTTGAATATGCTTAATCCTTATAAATGAAAAATAAATGGTCAGCATTTGTTATAATAGAGAAAATTATTATTCTCTGTATTGGGCTGGACAAATTTAAATTGTATCTCCTCTACAGTTCATTTTACATGTTTCAATATTTTTCTACTTTTTGTACTAGGTCATGCATGCATTTAGCAGTTTTGTACTTAAGAGGGTGGGTGACATTTAAATATTATGAATAGATTTTTTTGGACCTTTTGCCGAGTAATTTGTTTTTGCGTATTTTGATAATTAGCATCAAAATAAGTTTATTATACATTCATAAAGAATGGCAAGGAAGATTGCAGTGTCTTATTAAAATTTGACAAAATTGTTTTTACTTGAATGTCAGTGCAGAAAATCAAGGCAATCCAGATATAAACGTGTATGTATGTGTGTGTGTACATATACAAGTAAACGAAGGGGAGGTGAAATACTAAGTTGTATGTGGGGAACAGACATTGAAATAGTCTGTTATTTAAAGATATATGTGTAAGCAAAACTCTACATACTTTTAAAATCCAAATGAGTGGCTGGGTTTATACCTAGATTTTCTCACTTCTGTGACATACTGATATTATTCCTTGCCCTTCCGAGGCAAAAAGTGTTGCCTTGATCTATAGGTTATTGTTGTGTGCATGTGAACAGGAGCGTGCTCTGTCAAAGAGAGAGACCTTTCAAACTAGTACTAGACTCAGTTATCCTTTCGAATATCTATATGCTTATATATATGTATATATTTATATAAATGATGTGTTTATTATTTAAAAAGAAGAGAAACTAGTGGGTTTTTTCTATTGTTATAACTCTAACATATGAAATTTTCTTCTTACCTTTAACCTTATGATTGAGCTGTCCACAGCATGATTTTATTTATTTAAATATTTATTTATTTATTTATTTATTTATTTATTTATTTGCTGCTGGGAGTATTTATTGCAACAAGCTTAGGTTATTCTTAATTATGCATTCTTATATTTTATAGAATGGATATGATATTTCAATCTTATTAAGTAGGCCTTTGTTAAATATAAAGCAAGATACCTCCAGTAGTTTCTCTGAATAGTAAGTTTTATATGGTAGAGGTGAACAAGGCATTTTTACTATAAATTTATTTTCCAAATTACTATTTTCAAGCTAGATCATGATGGTAAGGTTACATAAGGCAAATACAGTGCATTTTATTTAATTTTAATCTTAAAATATATGACAGGGTACAGATATAAAAATCATTTGCTCAGGACTACATATGTATGTATAATTGTGGATGTATTAGGTTCACACCATAGTTGTACTCTGTGTTAAAGTTTATGGGAAAACTTATTTAGCTCCACATTGTACTTCTCATTACTTTACTCACAAACAAGTAAATTTACCTGAAATTATAGGTATGGTTAAGAAGCATCTGAGGAGCAATCACTGGTAAGACCTATAATAGAACATGTTTTATGTGTCACACAGAGTATAACACTTACTTTAATGGAGTAGCTTATAATGTTATTCAGGAAGCGTATTAAAAGGTCTCCACGCAGCTCTTATGCTTTCCCTTTCTCACTCTTCTGCCTCTTGATCCCTTGGTTTTAAAATCTTCCTCCTTATTTTGTAGACACTGCTCTCCTGTTCACTACTTCTTCTCTGTCTTTACGTCTCACCACTGGGCCTCTCTCAGTGTCTGTTTTCCCAACCTTCATCCCAAATTCCAGCTGTATATCTACAACCAGTTGGTCAGGTAACTTTGCACCTTTTTCAGTGCACTCTTTGATAGAGCATGCTCTGTTCTTTTTGTTTGTTTTGTTTGCTTTTTTTTCTTTTTCTTTTTTTTTCTTAACGGCCTGGAAGCTTCTTGTCAAGTGTCCTATAGATGGTACCTTTTTGTTTCCACATTAATTTGACATGCTGATTGTTCAAGAAGTAGAATGACAGTTTTTGTGCTTTTTATTAAGTGTTTGTTGGATGTGTGAATGCATTTTTGTTGGTTAGCTACCAGTACAGATCTAACACCAGTAACATGAGCAGCCCACCTTTTATTTAGCTGTGGCATCTACATTTGAAGAGAGTTTAATAGTAGCTTTTTAACTACTCAGATAACTTTTCCCTAAATCACCAATTTCTCTTAATCCTTTGGAACTACAATATATCGGGCTATTCAGTTTCAGAGATGGGGTTAAATTGAGAAATTTGAGGCATTTGTTGCATCCTTTTACTCAAGTAAATAAAGTTATGTTCATATTCATAAGGCATCTGACTGCTCAGTGTTCTCTCCATAATTATCACCTGACATTGCATCTCTTAGGCAATGGGAACCGAAGAGGGGTAGAGTGAGTGATACCTGAAATAAAACCAGACTGAATTTGAAAGTAAAAGAAAGGGACATGAACATGTTTTTTTCTTTGTTTGCTTGTTTGGGGGCTTTGAGATTTGTTTTTTGTTGTTGTTTTTGGTCTTTGTTATTTTGGGTTTGTGTGTTTTCTGGTCTGAGCCTTCATTATAAATTTCTTATATCTTCTGTTATGAAAAAGAATCACCTGTGAGAAGTGAATATGTAATTTCAAGATTATCAGTCATGGTTGTCCAGATATTCTGAAGATTTTCTTTTCTGAATTTGCCACCATTTTTCCCTTTGCTAATCTTTCCAAACAACAAGAAGTAAAACATAAATTCTCGCCTTTTCTGAGTGATTCATCAAAACATCTATTATTTCAAAGCTTTTTCGGAGGAGTAGCATGAATGTGCTGTTTTTATACAGCCTGTTGAGAAGGCAGTGAGAGGTATAGAGCTCTGAGTGGTTTCTGTCCATAGATTTGTTCTCTTACCATTCCTCGTGGTGTGACCATAGGTTTCTGACAAAGCGAGAGCAAAAACTAATGCAACGGCGACAACACGCGGAGGAGTTGCTGGAATGGAAGCGACGTTTGGATGCGGAGGAAGCAGAAATTCGTCAGATGGAAAAACAAGCTCTGGCTGCCTGGGACAAAGAATTAATAAAACCCAAAACTCCAAAGAAAGAAATTGAGGACCAGAGAACAGAACAGAAAGGTAATAAATACTAACTCCATTCATTCTGCAAACCCAAGCCTAATGTAATGGGAATATTTACTTCATTATTTTTAAGAAAGGTGAATGATTAAATGTGAAGAAGCCATACAACTGCAAACGCCTCAGGCCTGGGAATTATGAGACTATTGTGAAGGACTTTATGCTAACATGTCTAAAAACTGAGAAGAAATGGGTGAATTCTGTGAAATGGAAATGGGTTATTCCATGGCCAAGTGGGGTTTAACACATCCTAAGAAATGGCAAATTACTTTAACAGATGAAAGGAGAAAAATTACATGACATCTCAATGGATTTCGAAAAGGTACTTGATAAAATCCAAAAGGCATTTCAAATAAAACAAATTTTAGAACAAAATAGCAATAGAAGGGAACTTTCTTTATGTGATCTAGGGTATCTATTAACAAAAATGGAAAACCAAACCTACAACAAGATACTGCTCTTAATGATAAAACATAGAAAACGTTCCCTTTAAATTTGGAAGTAAGACAAAGATGCTTCTATTTCACCTAAGGAGGGAAAGGAAGAAGCAAAACTTATTATTATAGAAAATCCACCATTTAACAAGTGAATTTATCATGGTTGCTAAATTCATAAAGAAAATTCAGTTAGACGTCTATAGACCAGCAGGAAATTGGTTAGAAAAATCTAATTTAAAAATGTTTGTTTATTTATTTTGAGACAGAGTGCAAGTGAGGGAGGGGCAGAGAGAGAGAGGAGAGAGAATCCCAAGGAAGCTCCAGGCTCAGCACAGAGCCTGATGCAGGGCTCAGTCCAACAGCTATGAGATCATGACCTGAGCCAAAATCAAGAGTCAGATGCTTAACTGACTGAGCCACCCAGGTGCCCCTAGAAAACTTAATTTTTAAAAGAGATACTATTTATCATAGAAATAAAAATCATGAAATACTAGGAATAAATTTAACAAAATATATGTAAGATCTTTATGGAGAAAACTTTAGAATTTTATTAGAAGACATTACAGAAAACCAAAATAAATAGAAAGCTTTTCCATTCTCATAGATTCAGTATTATTCAAGATGTTCATTCTGCCTAAACTTTTTTTGTAGATTCAAGGCAATTTAAATCAGAAGTGCAGCAAGATTTCTTCCTAGGGTTTGACAGGCTCATTTTACAATGTGTATGAAAGAACAAAGGACCAAAAAGCAAAGACACTGCTATAGAAGAACCACAAAATGTAGAACTTGCATTACCAGATACCAAAACTTGTAAACATTTAATAATTAAAATGGGATTATTTGTACAGAGATAGACAAATAGAAAAAGACCCATGCAGATGTGGAAAATTAACTTCTGACACAGATAACTGCAGAGCAGTGAAGGAAGGAGGGACTCTCCAATAAGTTTGGAGGACAGGAAAAAATGAAATTGGATCCCTACATTGACAATATAGAAAGATCCAGCTGAAGGGTAAAAAATTTTTTAAATTTTTAAAAAAGGCTTAAATGTAAGAATTAGAATTATGAAACTTTTAGACTGTAAAAGGGAATATTTATATGATATCAAGGGGAGGAAAAGATTTATTTAATAGGTCATACAAAGCAAAACCATAAAGGGAAATATCAATACCTTTGACTTCAATAAATTAAGAATTTCTGTTCATTAAAACACAATAAAGAAAACAACAAACTAAAAGAAGATATTTGCAACACATAGGACTGACAAAGGAATAGTGGAACATCCAGACTACTCCTGTGAATCAAAAATAAAATGACAACCACATTTAAAAAATGTGGATAATTCACAAATGAAGAACTCCAAATCATCAATAAACATCTGAAAAGATGTCACATTTATCAGTAATCAGGACATAAAAACCATAGAGAAATACTGTTTCTCTTCCTAAGGCTGCTGGAACAAATACCACAAATTTAGTAGCTTAAAAAAATGTTTTATTCTCTCCCTTCTAAGGGCCAGAAGTGTAAAAGCAAGGTGTTGGCAGCCCTGTGCTCCCTGTGAAGGATCCAGGGAATAGTTCTTTCCTTCCTTCTTCCAGCTTGTGGCTGTGTTGTTGGTATTTCTTGTGTCTGCCTGACTCCAGTCTCACACCATCTTCTCCATGTCTATCTGCTCCTATTGTCTCATAAGGAAACTTGTCAGTGGATTTAGGGCCTACCCAAATGATTCAGGATGATCTCATCATGAGATCCTTAATTACATCTGCAAGGACCCTTTTTTCCAAAAAGAATTGCATTCGCAGGTCCTGGGAGTTAAGACATGGACATGTCTTTTCCAGGGCCATCATGCAGCTCATTCACAATACCCATCAAGCCTGTTGGTATGTAGGTGGAACAAGGAACTGCTGGTGTATTAATTGTTAAACCTAGTCTGAAAATCAGGTTGAATAAGAGAGGCATTAAAAATAATTGATAAGGGGTCTGGGTGGCTCAGTCAGTTAAGCAGCCAACTTCCACCCAGGTCATGATCTCCTGGTTCGTGAGTTCAAGCCTCACCTCGGTCTCTGTGCTGACAGCTCAGAGCCTGGAGCCTGCTTCTGAGTCTGTGTCTCCTCTCTCTGCCCTTCCCCAGCTCACACTCTGTCTCTCTATCTTTCAAAAATAAACAAAATTTTAAAAATGTAAAAAATTGATAAAATAATAAAAGTGAGATACACGTATCCTACAGTTCAGTGGTTCTATTCCCAGGTATGAATCCTAGGGCAGTGGTTCTTAAAATATGGCCCATGAAACGCTGGGGGGGTCTCTAAGATCCTTTCAGAGGACATAGGGGCCAAAATTCTTTTTATAATCATACTAATGTGTTGTTTGCCTTTTTCACCGTGTTGACATTACACTGATATAGCAAAAATAAGGGTGGGTAAAATTGCTGACACCTTAGCATGAATCAAGACAGTGGGGCCAAACTGTTATTAGTAGTCATTGTATTCTTCACCACTTTGTACTAACGATAACATGCCAGTTTGATGTAAGAATGCTCTGAAATTAGCACTTACAAATACTAATTTTGTTGAATCTCAACCTTTGGGTACATATCTTTTTATATTTTGTGTGACAAAATAGGAAATATGCATTGAAGCACTCACATGTGCTGAGGGTTGGTGGTGGCCTTGAAGAAGAGCACCTAATGCAGTTGGAAATGCATACTGAACTAGCCAAAAATGGAGTACCATTTTTACTTAAATGTCTAAAAAACTGTGCTTATTTATACTTGTGTATTTGGTAGTTTCTCAAAAATAAAAGAAGCAACTTTGTTCTAAGGAAACAAGGGCTACATTTATTGCCAGTGAGAAAATTTAAGCTTTTAAGCAAAAATTTAGGATTTTAGAAGTGCTGTTTGCCCTATCTTGAGCTGGACAGCTTTCTAATACTTAAAAGATGTTCCTGATTTGATGGGTGATGATATTAATCAGAGTCATCTTTTCATATTGCGTGATAAAATGTGTCAACATTGAGAAGATCTGATAACTCAGTGAACTAGTGTTTTCCAAATGACCAATGATGATTTAGAGAATCATGCATGGGTAAAAAAAAATCCATCGGAAGTGGAGAGTTGACCAAAGGATTTTAATGTAACAGATCATAAAAAATTTATTGATATGGTTTTAGATTCTACATTACAGCTAAAGTGTAAGGAACTACCAATAGTTGAGTTTCAGTGTAGCATCAAAAAAGAATACTCACAATTATCTGTACAGACTGTTAGAATACTCTTCCCTTTTCTAATTACATATATTCTTTGAGAGGCCAGATTTCCTGCGTATGTTTCAACCCAAACAACAGATAGCCAGATTGCAGACAGAAGCAGAAATGAGATTCCAACTGTCTCTGTTAAGCCAGACCTTATAGCTATTTTAAAGACTGTAAAACAATCCCTCTCAACTAAGCCCCCTTTTTGGAAAAATGTAGTTATTTTAAATTTTAGTAAATGTCATTTATATTAACATATAGGTTTACCATTTGCTTTTAAATATTTTAAATATTTTTCCATTTTAACTTCTAGTGTGATAAATATTGATATAACCATATCTGTCACCACAGAAAAAGCTTTTTGTGGTCTTCAGTTAGTTTTCAGAGTGAAAAGATGTCCTGAGGCCGAAATGTTTAACTGCTATCTTAGAGCAATGTTTTTCACGTTCAGCTCTTTCATTTTTTAGAACTGTTGGCTACTTAATCATGGAAGAAGTGTTATTAGGTAAATGTGGTAAGACAAAGGTAATTTTAGTGCAATTTAAATCTCATCAAATACTGCCTATGAATAGTTTAACTGTTTAATAAGGTAAAGTAACATAAACAAAAGAAAAAATAGAGTTGACCCTAAATGCCATAGGGATTAAGGGCGCCAACCTACACATAGTTGAAAATTCATGTGTAACTTTTGACTCCCCGAAAACTTTCCTTACTGCTAATCAGAAGCCTTACTGATAACATAAACAGTCGATTAGCCCATATTTTATATGTTATATGTATTATATAGTATATAATATATTAGAGTATTATTCTTAAAATAAGATAGAGAAAATGTATTTTAAAACATCATAAGGAAAATACATTTATAATACTGTACTGCATTTTTAAAAATGCACATATAAATGGACTTGGGCAGGTCAAACCCATGCTATTCAAGGTATTTCTTATGTTAAATAAGTTTATTTTACAGATTTCAGACCCAGAATCTTAAGCAAGGCTTTTAGAATTGAGTTTATCAAATGTTAGCAGTACTGACGCAAAATATGGTAAAATCTAATTCTTCTGGGGCATTATGTCTATAGAGATAAAGAAGGGAAGCAATGTAAATTCTTAAAATTATATAAGTATAATGTCAAGATTTTTCTGTTTAGTGTCAAACATATTTGTTTTCTTAGAAAGAGCAAGGGTTATAATGAATAGGAAATTCCAGAGACAAGATAGTGCTAAAAATTCTGGAAGCACTAAATAAAATTCACTGTATATCTCCATCAATCCTGCAGCTCTAGTTCATTCGTTATTGTTGCTATGTTACATTTTCTTGGCTAAATATGACACAGTTTATTCATTTTACTATCAGTAGACATTTGTGTTTTATAACCATGTACATTTCTCCTGCTATATATATATATGCAAGATTTCTCTAGGATGTATACCTAGGTGTGCAACTGATAGATCATAGAGTATTTTCATCTTTTCCAAATATTGCCAAATTGTTTTCAAAGTGGTTGGACCAACTTACCTTCCTAAATGAGTATATGAGTTGTCATTGCTTCCTAATCACTTAGGTTGTCAGTCACTGTCACTGCTGATTATATCATTATAGATTTCTCCTTCAGTTTGCTGTCAGCCAAAGTTCTTACTTAGACAAACAGATTTTATAGTAATATGATTCCTTAAATGATGGGATTAAAATTGTATCTAAATGCAATTAGTTAAATTATGCAAAAGCAAATGTAAAGTGTAGCAGTTGAAAATTTCTTTTGACCAAGCTTGTGGTCTTCTGTTGTTTTTTACTTTCTCTTTGTAGAAATCGCAAGGGAAGCAGAATCTCCAGTACCTTTGTACTCTCACCTACACAGTGAAAGCTCTATTCCGGAAGAACTGGGCAGCCCTGCTGTAGGATATATACCATCCGAGTCCATAGTTCAGGAGCTGCCAGCCAGTCCAGATCACAGTGTGCTTACAGAAGACATGGTTTGTTCACAGGAACTGGAATCTTCAGCCTCTCCTGGTAAACTTGTAAGTTAATGTAAATCTATTCCTTAATGCTTCTTTAGACCAAAGCCTTCTGAAAATTATTAAAAAATTTTTTTTTAATGTCTTTATTTTATTTTGAGAGACAGAGACAGAGAGTGAGCTGGGGAGGGGCAGAGAGAGAGGGAGACACAGAATCTGAAGCAGGCTCCAGGCACTGAGCTGTCAGCACAGAGCCCGATGTAGGGCTTGAACCCACAGACTAGAGATTGATGATCTGAGCCAAAGTCGGACGCTCAACCGACTGAGCCACCCAGGCGCCCCTAAAGTTATATTATTAAGAGTTCTGTTCTTGCAGTTAATGACAGCGTTGACTATTGCCCCTATCTGTAACATACAGTATATGACATTTGAACAGGAATAAAGCTTTTTATTGATTCCTGAAGATTAATATATAAATTTTAGCTTAGTGGCAGTTATAAAATTAGCTATTACTAAGTCTATTAATATTGAGGGGATAGGAACTTCTAAAATCTTTAAAAGATAATTTAAGTTTAAATTAAATTTATAGATAACACTTAGGGACAATACAAGTTCTTATTAAAATCTGTATTCTGTCATATAATAGAAACAGTAAGATCTTAAAGCATATCATTGTGCCTTTTCTATAATTTAGTTAAGAGCTGCCCTTATAACTCAAATCAGTTTTATAAAAGTAATGGTTTCATTTCTTTAAAGCAGATCCGAAATGGATATTGACTCTGAATTAGAATAATGTTCACTTCTAGAATAAGGTTTTCCACATTGTCCTTAATTCTGTATTTCATTAAAAAAAAAAAAACAAAAAACTGATAAGGGTGTCTGGGTGGCTCAGTCGGTTAAGTGTCCAGCTCTTGATTTTGGTTCAGGTCATGATCTCACAGTTTGTGGAATCAAGTCCTATTGAGCTCTGTCCTGACAGCACAGAGCCTGCCTGGGATTCTCTCTCTCCCTGTCTCCAGCCCCTCCCCCCTCCCCTCTCAAACTAAATAACTAAAAAATTTTTAAAAACTATCTGATAAAAACTTAAGCTTAGAAACTTAACTGTTTGTCTTTTTAAATTTGATTTTATAAAGTATACAAAGGAATTAAAATATTAAGTTAACAAACTTTGTTAAAGTCTATATCTAAAAAAAATGAATCCATTTAATTTCAAAATGGGGTATCTTTTGGTGGAATCTTCATTTCACTGTGGATATGAAGAATGAATTACATTTCCCCTATTGAAAAATCAGTCAGATTTGTGTGTGTTACGGCACCTGAAAGACTTGAGGAAAAACATTTTTTATCCAGTGATCCAATGAAGAACCTGTTCTGTGTTGTGTTGCAAAATAGTCCAATGCCTTGGGCACATACTGGAAAACAGTTTTTAGATTATAAAAGGCTTCTAATTAAATTATGATAGCAAATTCTTAGTTATGATATGAAAACAGGCTTGTATACATAAACATAGCATGAAATTTACAACCAAACTATGCTTCTTGACACAATCTTAATATTACTTTCTGTGAGTTGAGTAAATCCTACCTAGCATTATTATTGAGATTCAAAATAGGCCTTCACCTGGTCAAACACTAAAAATTAGTTTTTTTCCTGACAAGCAAGTATGTCAAAGAACTAAAACTAGTGTGTCTTAAAGTGATTTTTATATTTGGGGCACCTGGATGGC
>NC_043702.1:135607725-135679074 GCF_006229205.1 Suricata suricatta | reverse complement strand
TCTCTCTCTCTCTCTCTCTCTCTCTCTCTCTCCCTCTCCCTTCTTCCCTCCCTCTGTCTCTCTCTCTCTCTCACAAATAAACATTAAAAAAATGTTTAAGTGATTTTTATAGTAAAAACTAATATTTATTAGTGCTTACTTACCAAGTGCCAACTAATATGCCAAATGCCTTATGTGGATTATCCTCACAAGACATCTAGAGATCCTGTTTTAAGCCCCACTCTGAAGCTCAGCAGGCTAGGAAACCTGCCCAAATTCAGATGTAGGAGGTGATGATAGCTAGGCATCAAATTAGACATTTTCACTTCCTCCTGATGTCAGGATAGAAAGGACGTCCTTTGTAATTTCTTGTAGACAGTCTTCTTACGCTGTTTTCTTCTCTTCCTCCTTTACTCCCTTCTTTCCTTCCTTCTTCAAAGTAGTACATATTTAGTATTAAAAATTTTTTAATTTTATTTTAGAGAGAGAGTGTGTGTGATTAGGGGAGGGGCAGAAGGAGAGAGAGAGAATAAAAGCGAGCGAGTGAGAAAGACTTATTTTCCTTAGCATAATGCTCTCAAGATTCATCCATGTTGCAAATGCTGGATTTCTTCTCTCTTTATGGCTGAATAGTGTGTTCCTGTGTGTTCCTGTGTGTGTATACACATGCACTTGTGCACACATATACCACGTTTTCTGTATCCATTTATCTGTCAATGGAGAATCACCATATGATCCAGCAACTCCACTTCTGAGTGGATATTCTGAAGGAAATGGAATCACTGT
This sequence comes from Suricata suricatta, assembly GCF_006229205.1. Lineage (NCBI taxonomy): Eukaryota > Metazoa > Chordata > Mammalia > Carnivora > Herpestidae > Suricata > Suricata suricatta. Next base: position 135,678,309 of record NC_043702.1, on the reverse strand, counting down.
GTCAAAAAGATATCTGCACTCCCATGTTTAGAATTTTGCAAATTAAAAAAAAAATAAAAGAGTAACTGTCACTTATACAGTAGTGATTCCTACTGTATTATAAACCTCTTTAAAAAGATGCTTCTTTATAACTTTTTTCTGTAACTTAAAAGAAATTGAGGTCTTATCCTTTGTATAATTTGTAAACTGTTTTTACTTTTTGTGTTTATTTCTTTTTATTTAAAACTCTTTGTAAATAGTATTAATTGCTTGCTATCTCAAAGGTTAAATTTACAACTATTTCACAAAACACTTCCCATTTGGTTTTCTGTTTGAACAGTCACCTCCCAAAAGCTGTACATCTGTGTCAAAGCAGGAGTCTAGCAAAGGAAGTCATAGGACTGGAGGACAATGTCGTCTATCTATCAAGTCCCATCAGCACTGTTCTAGTTGGTCAGATGAGTCATTATCTATGACACAGTCAGGTAAGAGTAATAACACGGAGTTTTCTTTGTATTGTATTTGAATACCTCTTCAGTAAGCTTTGTCCGCTCATTTGTTAGTATAATGTTATCCTTTGTCGCATTTGTAAAGACTTTTTTCTTGCCAAGATTAAATCACATAATTCATTGCTTTTCATTGATAATTATTTCCCTAATTACACAAAATATGACAGACTCTTGTATTCTTGGGTTGTTAATGGGCAAGTCATTTATTCATCAGACATTTGGGGAATATTTTTTTTTCTATGTGCCGGACAGACACTACTTATGTGTTCCCATAGTGCTCTGTGTGTCAACTTATTATACCAGACAGCATACAAATTGTAACCAGACTTTACCCAGCAAGTCTCTCCTCCTAGCATGTAGAGTTCTGGAAAAAGTCTATTTTGTTAACAATTGGCACCAAGACCTACCAGGTACTTTGCATTGCACATGGCAGGTATTTATTAAATGTTTCTTGGACGAATTAATGACACATGAGGAGAGATAGGAGGAGGTAGACCCTAAGTTTCAGAGGAGGAAAGACAGAGAATCAACAGTACATGGCGGTGGGGAACATTGTCTGTTCTCCTATAGTCTCTATTCTGCTATAAAACCCTGTGGTATTAGGGTATGAAAGCATGAACAGCATCTATTCTGTAAGACTTCAATCTATACAAAACTTGATACAGGCAATGCTATTTATGAGAATTCCAAGGAAGGTTAACACTGTATTGAGTGTATGCCTCGTGAACTCATTTTTAAGTTTTCGTTTGAGAGTAGACATTTAATAGGGAAAAAGTGAAAAATATTATTCTGTTTTTGGTCTTTAATCCTATTCTGTACCCCCTGTTTTCAGTGTTTCAAATGATAGTAAATCATGGGATTTTCCCACACCCATATTTATAAATCACCCTTATTCTTTGAATAACTGCAACACATTTCAAAAAATAGATACACCGTAACTTATTTAAATATTTCCCTAGTGATGATCATATCAGTTTCCTCAAAATTACCAATAATGCTGTAACAAACATCTCATTGTTGAATATTTCAGTAAGAATAAATTCTTAGAAATGAAATTACTAGGTCAAATCAGTTGAAGAATATTATATGTCATATTTATCTGTTGAAAACTACTATTTTTATATATTTTCTTTCATGTACTCTGGCAAAAAGTTACTTCCAGTGGAGTAACATGTCAGTAGACATGAATTTGATACTTGAAAACATGGATTCAGGGGCGCCTAGGTGGCTCAGTCAGTTAAGCATCCAATTTTGGCTCAGATCATGATCTCACGGCTTGTGAGTTCAAGCCCTGTGTCGAGCTCTGTGCTGACAGCTCAGAGCCTGAAGCCTGCTTCGGATTCTGTGTCTCTGTCTCTCTCTGCTCCTCCCCCTCCCTCCCTCCCTCTGTCTCTCTGTCTCTCTCTGTCTCTCTCTCTTTCTCTCTCTCTCTCTCTCTCTCTCAAAAAGAAATAAACATTAGGGGAAAAAAAGCAAACATGGATTCATATCTTGGGTCTACTACTTACTGGTGACTTTCTTCAACTTTCTTTCCTGTATTGGATAATCTTTTCCATCTGTTCAGTGGAATAATATCACAACCAGCCTTGCATGAATTATGGACCAAGGATTAATGATGTAATAAGATAATGTTTTATTGGTAAAACATACTCAAGTGAAAATAGTTTTAGAAAAATTGCTCTGAGATTTCTAAACTCTAGATGCCATCTACCTATTGATGGTGACATCATTATATGCAGTGTCTATGGAAGTGGTCAATTTTAATGTAGTGGAATTATATAAGCCTTCCTCAAGTGATGAATTTATCAGCCAAATTAATATAGGCTGCATGTGTCAAATAATCAGAAACTTAATTTTTTTCTATTAGATCATTCTGTCCATCAGGTTATTCTGTCTTGACGTTAAGTTTAAACAAATTAAAGTATCATTTACCGTCCCCTCCCCTCCTCTCTTTCTCACCACCTAAAAAAACCTTGTAAGAGGGAATTCCATAAAGGCAGTAAATTCATCCTGATGGTTGCTTTGGTAAACAAAACAATTTCTAGAAATTCTCTTAGATATTACTAATGATGAATATTATACAGTAATAGTATGTTTGGGCAGGTATATAATGTACTCCCTCTCACTCTCATAGACTTTTATTTACTTAATTTCTACACTTCATTTGTACACTTTTGGCTTCTTCAGTACTTAAAAACATTTCCCAAGGTCTTTCATTTAAAAACTCCCAAGTTTCTGATCAACTGCTGTTAAGTTTTCACAAGCATAGATTATAAATATTTTTATTAGAAAAATCACTCCTGGCAGGTCACTTGGATGGCTCAGTCAGTTAAGTGTCTGACTTCAGCTCAGGTCATGATCTCATAGTTTGTGGATTTGAGCCCTGCATTGGTGTCTGTGCTGACAGTTCAGAGCCTGGAGCCTGCTTCAGATTCTATCTTTCTCTCTCTGCCCCTCCCCATGCTCATGCTCTGTGTCTCTCTCATTCTCAAAAATAAACATTTTTAAAAAATGAGAAAAAAAAATCACTGCTGGCATATGCAGTTTTTAAAAGATATTAATTTGAAGCCAAGACTACACTGTATGTTGGCTAACTTGATAATAAATTATTAAATATGTATTTATTTAAATTAGTAATTTAAAATATTGGGAGAGGGGCAAAGTTGAAGCTAAGTGTGTGGCAGTATAGTGATCCTCTACATAATTTTATCAAAGTAATACCTTCAAGTTTGGAAGCACATAAAAGTTTATCAAGCTAAAGAAGCACAGTTTTATTTATTTTTTTTAATTATTTTTTAATGTTTTATTTGTTTTTGAAACAGAGAGAGACAGAGCATGAACGGAGAGGGGCAGAGAGAGAGAGAGGTAGACACAGAATCAGAAGCAGGCTCTAGGCTCTGAGCTGTCAGCACAGAGCCCGACGTGGGGCTCAAACCCACGAATGTGAGATCATGACCTGAGCTGAAGTTGGAGGCTTAACTGACTGAGCCACCCAGGTGCCCCAAGAAGCACAGTTTTAGAAGATACAAAGATACAGGTTTATATTCATTGTAGAAAGATTTTAACTTGTAGGTCAGCCTGCAGTCCTACCCAAAATCTGTATACTAGAATCCTCAATTGTTGAATCTTTGCAAAGCCTGCCCCTGAGGGCTCAGAACCTTTTAATCCTGAAACCAATTGATTATTTTCTTCCAAAATTAGAAGAAAACATAGGGGAGCTACTCAGTTACTCTTTTCTCACCACCACGTTTTTTAGTTTTAGACTGAAAAATCTGTTACCTAAAATAAAGCTACATTAATTAATGTGTTCCTTTTATGTGAATATTACTCTGGCCACCATTTATTGAGCTTTTATAGTAGCTCAGGTGCTGTGCTGTGTGCTTTATATACCTTATTTAATCTACATATCAATTCTAGAAGTCAATAGGAGTCAAACTTACCTTACCAATTACCAGTAACAGATCTAGAGTTGGAAATGGCCTTTATTAGTATACTGTTTTATGAGTGTTGATCAATAAGTAGTGAGCTCTGCCCATGCTAAGGGGCTCAGGATGATGCCGCCACTGGTATAAGATTGGTATTACTTTCCTGGGGTATCTTAAGTTAGCAACATAGAAGCGACAAGAACTTAGATTTCTTGAGATCTATATAAGTAATGACATTTCTTATCCAGATATTGGGATCATTGTATTAAAAAAGACTATAATTCTTTGCATTTAAATACATTTCGTAACTAGTTCTTATGCAATTTAATCTGATGTACCTGAAGAAAACATGGTTATGGTTTAATGTTGTAGTGTACATCTGACTCTTCAGATTTTATATAATAATATTTCTATTGTAATAGTATTTCTGTGGCTATTAAATGTCTCACTTGACATTGGTGTGTGGAAATGATACTATTGTTTGATTTTAGGAGGAGGTGTGAGCAATAGTCATTTTTATTCTCTGTAATTTCCATGTGTAGTGAAGTAAGCAGCGTCTTGAAATGATAGTATTTTCATAGCATGTATGTGACACTTATAATGAAATTACTTTTTCATGATTTTGCTATGACTGGACATCTACTTTATGCGTGTGTGTGTGTGTGTGTGTGTGTGTAGGGAACTATTGTGAAGAAAATAAAATTTAATTAGCTTCATTTTAGTTACTTTAAATATTTTAAGAGCTTCTAAAGAAAGGTTACAGCAGAATGTATTTCTTCATAATTTCTCTCTTTCCTTTTACATGGTATTAACACTATCAGCTGATGATTCACAATCAGTTTAAAATGGCAGAGTTTCATTTTGGTTTTAAAAGGACTTAAAAACTAGTAATAGCTAAGGGGAAGGACAGATAAATATGTTTCACTTGTCACCAGGGAATAATTCCTCACAATACTGAAATTTCACTAACCTGAATGTTCCTCAATTTCCTGTTGCTTATCTCTCGAGATAGGGTACCTTAAGATTTATTTGCAGTTTCAAATAATACAATTAGAAAGTGAAAGTAAGTAGGAAGAACCCCTCTCCCCCCACACCCACACCCAGTAGAGATTTCAGAGAAAGGAGAGATGCAAATCACTAATAATTTTTTTCCAAAAGCTCAAATTCTTAATTTTAAATGTTAGATTGACTTTAAGTGTAGTATCACCTTGATGCTTTTCATTAGTAGGTATTAAAATAACTTTATTCTTAAACTAAAATGAAAGATTTTATTTCCCTTTCAGAAACAACATCTGACCAAAGTGACATTGAAGGTAGGATCAGAGCCCTAAAGGATGAGCTGCGGAAAAGAAAATCAGTTGTGGACCAGCTGAAGAAGGAGCAGAGAAAACGGCAGAAGGAAAGATTGAAAGCCCAAGAAGCCAGTCTGATCAAACAGTTAGAGGTTAGACCCAGGAAGGGGGGTTCATTATCAAGGCTGATGTATGTGTGAAGCCTGAAGTGTTTTTAACGTGGTTCATAAAGGAGTGGCTTAGAATTTTTCAGTATTAGTTTTATGCCACATTTTAACCTCTTTAAAAAAAAAATCTGAGGCTCTCTTTTTTTTTTTAATTTTTTTTTATGTTTTATTTATTTTTTTAATAGTTTATTGTCAAATTGGTTTCCGTATAACACCCAGTGCTTCTCCCCACAAGTGCCCCCCACCATGACCATCACCCCCTCCCCCTTCAGTCCATGGTTCATCTTCAGTATTCAGTAGTCTCCCTTGATCTGTGTCCCTCACTCTCCCCCGCTCTCTTTCCCCCTTCCTCTCCCCATGGTCCCCTGCCAGGTCTCTCCTGTTAGACCTATGAGTGCAAACATATGGTGTCTATCCTTCTCTGCCTGACTTATTTTAACAAACTCTTGCTTAAAACATCAAGTATTAAAACAATCTTATAACATGAAGTATTAAGTATTAAGTAATATTTGATTCTTAAAATCAAATATTAAATTAAGAGATTTTTTTCTTAAATAAGAAAGATTAGGCCTGTGAAAGATTGAAATCCATGCCCTCTTAAGAAAAGAATCATTAGATAAATAATTCGGTAAAAGAAGATAAATAAAAATTCTAGCTATTGAAATTGTTACTGCCTTTTTAAAAACAATTTTTTCTTTAAGCAGAATGATGTTTCATGCCGCATTGTTTCCCAGTATGACTCTTTGTACTATATGAATAGCTCAGAAATGATCATTCTAAACTAGACTCTTCTCCCAAGCTCTAGCAGCCTTCCCTGATTCTAGCCCTAGCTGGAAAGCTGGTTTTAGTAGCTTCCTCATTCTGTTCTCTCTTACCCTTTTGGTCACCAGATCCCACTGATACTTTTTTTTTTTTTATGAGTCTTGCTTGTCTTTTTCCATCCCAACTGCCATCAAGCTGATTGGGGCTTCACAACCTCTGGTCTCTGCTCTCTGCGTAGCCTTTTAAAAGCCCCTCTCTCTGGTTGCTTCCCCAATGCTAGCATACCTTCTGCCAGCCTAGGATTCCTAAAATGCCGCATTCATCATAGAATCATGCTGAATTTCCCGCTCCTCACAAGAATCCCTTCTCATAGCATCACCAGAGAAGACATTCAGCTTCTACCCAAAAACGCCCAGTAATAGGAAATTTCAAATTTTCAAGGCAGTTGGTTTTATTGTAGGACTCTAGGTTCTGTAAATGTTAAAAAAAACTTTTGGTTCTGTTTAGCCAGTATTTCTGTCCTTTTAATGGTCCTTGTTGTGGGTAACACCAAATATGTGGTCCTCCTACATTTATTAATTTAATCATGAAATATGTAAGTGGCTATTTGTATGCCAGGAATCCAGCTAATGACTTGACATGTACGTCATATCCAAGATCTTAGAATCAGACAGATGAGTTTGGACTTCAAGTCAGTAGTCTTCAACCTGACCACACATTAGAATTAACTGAGGAGCTTTTTGAAAAATACAAATATCCAGGCCCCCTCCCTGCGGGATTAATTGGCCTAGGGTGGGACCAAGGATTTAAAAGCACTAATGTAAGGTAATGAAGAGCCATTGAAAATTAAATGAAATACTGTTAGGTTGAACAGTATTGCTCAAAATTCTTCATTAAAGGATATGCTGCCCAAGTATAGCTTTCAGATCTGAGAAGTTATAGTCCTCATACATACCTGCCTAGCTAGACCACCTAGCTTTGGTATGTGTCTGATACCGGAAGTCACTTTACCAAAACATGGAAATTCAGAGGATATGGATAGTGAAAGTTGTTAAAGTAGGGATTTCAGCCCGAGTTTTAGGGATCTGTAGCAACTGAATTGTGTTCACATGGTCATTCATTCTATAATATTAGTTGACAGCCTGTTTGGAGCCAGACACTGAGTAGATACTGGATATATAGTGTTGAACAAAACAGGTATAGTCTCAGAGATATAAAAGTAGGGATTTTAGCCCAGAAAAGTAAGAAATATAATAGATAAAGGGCTTCCCTTAGATTTCATCCCAATCAGAATTATACATTAGTATTTACAGAATGACTGATAATATTTTTTGTAATTCTGAACTATCATGCTCTTTAACCACAGCCTTCCTTCTTCTTAAGTATTTGTATTCCCAAATATTGCCAAAGATTTGTATTCCCAAGAAGCTGCCACTAAACTCTGCGTAATGGCTAAACTTCTTAAAAATAATATGGAAGTGTTAGGACACCCTTAAGAGAATAATTGCATAGTCAGCAAAAGGAGTTTTTTAATGGGGCAAGACCTAAATTATTGCTTCATAGGTATTAAGTTACTGTAAAGTGAGACTTTGTCATTTTCTAATTGATATTAGGATTATGGTTCCACATCTTGTTTATACATAGTCTGTTTCAAGAAGGATCTACAAGTAAATGTTGATAGCACTCTGGGGAATGACACAGATATTGGGAGAAAGATTTTTACATTACATTTTCTTTCCTGTTTGAAAATTTTATCCTAATATATATAGATATATATAGTATATAGAAAATATACTATTTTCTAACTTAAAACAGTTTTTTAAATATTCTGTATAGTGACTCCTCTGATTTTTCTAAACTTAGTCATATGATGAATTCATTAAGAAAACTGAAGCAGAGCTTAGCCGAGATTTGGAAACCTCACCAACAGCCAAGCCTCAAATTAAAACACTCTCCTCAGCTTCTGAAAAACCCAAGATCAAGCCCCTTCCACTACACAGGTAGAAATTTTTGATAACTTTTCTATATTCTGCCTTGTTTGAGAAAAGCATGAGAAAAAATAAGGAAAGACTTTTAGAAGAAGTTATGTTTTAAGAAACTGTGAAGTTAATTTTAACCAACATTTTTACTTTCACTAGAGTAAAATTGTTATGTATGATATAATCACAGGTTGAATTTATCGTAAGGTGCAGATTTAAAAATGTATTTTGAATCCTGAAATCTGGTCGGTACACTGAAAATAGTATCCTCCAGTATTGCTAGGAGCAGCAGTATAAATCGGTATAGACTTTTGCAAAGCACTTCGCCAGTGTTTCAGAAGTAAAAAACAATCTGTAACTTTTGACTCTGTAATTTCACTACTGGAAACCTAGCCTGAGAAAATATGTGATATCTGTATGTCCAGAAATGGGTGAATAGCCCTGTAAATTAAAGGTCTTTTCAGGGATGGAATATTACACAGCCAGTCAGTGCAAATACAGAAGATTCTGAGTAGCAGTACTAGAGATAATTATAACATGTGAGGCTGTAATATTTGAACTGAATTTTGAACAAGAGTAGGCAGTAAGCAGTCAGTGGGACTGAGAAATAGGGGTCATTTCAGAGAGAGGGGCGTTCATGAATGAGCAAAAGCAGCAGGGAACTTGGCCTATCATAGAAACTGAACATTATAGAATGTTGTTAAAGTTAGAAGAACCCGGAAAAATAAAAACTGAATTGTGAAAACCTTGTACTACTTTACTTTTCAGAAGATGTGAAGCCTTTGAATGTTTTTCCAAAAAATATTTAGAGATATTTAAGTCTATTACAAAAATAACAGAGACTCAAGACAATTAATTTCTCATTACCTCAGTCTGAATCCTGGCTTCAGTCCCAGCTAGCTATTTAACTTTGTTGGACAAGTTATTTAATCTCTCTGTGCTTATTTTTTTAAATAGGGATTTATAACCCTATAATAACACCTCACTAATTAACTTGTTATGAGAGTTAAAAGACTTAACTTAGAATAGAGCCTAGCATACAATTAGCACTATGTATTAGTTATATTATTATTTTAATTAGAATATTGAGGGAAGCAGTAAAAAGAAGAAAAGCTTAAATCATCTACTGAACTATCCCAAAATTGCAAATTTCAACAATTAGATGTATTTCCTTTAAGGATTTCTTATGCTTAGATTTTATGTGTTTTCTTTTTTCTTTTTTTAATATGTACATTTTCCCATTATATTACAAAACTATAAATTTTATTTTAATTTTTACATAATATACTATTGATTTGCTTTACAGTTTTATTAATCAGGCTCTTGGAGGATTTTAACCAGAGAATGACATAATCACATTTGTGTTCATAGAGCTCTTTCTGACTACTGTATGAAGGAAAGATAGAAAAGAGTAAGCTTGGAATCAGGGAGAATAGGAGTCGAAACTAGACTTCAGATAATCAGTGGAAAGAAGAACAGAGATTGGAAATAAATTTAGAAATGTTTTAGAAGCAGGAGTGCCTGGCTGGCTCAATCGGTAGAGCATGTGACTCTTGACCTTGGGATTGTGAGTTCAAGCCCACATTGGGGATAGAGTTTACTTTAAAAGAAAAAAAAAAGAATTTATCATTAAAAACACTTAACTATTTAGGAAGGAGACTTCACTGAAGTGCTAGATAGGGAAACAAGAGAAATCTAGAATGACTCCCAGGTTTCTCTTAAGTAGTTAGTTGGGTCAGCATTCCATTAACCTGAATGGAAAATCAGATGTTCTTTTGTGGGTAGCTTAGGATTTTGGTTTTAGAGTAAAATTGTAAGGTCTTATAGTTCACCGAAGGGGAATTATCCAGGAAAGATGTCAGCCAGCATAAGATATATATGGGGATGAGGAGCATAAAGATGTGGTTGAAACCATATATATAACATCACCCAAAGAAGATAGCATTCAGAGAGAATAAAAGGGAGCCAAGTAGTAATTATGATAAAATAGCATTTAAAGGCATTATAAAGAGAAGTGGAAGCCAAATACTATGACTTTGCAAATAAGGAAAAGGCAAGAAAATGAAACATGTAGCTCTTTCTGTTAAAGAATAAGAGAGGACAGCAGCCAGGAGGTGGAAGAATGAAGAATTGAGAGGTAAAATCTTGAGGCTCATGGCATACTTATAAGCTAAGGGGGAAAAGTCCCCAGTTGAAGGACTAAAGATTATAGGAAAGTGAATGTATAACTGAAGAGTACCGTTCGTGAGCCTGTGGAAATGTGTGAGATTTTAGGTAGAAACAGGTTCAGACAGTTAGCTTTGAGTAAGTGTAAAAGATAAACCTTTTTCTTTCCTGCCGACAGAAGGAAAGGCAGTTGGGGAAGCTATGAATATAGATAGATTTGTAGGTAGAAAGGCTGAGGGTAAGGAAGGTCATGCTGATGGCCTCTGTTTTTCCCACTAACAGAGGCAAGATCATCTACTGAGAGTGATGAAGGCCAGAAATAGGCTTGGTGACAGTGACAGGTTGGAATACCTCCTGTGAAGAAGTGGTTGTCTGAGAGTTGACTGCTTTTTGTTACTAGTTATTACAGTATCAGCAGTACATTTACTTCTCTTTGTTTTTTGTTTCAGATCTGAAACAGCAAAGAACTGGAAATCACTAACAGAATCAGAACGTTCCAGAGGGTCGTTGGAGTCCATCGCTGAACATGTTGGTATGTAACTAGGAAAAATAACGATGCTGCATCTACTGGACTTAAGGATTTATGCAAATGCCTGTATAATTCTGCCTCTACAGCCTTTTGATTTAAAAATGAATTTCTTAAAGATAATAATTATTGACATTTTAAGTTACTTTTATATAAAAGTGATTTATTGGTTATATGTAAATTTGGTGAATAAGTCTTTATTGTCCCAAATGTGTGGTAAAAACTGAAGCATAAAGACATTAATCTAAAATGGTTGAGTGTATCATTGGCATCCCTAAATTCTCCCTTTATCAGATTTTATAACTGATTATATATTTTTTCAGCCTATACTCTTTCTCAGAATTAAGTGGTTATATACATGTATGTTTTTCAACTTAATCCAAAGAAAGGTAAGAATTATTGAAAATAAAATGTAATTCAATGAGGAAATAAAACTGAGGCGTGAAAAAGCCTATGTAGAAACAATGACAAAATAGAGATTTGAATTCAAAACTTACTTTTAATTTTTGGTTTGTTAGCTCATCAAATCTTTCTTTCTTCTTATTCTGCAGTTTTAGCTCTTAAAATACTATACTTGCAGAAATAGTTATATTTCTTCTTGTGTTTGCAATTGAGAGCTTAGTTGAAGTCCCCAGGAAAATTTATTCACCTCAAAGTATATTCGTCCCTCCTTTGTTGTTTTCTATATGAAATATATATATAATATCCATCTGGTTTTGCATGATTTGAGGATGATGGTGCAAATCAATGTCTCTATAAACTTAGAGCCATTTTTCTTCACTTTATAAGTTAAGACAACCCTTAAGAAATATTTCAAACTTTAAATTTTCAGTCATTCTAAATGTTCTAGTTATTGTTAGGAAAAACTTACTTTATATGGTAACCAAAACAGGTATATTTATTGACCAGAGTTTTTCCTCCTAAAGATTTGGCTTTTATTTAACCTTTGGTTCCAGCAGTTGAAAGATTGTGATTAAATAATTTTGCTGTGATTTTTTTTCTTTTCCTTGAAGATGCTGCATTGGCAGGTTCTGAGAGATCATTATCAGAAAGGTCTTTATCTGCATATGCAAAGAGAGTGATTGAATTGGAGAGACAAACAGAAGAGCATTTTCAGACTTCATCCCCAATTCTTCGATCATCAAGGAAAACCAGAGCAAAATCTGGAGATTCTTTAGAAGATGTACCTTCATTATCTCTTCTCAAAGAGTTGAATGCACCTAATAGAATTCTGGATGTGTCAGATGCCAAGGTTGAAGAAGCTAGTCAAAAATCAGAAATACAAGAAGTAGACTATGCAAAATTGGAAGAGTGTGTGATTGAAGATGCCTTTTCAAAACAGTTTAGGGAGTCTGATGTCTTAATGAAACTAGACCTGGAACAGGGAGATTCATCTGAAATTCTTTCAAGGAAAGATCTTCCTATAGATCCTGTAAATGTTCAGAAAGACTTAGTTAGATTAGCCATTGAAAATCTTCATAAAAAACAGCTGAAAGTGAGAGAGTCAGGTCAAGATACCGATCACAGTACAAACACCCAATCAGAAAAAGATGTTCATGAACAAAGGAACATAAAGGAAAGGGACCTGTCTTTGTCCGAGCATTTTTTCGCTCCTAAGGAGACATCATACTCTGAAGATTTTGAAGTGTCTTCTTTCAAGAAAGACATTTCAGCTGAATTGTACAAAGATGACTTTGAGGTGTCATCTTTGTTATCACTCAGGAAAGGCTCTCAGTCTTGCAGAGATGAATCACAGCCAACAAGGAACTCTACAAGTAGAGCCACTAGCTTGGGCAGCGAGGATGAAATCAGTGAGTGCCTCAGTGAGAAAAGCCTTTCTGTTCATAGCAGTGTCCACTCTGAGAGGCTGTTAGAACTCAAGTCCCCTACTGAGCTTATGAAAAGTAAGGAGCGCAGTGATGTGGAGCATGAACAGGGAGTTACAGAACCCCCTTCCTTGGTTTCAGTTTCTGTTGCAGATGAGTTACGTGATTTCCACATTGGGGATAGGGTGCTGATTGGCAATGTTCAACCAGGAACCCTTCGATTCAAAGGTGTGACCAGTTTTGCTAAAGGATTTTGGGCTGGAGTGGAGTTGGATAAAGCTGAAGGAAATAACAATGGAACATATGATGGCATTGTATACTTTGTGTGCAGAGAGAAACATGGTATTTTTGCTCCTCCTCAAAAAATATCTCACATTCCAGAAAACTTTGATGACTATGTAGACATAAACGAAGATGAAGAGTCTTACTCAGATGGACAATATCAATACTATAATCAAGAACAAAAAGATACAGCAGATTCCAAATTTGATAGAGAAAAGGATGCAGGTGAATATTTTTGTGAGAACTCTCTACCTAGTATGCACGATATAGAAGCCTCACTTGATAGAAGCCTTAAAATAGAAACGGACAACGTACAGGACATTTCCGGAGTACTTGAAGGCCATGTTCACCAGCAGTCTTCAGTGGATTCACTGATCTCCTCAGAGGAAAACAAAGACCTTGTTTCTGGTGCCATAGAAAGGGTTTCCCTTGCTGTAGAAGGCGATGCTTTAGACAGTGCCTTTTCTGAAGAGTTAAAGAAGCAGCAGCAATTGAAAGAAAAGGAAGAGAACCTATATCCCGAGCTGTCAGAAAAGCTCTCTACTCCACTTCTGGATCTTTTAACGAGAGAAAAGAACCATTTGGAAGCCCAGCTGAGGTCCTCAGCTAATGAGGAAAAGTCAAAGCAGCAGCTCGAAAAAGTCAGCTTACTGACAGACAGTTTGCTAACGGTCTTTGTGAAGGACACGGTCAATCAACTACAAGAAATCAAAAAAGTTAGGAATGAGAAAATCCAGCTTAGCAATCAGGGGCTTCTTGATGATGATCAAAAGAGTGTGCCGCCCCAGGGCCTACCCCAAAATCTTGAGGAACCGTCATCCAGTGTTCCAGATTGCTTCTTAAGGTCTGAACTAGAAGATGAAAAAGAGGAGATTTCTTCACCAGATATATGCCCCAGGCCTGTAAGTATTTTGTCTAGAAAGAATGTCAGTTTACCTTACCTTTTGTAGTACATTTTGATTCTCTAGCTCCTCATAGGTTTTTTTGTGACATGTTATTTATTAGATAAAGATCACTCTACTAGTTTTTAAAGGCCTTGTAGTTGTTTTTCTGTCTGAATTATGATTGTCCTCTATTATGTCATGAGTGGTCATTATAGGATTTCACAAACACTGGCAGTTTTATGCTGGGTTGATGACCCCTGTGTGCTGTCTGGAGGTTAGATTTCCCTTCCAGATCCACTGAACAGATTTATTCCACAGAGCTTTCCAGTGGTTCTCCATCCTGTTCTTTTTTGCCTCTGATATTATGTGTCCACCTATCTACTCAGTCATAGTTACCTTGTAGATATTGCCAGTTGTGATGTTGATTCTGGCAAAACTGAAATGCATCCACTATGACATATACTCAGACCATCAGCTTATTCAGGTTGGCCATGGACAGTTGGACAAAAGTAATGATTTTGAGTAACTTGAGCCAGATAATCACCAAAGGTGAGAAATTTCGTGTACCGTTTCTGTATCCCAGAGATGAGAGTCCTTCAGACACTAAATGATTAAAAAAGAAAAGCAACTAATCACTAAACAATTATAAAAATTCAGTTATAAAGCTTATGTAAACAGAGTTATGGGAAACAGGATACTTTCTTTTTAGATTGTTAATTAGTAGCCACCATGTTGTTTTTATTTTGCTTATAGAGAGCTAGTAAATGTACAAATAATAGATTTGCTTTGTCTTTAAAAACAGAAAACCCCCAAAAACCCAGATGAATGATCTGAGGTCACTAAACGGTGCTCTGTTTGAATGGTTCCGTTTCCATAGGAGAGTCCGGTATTTGGTGCCAGTGGACAGGAGGAACTCGCTAAAAGACTTGCAGAACTTGAGATCAGCCGGGAGTTCCTGAGCGTCTTAGGAGATGATCAAGACTGGTTTGATGAAGATTTTGGTTTGAGCTCTTCTCACAAGATCCCCAAAAACAAGGCAGAAGAAACAATTGTACCTCTAATGGCAGAACCCAAAAGAGCTCCCCAAAAGCCATGTGAGACGCTGTTGGCAGTCCCACATACCACAGAGGAGGTAGAAACTCTTGTACATAATGCAGCAGAAGAACTCTGGAAGTGGAAGGAATTAGGTCATGATCTCCACAGCATCAGTGTTCCTACAAAACTGCTTGGCTGTGCCAGTAAGGGTCTAGATATAGAAAGCACTAGTAAAAGAGTCTACAAACAGGTATGTAACCTGGAAGGTTAAGTTTAATTTTTAAACTGATGTCTGTTGTTTGAAATTTGGATTCTTAGCCATTTTAATTTTGTTTCATTTTCCTCTGTCAAGGCGGTTTTTGATTTAACAAAGGAGATTTTTGAGGAAATATTCGCAGAGGATCCCAACTTGAATCAGCCCGTCTGGATGAAGCCATGTAGAAACAACTCCAGTTATTTCCGACGAGTGAAAAATCCAAATAGCCTTGATGAGATCAAGGTAAACTGCAAACTAGAGAATACCTCCTTTTCTTGACTTGCTGTTCATTTATGCAGATCTGTAAATGCCGTAAAAGCAGGTACTCTTCTGTATTATTCTCCTTCTGTCCTCAAGGCCTTTTGCATAGTGGGTATTCAATACATGTTTGTTGTTTCATGAGGTCCATGAGGGATGGGGTGAGAGAGAGTCCTGAATCCTCAAGTTTTTGCAAAGCATAACTTTTAACATTTCCTACGTATGGATATTTTATAATATTTAAGAAAAAATTGGGAAATACTCTGGGAGATAAATTATTGCACTTCAATGGAATTTTAGGTAAATTTTTGGCAATTTAGAGATCATGGTATAGTCTAGAAGTATACCTGAAAACATGGCTTATATAAAATATGCCAGCCCTAGACAGGTGTTGCCTTGTCATCTTTGATTTTGGAGGTCTCAAATTAGTAATGTGGTTTTAAAATATGTGGGATAGTAATAATGATATATGAAAAATATTTCTTACCTAAGAAGCCCCTGAAAAGATTAAGTGCACTGATGCTACAAGGACTCCCAGCAAAACTTTAAAGTCCTATTGATGGGAATCTCTGCCTGTTCACAAGTTTCTTTAATATAGCAAAGGTCGTATTTCCAGCGTAGTGCCTCTCAAACTGGATCGTGCATATAAATCAGTGGGGATTTGGTTAAAATGGAGATTCTTACCCAGCAGGTTAGGAGTAGGACCTGAGATTCTGCATTTCTGACAGACTCTCAAGTGATGTGGGCACTGTTGACCCTAGAACCTACGCTGAGTAGCAGGCTCTGGAATTGTGTTTTCCAGATTTAATTGATCACAGAAAGCCGACCCCTCCATTCTGCCCCATAGCATACCTCCAACTACAGTGGATCCTTGAACATCGTTGGGGATTAGAGCTGCCAACCCCCTACTCGGTTGAAAATCTTTAACTACTAATAGCCTACTGGAAACCTTACCAATAACATAAATAGTCAACACATGTTTGTATGTTACATGTTTTATATACTGTATTCTTATAATACAGTAAGCTAGAGAAAAGAAATGTCACTTAGAAAATCTTAAGGAAGAGAAAATACATTTATGGTACTATTATGTATTTCTTGGGGAAAAAAATCTGTGTATAAGTGGGTCAACATAGTTCAAACCCATGTTGTTCAAGGGTCACCTGTACTGCTCTTACTTGTATATTTTCTTACATATCCAGGAGTGTGTGTGGACCACCAAAATACTATAAAGAATATATACTGTATTCTGGTATGTCATGTGGAGGCAAAATTGCCTAAACAATTTAGTCTTCTTTTTAATTGAGACATAATTAGCATAATTATGTTAGTTTCAGGTATACAACATAATGATTCGATATTTGTCTGTATTATTAAAAAAAGATCACCACAAGAAGTCTAGTTAGCATCCATCATTACATATGGTTACAGATTGTTTGGTGTGATGAAAAAATTTTAAGATCTACTCTCTTAGTGACTTTCAAATGTACAGTACAGAATTACTTAACTATAGAAAGCTTTTGAAAATATATTGCACTCGTAGAACATCAACAGATATTTAGGAGATGTCATGTATGCTTACATCGAAGTTTGGCAAATGCTGACCCACAGGCCAAATCCAGCCTTCCACCTGTTTTTGTAAGTGAAGGTGTACTGGACCACAGCCACTCCCATTTGTTTAAATATTGTCTCTGGCTGCTTTCCTGCTACAAGAGCAGACTTCAGTAGTTACAACAGAGACCAGATGGCCCTCGAAGCCTAAAATATTTAGTCTGGCCCTTTACAGAAGTTAGCTGACCCCTGCTTAAATTAAAGTAAGTAGGGTAAAAAAAAAAAAAAAAAAAAGCTTTCAAAGATTACTTTTGATTCACTTGAAAAAAAAAGAAAACTTTTAAAATTATTTTCAGCTTTGAGGAATAAAGTATCAGAACTGCCTGGAGAGTTTTTTCAAAACACAAGTGTATTCCATTTCTCTCAGCCCTCCCAATGTTGTTATATCCTTGAGAGAGAGAAAATGGGTGTGGAGTGGGGAGTTTGGGGCACATTGTAGATTGAGAAACTTCTCAAATAATTCGGATTCATAAATGTGTCTCCTCCCCCCCCCATTGAGAACTTTTTTTTTTTAAAAACAGAACAACCATAAAAAGTTGTAAACACCAATTGTTTTATTAATAACAAAGAACAAACAAGTTGAACTAAGACAGGATACATAATGGGACGCCTGGATGGTTCAGTCAGTTGAGTGTCCAACTCTTGATTTCGGCTCAGGTCATGATCCCAGGGTCATAGGATCGAGCGGTGTGAAGCCTGCTTAAGATCTTCTCTTTCCCTCTCCTCCTCTTCCCCACTCGTGCTCCCTCCCTCCTTTCCTCTCTCTCTCTCTCAAATAAAATGTTGAAAAAGACAAGATACGTAATACGTATCAACAGTCATCAGAATGCATGTATCAATATAACACACAGTGACGCTGCCCAGCAATTTTAATACTGAAATAACATTTTGTAAAGTGTTTTTAAGGATGATGATTTAAATATTGTTAGTAAAATTATCATGCTTTTTATACTGAAGTGTTAATATTTTTACAATTCAACATATTCAGTCATGGTGCTTCAAAACAAACTCTCCCAGCCAGAGCCTGCACTTTGCTCCCATGTGTTGCTCCCAGCCTTTATGTGGGATTCTTCAGCTGCAGAGATTTATGTTTTGCCTTCTCTAGTAGTTTTGCCCGTATGAAGTTAGCCAGTGGTGGTCTTGGATCGAGGGGACTCTAAAGTGATTTTTCTTTGCAGATTCATCGGTGAGTTTTACTTTTGTACGTTGTGTAAAAACAAAAACTCTTTAAGTGAGTAAAGTCAGAGCATTTGGAATGCTTTTGTCTTCAAATTGCTGAGTGGAACTGTAAGTGAAAGAAATTTGGATGATCTTTTATTATAAAGGCTATGTTCGTAACGTGCACACCTGCATTATAAGCATGGACTCTCAGAAACTTGGTGGGGTTTGTTTCATTCCTTCTTCTTATTTTCACAGAACTTCATAGCCACCGAAGTGCTCAAGTTGTTTAGTCTTAAAAAGGAGCCAAACCACAAAACAGATTGGCAGAAAATGATGAAATTTGGAAGAAAGAAAAGAGACCGAGTGGATCATATCCTGGTCAGTGTATATAACTGAAATAGGTGTATTTCGACTGTCTATTATGATACGGAAGCTTAAAGCCTTCACTTGCTGCATTTCTGCCCCTTGGTTTTGGAACTTGCTTTCTTTTGAACTTGGCAGGTGAATATTTAACTGACCAGTATTTTCTGGGTGTGGAGAACTTGAGAAATAAAAAGTAAGCTAAGTAGAAGCAGAATTTAAGGTATGGCATTAAGAAGAGATCAGTGTAGAGTCTGGGGCCAGACTGCCTGCGGTTAAATCCCTGTTCTGCCACAGCTGGCGTGTAATCTTGGACAAATTGTCTGATCTCCTTGTGTCTCGTCTCCCTATCTGTAATCTACCAAGACAGTTATTAAGAGAAGTAAAAGTATGTTTACATATGTATGTATAGAAGAGTTCCTGGCTATATATAACTCAGTAAATACTGGTTGTTATCATTTCCTCCTTGTTATTATTCTCCAGAGCTTTTAGCTGGATAGGATTTGTTCCATTTGGCAATAGATTTCCTTAGCACTAGAAAAATATTTCTCAAACAAAAAAAAAAAGAGAGAGAGAGAGAGAGAGAAATAAGAAAGAAAAAATGTCATTCTTTTCTTTGTTCCCTAAAAGAATGTTAAGCAGTAGCAGACTTTAGGACACTCGTTACTTGATTCAGGTTTCTCTCTAAACATTTTCACTCTGAACTTTTTCATCTTGTCTGTATTTATATCCATATAACAAAAAACAAGTGAAAAGCTTAAATTAATCAGTTTTCCCCAAGTATGCACCCTTTCCATTGCTTCATTTACTCAGTAACAGCTGTACTAGAAAAAAATTTATTTAAGAGTTTTATACTTTGCCATTCTTTTTCGTGCCTTCTTTGATTCTCACAGTAATTATGTGGGGCAGGAAGGACTCATGTTATTCTCTTTTACAAATGAGTAAGTTTAGGGGCACCTGGCTGGCTTGGTCAGTGGAACGTGTGACTCTTGATCTCAGAATTTGAGTTCAAGCCCCATGTTGACTGTAGAGATTACTTAAAAATAAAAAATCTTGGGGCACCTGGATGACTCAGTCATTTGAGCGTCTGACTCTTGATTTTGGCTCAGGCCATGATCCCAAAGTTTTGGGATCGAGCCCCACATGAGGCTCTTCAGTGAACATGGAGTGTGCTTAAGATTCTGTCTCCCTCTACCCCTCTGTCCCACTCATGCTCTCTCTCTCTCTCTCTCTCTAAAAATGAATGAAATAAAAAAATAAATGTTTATTTATAAAAAGTTTAGACTCAGAGATATTAAGTGACTTGCCTGGCAAATAAGAGCCAAGATTTTAAGCAATTAGTTCTTCACAGATCTTTGCCTCTTGAGAATGTGAACTTGTTCTCATAGTTCGACAGCAGCTTAAAGTTTGAATTATTGTTAATTTCCAAGCTTTTACTTCCTCCACTTCTTATGGAATTAAAGAAGAAAGCATGTCAGGAAACATTCATTTACCCTATCAGTTAAATTGATCATGTCCTCCATAAATCATCTCAGTGCACACATTGAGTCAAGAATTGTGCCAATTAAGGACTGATGTGACAGTGGTGAGCAAGACAGACCTAGACCCTGCCTTCATGGATTTACAGTTTGCTGGCAGAAACTGGCCATTAATATATAATTTATACCAGTAAATTAGGAATTCTATAAATTATAAATTAAAATTAAATGATAAAAATAGAGGAACGGGGAGCTGTTGTATAAGCATAAACCAGAGGAAACAGATCTAATGAGGATGGCCAGGGCAGACTTCCCTGAGGAAGTGACATTTGAGCTGAGACCTGAAAGGTGAGTAAGTATTAACTGAGTTCTAAGAAGAACAGTTCAGGGAGAGCAAACCATGTGCAAGGAGCATGGGCTTGAGCTGAAGTGTCAATGCAGCTGGAGGCGGCATCAACCAGAGAGGGAGAAGCTGCATCCATCAGGGCCTGGGAAGCCACGGTAAGGATTTTGGATTTTATTGTAAAAGCAAGGAGTTTAAGCAAGAGAGATTACTAAACTCAATTTGCAGTTTTAACACTTCGGAAATGGGGCACTTGGGTGGCTCAGTCAGTTAAACATTCAACTCTTGATTTCAGCTCAGGTCATGATCTCATGGTTCATGAGTTCAACTCCCACATTGGGCTCTGCACTGATGACGCAGAGCCTGCTTGGGATTCTCTCTCTCCTTCTCTCTCTGCCCCTCCCCTGCTCATACTTTCTCTCTCTCAATAATAATAATAATAATAAAAGAATTTTTAAAAATAAAATTAAAATGCTGGAAGAATCCTTCAAAAGAAATGTGTGGAGGAAGAAAGACCAGGTAGAAGGATGTAGCCTGTAGGTCAGAGGTGACAGTTTAGGTGTATTAAAGCAAAACTTCTTAGGTAAGTTTATCTTGAGCACATGTCAAGTAAATGAGGAAGCCAGTGTAGACTTAATGCGTGCGAGTTCCAGCTGGTTACAGACAGCTCTTACTTCACATGGTTATAAAAATGCCATCTTCACAGTGAAAGAATTAAGTACATTGGAGCGAGAGGCAATAATTTGGAGGCATCTTCAGACTGGTATTATTAATCAGAAATGACAAGTAATATGTCTCACAAGTGAACAATGAGTGAATTGATTTGTAGCTCTTTATTAGATGTACCAAAACCCAAGATCTTGTCCTTGGAAGGCATAGGCTCTGTCTCTCCAGCAGTTTTCAGAATAGTCTTAAATAGCAAACAAAAATTCCTTTTGCTAGTATAAGACTAGTATGGCTTGGGTGAGAGTGATGTCAGTGTATAATAATTCAGGAGGTTTGGGATTGGGAAAGCAGTAACAATATATATTATGTGAATATTCCCTTTGTTGGTCATAAACTGTTTTTCACTTTCCTACAGAGAGACCTGGGCCAATGTAACTTGTTTCAGGAATTCACTCTTAATGTGTAGCAAAATGATACTGTTAGTTCCTTGAGTTAATTATTAAAAAATGATAAATAAACTCCTCTCCCACTATTAGATTTAGCCAACATAGCATATGGAGACTGTAATGTTTTTGCATTTTATAGAGAGATTGAGATTCAAAGCAACAATATTTTATATCACATGGACTAAAAATTTTTCCCATAGTACAAAAGAAAAATCATGTTTATTATAAAACATTCATGCCCATTTAAGAAATTAAGAAAATACTAAGAAATCAAAAGAAAATCATGATAATCTCACCACCTAGAGAGCTCTTAGTAATGTGATATATAGTCTTTATATGGAGGATTTTTTTAAACAATTGAGATCATGGTCCCTTTTTTTTTGTAATCTGATTGTTTTTTTATTCAATGAAATGTGAACGTTTTTTCTTTTTGCTAAATGTTCCTCTATTTTATATCACATTTAATAACGCTAGCCCATTTTATTTTTGTGGAAATGTAGTAATCATTATATGGATGTACACATCATTTATTTAGCCAGTCAGCAATTTTTTTGCTCTTTTAAACAACAGTGTTGTAATAAACTTCTTGTGATATAATAGATCTCTGTACTTATTTCCAGTAATTTCCTTAGGTTAAACTCCCTAGAAATAGAATCCCTGATTAAAAGCATATGCAGAGTATTAAGGCTTATGTGTGTGTTGTCAGATTGTTCTTCAAAAAGCCTGTAGCAATTACACATCCTTACCAGCACGATACAAGAGTGGAGGCCGCCACCTTTGCCAATACTGGGCACTACCAATTCTTAAATCTTTACCGAAGGCATGAGCTCATTTTGCTCTGTGTGATTTTATTATCAATGTGGTTAATATTTTTACCTGTTCATTGGTTATTCTAAATTTTTTGCATGTTTAATCCTTACATATTTCAAAATGACAAGAAAATAATACAGAAACATTGTTTCCATCTTTCCAACGTACACACTTTAGTATTTCCTTACTCACAAACGGAATGGCAGGGGCTGAGACAAGAATGTCTGCAGATAAAGGCTGGGCGCTGGATTCCAGCTTACTTACGTATTGAATTCTAGGACAATGGTTCTTTCACTTCAGCAGTTTGAAGATATTATTTCCCTGTAATCTGACCTCTCTTGTTGGTCTTGAGACATCTGCTGATCGTTCTTTTTGGGGAGTCTGTCTTCTTTCTGGTTTCTGTGGAAGACCGTGCATGTGTTTGTATGTTCGTTTCACAGGTTATCAGGATCTGTCTAGATGTGGATTTTATTTTTTCCTGCTTTGGACTTACTGTGCTTATTAGATCTATGGGTTCATACCTTTACTCAATTCTGGAAAAATTCTTAGCTATTATCTCTTAGAATATTGCCTCTCCCCAAGACTCCAGTTCCCTGTGGCGCTTTTCTGGACATCCCTTCGGCCCTGTCCTCTCTTCCACGGCACTTAATTCCTCCCCGTAATAGTTGTAGCTCTTGGTATTCTTTTAAAACCCTATTTGTTCTGGTAGTCAGGATTTTCCTCTTTTTTCGAGATTTCCCTATGCACTACAAATATTTTTTGTTGTATTTTATCCAGTATATCTGTGTTTATATGAGAACTTCTTTGCATCACCTTACTCTACCATTTTTCCTCTGACAGTCTGCCTGCTAGTTGTGGTGGTGGTGGTGGTGGTGGTGTCCTAATACGCGCCAGGAGCTTTTCAAACTTTATATCTAAGTACTGTGTGGATATCATAATTTAAAAGAGCAGAAGAAGTCAGTGATTAACCTTTTGGTCAGCCCAATACTATAGATAAAATGAAGCCAGCTTTTCTTATAAAGTTTATGGGTTTTATTATTTCTCTAGTTTTGACTATTGGTAATTCTGCTTAGGAGATTAGATTTTAAAGGTCCTGAAATATCCTGAGCCTCATTTAATATTTTTGGATGTATAAACGCCAAAATGCTCCCATGGATATTAATGCCACTAAAATGAGAAAACAGGGCACAGTAGTCAAGAGCAAGATCTGTGGAATCAGACTCCTTGTAAGGCTCCAAACCACTTACTTAAGTCACCTCTCTGCCTCTCAGTCTCTCCCTCTGTAGAGTGACCGCCTCACAGAGTTGTCATGATGGTCAAATGAGGTACTGTGTGTCATAAGTGGCATATAGGAAGATCTTGAAAGTATTACATATTATTAGTATAATCATTTTTATTGGTTTACAATCATTTTCTTATTTGATCCCTAACCTCCCTGTCTATAAATAGCCAGAGTCTAAATTATGTCACTTAGAACTTGGGTCAGAAATTTGACCTGGTGCCATGAGATTATGGAAAAAATTTTTTTTTGCATTGTGAAAGTAAAAATGTCATCTTTTTATTAAAAATATACATGCTGGGTACTTAGGTGGCTCAGTCGGGTAAGCGTCCAACCACCGAGTCTTGGTTTCAGCTCAGGTCACGATCTCATGATTCATGAGTTTGAGCCCTGCAATGGGACAGTGCAGAGTCTGCTCAGGATTCGCTCTCTCCCCCTCTCTCTCAAAATAAATAAGTAAACTTAAAAAAAAATTTTTTTTAAATTTTTTAAATGTACATGCCTTTCAGCTATAGTCGCTTTAATCTGTCCCTATACCTGACAGAGAAAAGCGCTTTGACTCAGAACAAGCAGATGCTGTCCCCTCTGCCTAAAGACCCTAACACTGCCAGCTAGATTTAATCTCCAGAATGTGGGGCTCCGTCTTTCTGTGAGGTCATGTAATGTGTCAGCCATATCGTCAAGTTTTGACACTTTTCTGACCAATTCCAGTATTTTCTTTCCTCACACAGTTTATCACCACACAGACCAGTGCAATGAAAGAAAAGATTATTGTTAACACAGAATTAAATCCTGTGAAAGGTTTAATTGGAAAAGAGACTCTGATGTATGTATGTATAAATACCATGCTTCACAAGGATAGGAAAGAACTGGAGAAAACTATTCACATATTTCCCTAGTAAAGCATTAGTGAAAGGGGTCCGCTGAGCTTCCAGGGGCATCTGTGGCCAGATCAAATTAACTCACTCACTCAATCATTTCTTATGGACCTGCTGTGTGCTAAGTAGTACTCTAGGCCCTGGGAATACATTAGTGAACAAACCAGACAAAATGCAAGGAGCTTTCCTTCTAGTAAAGGAGACAGATACACAAAAAATATAAACCTAGGGACACCTGGGTGGCTCAGTCAGGTAAGCATCCATCTTCAGCTCAGGTCATGATCTCATGGTTCATGAGTTCAAGCTCCGCGTTGGGCTCTGTGCTGACAGCTTGGAGCCTGGGGCCTTCTTTGGATTTTATGTGTGTGCCTCTCTCTGCCCCTCCCCCACACATGCTCTTTCTCTCAAAAATAAATAAACATTAAAAATTTTTTAAATAAAAAGAAAGAAAAATCTATAGAGGCAAGAAGGGACTATTGGAGGTTGCAGTTCTAGATGGGATGGCTGGGAAAGGTTTCACTGAGAAGATGACATTTGTTTAGTGGACTGAGGGAAATGAAGTGAGCCAAGCACTCATCCAGGGGAGAGCATTCTGGAAAAGATACATTGGGCCTTGATCACTGGGAGAAAGTCACTGGGCATGGAGCAGAGTGAGGAGTCAGAAACAGTAGTAGGAGATGATGTCCCCTAAGTGTGTACAAGCACACACCCAGAGGGCCGGATCGTGTAGGGTCTAACAGGCCCTTGTAAAAACTAGGTTTTATGCTAAATAAGATCGGCAGACATTTAAGGTTTGAGCAGAAGAGTGATGTGCTCTGACTTAATTTATTTAACAGGACCACTGTGGCTACTGTGTGGAGAATAGACTGAGGGAATGGTAGCAAAGCAGGAGCAAGGAGACCAGCCGGATATTGTCATAATCCAGATGAGTGATAATAGTGGCCAGCACCGGTTTGGTGGTGTGGAGGTGGCTAAGAGGTGGCCAGATTCTAGACAGATTTTCGAAGTAGAATCGAATTGCTGATAAATTGAATGTGCCATAAAAGAGAGAGAAAAGTATTAAGAATACCTCCATTGGGTTGGTCTGAACAACTTGAAGGATAGAATTTCCCTTTGCCGATTTGAGGAAGCCCAAGAAGAGCAGCTTGGGAAGGAATATCAGAATTTCTGTTTTGAATCTGTTAAATTCGAGGTGTCTGATTAATATCCAGATGGAGAGGCAAATGGACATAGGAGTCCGGAGCTCAGGCACAAGACCTAGGCTGGAAGTAGGGATTTGGGAGTGGCGGACTCACAGATGGCAGCCAAAGCTCTGAGACCAAGAGAGGATAGATGACTAGGGAGGAAGTCAAGGACTGATTCCTGACACACTCCAATGTTTCAAGTATTCAGAAGGTGAGGGGGAACCAACAAATGAATCTAAAAAGGAGCAGCCTGTGAAGTGGAAGCAAGCCAGGGTTGTGGAAGCCAGGTGAGTGTTTCAAGGAGGAGGCAGAAATCCACTGCATGGGATACAACCAATTGGTCACATAAAATGAGAACTGAGGATTCACCATGGGATCTAGCAGTGTGGAGGTCTTTACTGATTTTAACGTTAATACAAGGACTTTGAATGGTGTGCATGAGGCAAATGTTTGATTTTCAGTAGGTTTCAAAAGAGAACAAGATAGAGCAAAAATGGACATGTCAAAGGAGTTTTTTGTAAAGCAAAAGATGGAGGGGGACCTGGTGACAAGAGAGCATTCTTGTATCTTGAAAGAAATAAGCTGACAGGAAAAAGTCAGAAGTTGTGCTGGTGCAGAGGAGGGAGCTCAGCGGGAGCATGTCCGCGTGGCAAGGCGGCATCTGCACTGGGTGGATGGGGGCCCTCCCGCTGAGCGTGAGCTCTTGTGACAGGATGAACTGTTGTAGTAAACATTCCAGAATAAACAGCTGGCTTCCTCCAAACGTTGCTTTCCAAAAGGAAGTGTGTAATTTAGCTGTTGTCACTGAGACTAGGAAGGTCCCTAATCAGTCTAACTCTACCCGGTGAGTAAAATACAAAGAAAGGTTGTTTTTGTTTTTTTTAAGACAGAAGGGCCTCCATTAGCCACAAATAAGAGAAATCTTTCTTTCAGCTCCAGGTCCCATTCATGCTGTCTCTTTGCCACTCTAGAAGGACATTAATTTTTATCTTGGGTTAGCTAAGCATGTGATGAAGCTATTTTTAGCAATGCATTCTCAAAGTGTATGTGATGTGGAATGAACACCAAGAAAGTAGACCACCCCTTGTATATCCTGTACACACAGTAGCCTTGGAAAATGCCTCTGCTGTAGGTACAGTTGCACTAAGGACAAATACTATAGAGAAACCACCGAGCCTGTGATTGAATCTCCTTTACAAGTTAAGGTCTGACAAGGTACAAGACAGCTCCTGAAGGTCTACTTACTGCTGATAAGTTCTTTCTCACAGTAAGCCCAAAAGGGTTTTTGTATAATTAATTATAATTTCTTCTCCAGCTTCAGGGTTTTATCTAACAATTTGAGTTCTTCCTGCATGCCTCCAAGGGAGCTGTCCTGTTGCACCTGAGTCTTTCTCTCCTATTTTGTCTGATAGTGTTTTTAAGTCCCCTCAACATCTTTCACTTTTCCTCTTTTTTCACTGTCCCTCTTTAAGTACTGTGCTCGGGATTGACCACATAATATGTTGTGTATTTAATTAGTACAGACATACAACCTTTCTTTTTCCAGGTGTTACACTTCGGCTAATGCAGTTTATAATTACATTTGTTTATTTTTAGCTACATCATTCTCACAGGATTCACAAAAACTTAGGGAAACCCCATGACCAAAAGTTTCAACCTGTCCCTCTGTAGTTATTTTGGGGCCCCAAATATAGGACCTTATTCTTTAATTGCATCATCTTGTTCAGCTTGGCTCCTCACTCCAAGCTACCCATTTCTTGTTGAGTCCATCCTTCCAACGTAGTTCTGTTCCTCAGCTTCTTGTCACCTCTAAAACTCATCCGGGTCATTGCTAAAAATGATGAACTGGACAGAGCCAAAGACAGCACCTTTTAGCATTCACTAAAAAATCCATGTGCTAGATGTTTATTGAGCACATTCTAGTCACACTGTCCTTAGTCTCTGAGGGATTAAAACTGAAAGAAAAATCTTGAGGAGCTCACAGCCTAGTAGGAGAACAGATATATAGAATACAGTTTCGCCAAATAATGAAATATGAACAAGATAGATTGGGGGCACAGAGGAAAAAGCTCCTGAGTCTTTCAGGCAGAAACTTCCATACAGGTTAGTAGTAGCCTTGTCCTTTAATCAAAAAAATACAAATCCGTCTAACTGACCTATTTCTCTTTCCCCATTTTGTTCACAAGGATACAGTGAAAGACCCGGACATAGGCTCGCTAAAATCTGGCCACGTTCTATTTACCAGTTTTTCTTTTCTACCAGCCTCATACCCTGTCACAATAAAAGAAAATGAAGTTAATATTAGACTGACTTTTAAATGTCATTTAATTAATTTATAAAATATATATTAATTTGCCACACATGCATAACACATCTGTGGGAACAGGAAATGTGTGAGAAAAAAGAATAGGCTCCAAAAGCCAGAAGAAAAACGGAGGCAGATCTGCAGGCTGTGAGATCCCTCAGTCGCCATGTTAAAGTTCTAAGTTGGGCTTTGTGCTTTTTGATGGCTAACGCGAAATGGAAAACATGGTAGTCCTCACCAGCTGAAAAGGAAATGGTTCCTGCTCCTACGGAGGAGCAGAGCTTTTGCTAAACCGGACGAGGGCACTGTGGGGGTTCGTTGTCCGTGCACAGAGATAACACATGATGTCCCGAGCAGATCTACTCTGAGGCCCCAACCGGTTACATTAGGACAGTGCTTCCTAAATTTTGTTATCAGGGAGAAAATTGCTCAAAGAAAAGATTTAACATTATAGGTTGAGAAAACTTATGAAAAGGAAAGCTGTGCAACTTTGGACAGAATTCATGGGAGATATGAAATCTTATGGGGGGCCATACCTCCTCGCTTTCCCAGAACATGGTTCTCCCTCAATGCCAGTTTGAGAAGTGTTGTGTTAAGCTGTTGCATACAGCATCCTTCATGAGAGGAACACCATTTCCGTGGGAGGTTAATTGTATTTCTTACACATCCATACAAAATGACTCTGATCAAATAAATATAGGAAACCCTGAATTAAATCAGTTTCTTTACAGGTGGACTTCTTTTTAATAGGCTAATGTATAATGTGAAACTCCCAGAGGGAGTTTTCTAAAACTGACTTGACCTTGGAGCCCTTTCTGGTGGCATATCTGTTCACAGATCATAAATTAGGGAACAGAGGAAATGGGTATCTTGTAAATCTGTCGAGCATCCCCTCCTCAAAGAGAAAGAATGTGGCAGCCACCGTGTCATAGATTTGTCAGCCCTGGCCGAGGGCGCATGTTGGTCAAGGCTGTTCTTCCTTCCTCTGCTCTCAAACTCCAGGGCAGGGGAGAGTCTTCTCATTTCCTCCTAACAGGAAACAGTACAAGTGCCCGCTTTCACTTCCTCTGCCTCTTTCGAGATGAAACTCTGATCAGGGTAAGTCAGGTATTTGTGGTCATGGCTTTTTTGCCAAGTTAGATTTCTGGTAGACACTCCAGTCACTGAATTTCTCACTAGACCGGGGTTTACAATCCACTTCTCCACCTGACCTCCAACCCACATATGGTATCATTACGTACTGTAAGTCTCACATGTTTGTTGTTTTTTTAAGAGTACTCGTTCAAAATTATAATCAAGCAATATGTCTTAGTTAGTTCTAACTTGATTGGTTTTACCTTGGGAATCCCCACTCCCTAAAATGCAATTAATAGTGTAATAACATTTATATATGAAAACAGATGGTAACTACACTTACCATGGTGAGTATGGGCCTAATGTATGGAATTGTTGAATCACTGTGCCCTACACCTGAAACAATTATAATTAACACTGTGTGTCAACTATACTTCAGTTTAAAAAAAAAAGCAAGTGTTACATAACTAATTTTCAAAATAAGCTTAAGCAACAGTACATTTAAAAAGTAATGTAATGAAGGGGTGCCTGGGTGGCTCAGTCAATTAAGCATCTTACTTTGTCTCAGTGGTTCTGAGTTTGATGAACATGATGAACAGCATGATCCCATGGTTCATGAGTTTGAGCCCCATGTCAGGCTCTGTGCTGACAGCTCAGAGCTCTGTATCTCTCTCTCAAAAAATAAACATTAAAAAAAATAAAATGAATATACTCTAATAAATATTAAACTTCATTTACTTACAATATTCTAAAATCACATTCAGTATTTTCTTTGGATAGATAGGTTTTATAAGTGTAAATCCATATATCTAATAGTTTACATTCCTCTCTTCCCCTTAGAACATTATGCACATTCACTTATGTTGTCATAAACATAAAATTAAAAATCCTTAACATCTAAAATATCGTTAAAAATTTTTTTAATGTTTATCTTTGAGACAGAGAGACAGAGTATGAGCGGGATAGGGGCAGAGAGAGAGGGAGAGACGGAGACACGGAATCCAAACAGACTCCAGGCTCTGAGCTATCAGCACAGAGCCCGACACGGGGATTGAACTCACAATCTGTGAGATCATGAGTTGAAGTCAGACGCCCAGTGGACTGAGTCACCCAGGCGCCTCAATATCTAAAATATCTTAATAAAATACTGGAATATTATCAAATTTCATTTTGACAGTTTTTAGGCCACTTTTACTCAGCAGTTGAGTGTTTTCAAACTTCTTGCAACTTTAAAAGGGATCTTGAAATCATCATATAAACTACCTTTTTCTCTGACTTATTTCCTTGGGCTGTATTCTCATGGATGGGAATATAAATACTGATATATGGTGTGTAATATCATGCATTTTACATTAATATTAATTTCTAGCTCTTGTGCGACAGTAATGTTCTCGCCTTCGTGCTCTCTCACTTCCAGGTCCAGGAGCTGCACGAGGAGGAGGCGCAGTGGGTGAACTACGACGAGGACGAGCTGTGTGTGAAGATGCAGCTGGCCGATGGCATCTTTGAGACCTTGCTCAGAGAGACTGTCGATGTTCTGAATCAGATCAGTGAAAAACAGGGGAGAATGCTACTTGTGTGACACCTTGCAAATAAATCGAACGCTGAGTGCTAATATGAGTCCTGGGCCTTTCTGCCTCCTGATACACACCCCATCTCCATCATAGCAAGAGTGCTTCTGGACTTGGTACCTTTCCTTAAAGACTACTGGCTCGGAGTTCATGGGACAATGCGGTATATCTGGTATGACAGCCTTTGCCTTTAGAGACCGTCCCCTGGATTGATTGGTTATTTTTGGTGGGCAGGGCCGCACTCCTGATGTTGACCCGCAGTATAATCTTACACCTCTTGTTGGCACCCCTGCTGGGTCCCAGATGCGGGCTGAAAACCCCAGACTCGCCTCTTAGCTTAGACCAGCTTAGAGGCTATCACTTCGTTGAATCTGAAGTCGGACGGGTGAGGTGTATAGATAATGTGTGTCCTACCATTTTGGAAATGTAATTCCGGTCTATACCATGAAAGTCATAAATGGACATTATAGTCTCTAAACAGTATTAAACCCTTAACCACTTCTAAATAGGCAGGTTTAATAATGTGTGCCTATTTCACATTCTGGAATTCATTTCGTTTCTTTTTGAAGACAGTTTTCTTCCATTCTTGCAGTTGAGCAGCACCGAGTAGACTGTTGAGTTAACAGAAATCAGTGGTAGCCTTGCTTTCTGAGCACCATCTGAAGAATTTTAAACCTTTGCATTATTTTTAGTTCTCTCTCTGTGGGCATGAAAACGAGGCATGCCCCCACTGAAGACCGGGCTCAAAGGACGGATGCGGGGCTGGCTCTTCTACCCCTTCTTCTGTCCCTGCACTTTTCTTACTCCTTCCAAACCTCTACCAGCTGCTCCCAGAATCCCAGATCCTCAGGACCATCTCAGGCATCCAGGCATGGCAAAAGTGGAGAAATGATTCATTTTGGCCTTCAAACTTTCAACTCCCCCATCTCTCCCCAAGATGTCAGAGACGCTGTTACTTGAATGATTTAGGAAATGAGTGTGTGCACCAAAGACAAGAAGATATTGTCTATTGTTCGTGTGCTTGTTTGCGCTATGGAACATTTTTTTTTAATTTATTTTCAGATAAGTTATTAAGTTGGAAATGCACGTCCCTATTCAGAAGTGAAAGATTCTTCTTGTAATAGTTAAGCTTCCGTCTTGAAGCTTCTGTGGTTCATAGTCTTTGCACAGGAAATCTACGGTTTCAACACACCCAGACACGTATCGAAGAAGGCAGTTTGATTTACTGAAAAGATGAGCTTTTCCGAGATCCCCTGCAGTAGCAGGAATGGAATAAGGTGATTGAAAGACACCGTACCAGTCAGTTCTGCCTCTCCCGCAGCTTTGCTTCTCACAGCGCTTACCTGTACCTGAAAAGACTCCAGCTGCTACATTAGAGCACACGCGATGCTCACCGGGACCTCAGTACACTGCCTTCTCAACTGGTTTCTCTTACCAGTCCCGTCCTTCTTTGAGCAATCTAGAAGAATGTGGATAATCTTAGGCGTGAATGTAAATGCCTTAATATTGGAAGGTCCTGATTAGAAGCATGATATAAGACATCCACTGGATTCCTATTTACAAATATCCTGGAATGTAGAGCTTCAAAATATGTTAGAAAAACCCCAAAGATGGTATAATCTTTAAGTGTGCACGTTCATTCATTTCTGCATCTTCCCTCCCAACTTGCCTTTGCGTCTCAAATGTTTCACTATGCACACTTCCATTCCTCCTCGGTTTCATCTTGTCATTACGAGAAACTTACTGAAACGATCATTGGAATATTTGCATTTTGCACAATGACTGGTCTGATAGCTCTTGACAAATAAGGAAAGCACTGAAATGTGGTGATTGGGTCTCGGGAAATGCGCAGTTTGACGCATTGCCAGCATTTCTTCTGGGCTTTTGATGTGGAGCTCTAGTCTTGTAGCCATAACGAGCAGATCGACTAAGAGAAGCTAGGGTTTCTTGGGGTTATTAACCAGTAGTGTGGAGATCTTGTTCTCATGCGGCCAAGGAAAAGCAAAGGCCTTTCTTTTTAGTCTGTGTTACTTGGAAGACAGAAAAACATCTTGTCTACACCCTTTGGCTGTTTGTAGGATTACATTGTCCTTATGATACTGAAACTTTACAGCTGCTATAAATTTTTTATAAGTGAATATAAAAATAATATAATAGGAATATAGGTTGTTTTTCTACATTCTCATTATTTGGACCTAAATCAATTTTTAATAAGAAAGTTAATCTTTACTCTTTATGACATTATGATTCCAGAACAGGAAAAGAGTAGATCAGAGCGTGGAGTGAGTTCGCGGGGCGGGCGCTGCCGGGAGCGCGGGCCTCAGAAACGCGGGCTCCGCTGCGGAGGCAGCAGTCGGCCCGTCTTGCCCCTTGTTAGAAATGGTTGTCCGGAGTTTGGTAGCAGAATACAGAGGAATCTATAATTAGCAGATTTCTTATTATTTTAACTATTGGATATAACGGAGAAGGTGTTTATCGTTAGTGTTAGGACTGATGACTGTGGATACCCAGCCACTCGTTCCATATTGGGATCTTTTTAATGAAGCTCTGCCTCCTCACCAAGAATCTAAATAGTCCCTCCTCCCAATCTTTGTTCCTTCTCCCCACGCCCCATCCTCTTTCACTCTTTCTTCGTAATTCCTCTAAGAAAAAGATCTTTGCATCAGCAGTAATACCTTTTAGAATAGCACTATCAGAATTTAGTAGTAAACCAACATAGAGGCTTCAGATGTATGTCTGAGTCCAAAATAATTTGTGCTATCCAGGGTACTTAACTCTGGGTTAAATAAGTACAGGGTATAGATTCCCTCTTCAGGTCTAAACAGGAATTTTTATTCTAGGGAAAAGTGGGAAGAGCTCAAAAGGAGTTAATAAAGAAGGTAATTTGTTTTTCTTTTACCCAAAAGAAAAGAAAATTCCTTCTGTGACTACAGGTCTCTGAGAAATTATCTTTCAGAAGAGATTTCCTTGCTCATAAGAGTGTTGTGGCCTATTGATAAAAACAATTTTGTTCACTTTCTTGTCTTGAAAAAAAGTGGCCTTAGCTTTTTGCAATACTTGAATAAAGTGTGTACTCGCACAGCGTTAGAGACTCATAACTTTTCTGCAAGAAGTCAAACTTACATCTTCTTTCACTACCTTAAGAATACTAGTGAATAAAAACATTAATTCAAAGAGCAAATGATAGAAACTACAATGATGTTTAACGCAAATTGTAGGAACTTATATGTTTACAAATCATCTTAAACTGGTTGTGCAGCAATTCAATAAAATATCTTTGTATTATAAAAATGTGAAGAAAAAATGTAAACTGATGTAAAGGAGGTACTGTCATTTAAATTAACCTATGTTTAATAGCTTTCCCTTCCGGACTTTGCAAAGCCTTCTCGGTAAACACGTTGCAAAGCGTCCTCTGGGAGGCCTGGCCTCCGTGTGTGTACTGTACTGTGCAGACATGAAAAAGCAAACCCGTTTACTGTGTATGTGTAAATAGCCTGGTCACCAGGCCACTTCCAGCCCATGGTCCCCTCCGGTGCAGCCCGCACACGACACTTGGGGTGTGGTCTGTAAGTGTGATCTGTGAAATAACTGGGACGGGCTCCCATGTATACCTGTGTAAATAGATTTGTCAACTGAAATGTACTTTAAGAAAAGATAAAATCTGTAAATAAACTGATTTATAAATTAACTTCATGTCAGGTGTTTATTTCCTCACCTTCGGAGCCAAGTTTAGAAAGCCAGTCCCCGTGAAGTTCACGGGTTTCTAGGTGCCTGCGGGACAGCGGAGTGGGCTGAGCTGTGTTGGGGGAGCTGTTTGCAGGGCTCACAGGTGCCATCGCCGCACACATCTGAGCAGCCTGGGCTGTGACATCCGTCACTTGTGTGTACAGTCATTGGGCACACCTTCATGTCCTGAGCAGTGGCCGGAGGGCTGGGGAGGTAGTGGAGGCAATGGATGTGGTCCCTGATCTCATGGAGCTTAAAGTCTAATGAAAGCGTCATCAAAAAAGAATTTCCAAAACAGTGCCTAATGTTGCAGGAGGTGCTGAAATGAAGCACAGACAGGTTTGAGAACCTTGTTAACAGAAGAACCCAGGAAGGACGGGGATAGGTCAGAGAAGAGCTCCCTGGTAAATAACTTTGTGCTCTGTAGTGATGGGCTTCTTCCCTGTAATTCATGGGAAACATCTTTTCTCCTGCTCTTGCAAAATAATACTTGGAAAAGTCACACAATTAAGTGGGCCACAAAAAAGAGCAACCATCCAATGACTAGGTGTCAAGGCTCTAATTTATTTCTAGAAATACAAGCTTGGAGAAGAACGGAGCTAGAGATCTAGAAGAATAAAAGAATTTCAAAGATGGCATCGTATGGCCCTCAGGATCATGAATCCTCTCTGGTCCATCAGACTGGAAGTAACCACCATCATCACACCTGAATTCCTCCAGTAGCTTCCTGATGCCAACGCTGCTGTACCTTTAACCCCTACACAACCATGAGCCTTAAAGGAGTTCTTGGAAGAGAACTTGTTGCAGATTCTAAGAAATCTCTTTTGATTCCTAGAACAGATGTGTGACTGCATGCCCATTATGTGCCAGATGCTGTGTTTGGTGACAAGTTGAACCTGGGGAGGGACCCATTTATATCCTTGAATCAAAATAGGTGAAAGTGACATAGATCGATAGATGGCAGAGCTAAGAATGGTGACACCGAGAGGGATGCAATCTACAGGGGTGAGTGCCCACAGAAGCAAATGCCGGAGAACCAGCCAGTGCCCTAGGAAGAAGCTCAGGAATGGGGGACAGTCACTGCCACGGGCAAAGTGAGAAGCAGGGAGGGGGATTGTTCCATCAGTCACTGGGCGGCCCGGCTACGCGTGGCCAAGGTTAGCAGGCATATAAGTGGCACCCAGGGAAAAGACCAATGCTGTGGTACGAGGTTGCTGAGAACAGACACCAGCCCCCCAGGCTCAAGTGGTACAGCGTCTCCTGACAGGGAGGGAAGTGCGCGAGCGCAGGCCTCTTGCAGTGCCGGCTCTCCCGTGGCCGGCGGTTCCACTCCAAAGCCAAAGGGGGAGATGGGACTGCACGCTCCCGTGCTGTGCTGCCCGGAAGGACCAGAGCCCTCCCTGTGGGGTCTGAAATACAGAAAGCTGGGGGTGTGCCTGCAGGCCACAGACACACGCCCTGCAGCAGGACAAAGGCACTCATGTTGAGTCTGAAGGAGGTTCCGAACTGCATTCCTGGACAAGGTGATTAAGCTCAGTGCAGGCCGTGAGAACTCTATCTCTTGGTTTAGGAAGTGTGCCAGGCCCAAGGCCCATTTTTCTGAGACTGTGCAGGAGGCGAGAAGCTGTGTATGACTGCCTTTCGCAACAATCCACCCACCTCCCCTGCTCAGCCACTGAAATGGCACCTAACGCATAGCAGATCCGGTAGGACCATTGTTTGCCGCAAATGGAAAGGTGGAGCCGGGCCCAGGAGCCCCTGGACAATGCATCTGGATACAGTTCCAGAGTTTTCCTGTCACTTTGAGACATTCATCAGAGTCACTAGAAGAACCAGACCTAGGAAAATGATCAGGCTTCTCTGGAGGATGGTCCTTGGCCAGAAACCTCCAGTGCCTGACCTAAGCCAACTGAAGAGGTCAAAAAATGAGTCCAAGGAGCACTTGGGTGGCTCAGTCTGTTAAGCATCCAACTTCGGCTCAGGTCATGATCTCATGGTTTGTGGGTTCGACAGCCATCTCTCTCTCAAAAATAAATAAAAACATTTTTAAAAAATGAGTCTGATCACCATCCCACTGGAGCACAGGGCTTTCTTCTCCCCTGCATTGTTGACGTGTCCCAGCAAGAGACGTTGGCAGTGACGCCACAACCTCCCTGTTCTGCCGGCAGATGACTGAAGGCTAGTCAGGTGTCCTTCCCCACCTCAGGTAGTGAGTTTAGTGATTCTTGTTGGTCTAGAGGGAAGTCCAAGTTGTTGTGTACCAGCCAAAACATTACAATGGGAATGTGAGATAAAAGGAACTTTATTCTGGGATGACAGATTCAGCGTTGTTCAAGTGCGCCTCCTCTCCCCACAGCTGTGCTGTCGCGTGTCATGCCAGGCAGAGCGGAGGCTCCTGTAGGAGTGAAGAGAAGACAGGTGTCTAAGTTCCTGCTTCACTCCCACGCTGCAAACCTCCCGAGGTCAGAGGCACTCTTGTCCCCCACTTCCTTAAGATGCACTGCCCATTGCTTGACCCAAATCTTTTGGCCCAGTCATTCAACCTGGGAAGGGAAGTCACAGTCTGAAAGAACTTGACCTATCTCAAATACCACACACTTGAGTTGTGGGTCCCAGCATGGCCAGGGAAACCCTACGGCCTTGATGCTCTTTCGCCCCTTCCCCCCTCTCCCTGGGGTCCCTCACTAGTGAGGCACTTCCAGGGAGCTCTGCCTCCACGTTTGGCCTGGGGGATCCTACTGTGATGCCACTGTGGTCCTAACGACAAGTCACACCTAGGAAGTATGTCCCAAGGGAGAACAGAGAACACACGGTTGGGTACACTGAAGTTGGGATTCTGCTGGTACAACGTAATTAGGTGACTGTCCGGCCCTCCACCCACTCCAAGTATGGCCTGCCATGTGGTGGGGCCTCCCGTTAAATGTTCAACGACTTTTCTTAAGCAAAGGTACCTCTGGTAAGTTGGGGTTTTTTTTCCCTTTTTTTATGGTCTTTGTGTAGTTGTTGCTTAAGCCACTCACTACAGTGTTTCTTCCCACTCCCTGAGCTGTCTGGGGGTGACAGAGAGCATGAAAGCTTCACCTGATGTCACAGGAATATGTCCATCACTGTCTTTTTTGGGCTTGAATGTGGTGTCTTGATCAGATGGGAATTTTGTTGAATATCTGAACATATGGCAATGGTGTTTTTTAAGTCACAACAGTGATCTCTGTGTCTCTACAGCCCGCTGTGTTCACACGGTGAGCACTGGGACTAGTGGCCCGAAGTGGTCAATCTGCCTATTTGTGTGAGGCCGAAGCCCACTTGATGTGGATGTGTTCATTACATTGCACAGTCTGTGTTCAATAGCAAGAGTCACACAACTGTGACAACTGTGTTATCTTTGGCTTTCAGTTTTGGGGGGTGAGCCACTGCCATCTGGTTCATTTTTGTGTCGAGGTAGACTTTATGCTCCATTCTGTAGCGGACCCAGTGGGTGGTTTGCTGAGTGCATGTTGGGTCAGCATGTGAGTTCCATTTGTGTGTGTTTGTTTTTTAATGGTTCTTTGTCATAGGCATTAATACGAGTGATGAATCGGCTTTTCTTTCCCCAGTGGAAACTGGGAAACTGTTGTCCCAGTCCCTGTCCCGACCCAGGGGAGCCTTTACATTTAGCTAGACAGTTTGTAGTAGCCATGAGTCTATAAAATAAGTAGCAGAGTTGCCCATGGAGTGGCTACCACATCATTACCGGATGTACTTTGGCCCAGTGGGCAGAGTATTCTTGTTCAGCCTCAGTTAGCAGGTGGTCATCCTTGGAGAAGATGGCCATGGCGACCCAATGACTCTACCAGCTTTGAGCTTTGCAGCTGGGACACCTCTGCACTGTGGCCCCACTTCATAAAGGGAGAGGGGGGCAGGAGCAGCCGCTACAACTATTTAGCCTCCTGTGGGCAAGCAGCTACTGGGGCCCAAGTGGGCTTGGCCTTGGCTGTACTATTTTTATTTAAAGATGGAGCATTGCTGAACCTGTCCTATTTCATTAGTGGGACCGGTGGGTACCCACTTGAGGATGGGCAGCGTGGGTCTTAAGGTGACACAAGTTTTCAGGCTCTAGTGGTCAGGTACTCTCTTTTTGGTCAGGCCCAAAGGTAGGACAGAAGCTGCTATTCGAGTGGAGAATGTCTGGCACCTCCCTCAAGTAGTTTGAGTATTCAAAACCCAAGGGGCCAACGCACCTCAACAGCAGTCTCTTGTTATCACAGGCCCGGATCCACATGGCTAGGAGTCATGGAAACCTGTAGTTTCATAAGGCTGGTGGACTCCAGTGGCCCAATGGCAGGGCCTTGTATGTTGCACAGCCTCTGGCACCTGCTGTTGTCAGAGGCCCCATGCATAGGAGCCACAATGTAGGTAATCTTGCCAAAGACCGAAAGAATACCCAGATGTGATGCATGACTTTTAGTAGCCACCTGGACCTGCCAGGCATTGAGTCTCCTTTTTGTTGGTAGGAACTGTCTAGGACAGTGACTTTGGTTTAATGTTGTCCAGAATCTTTTTCTGATTCCTGGCCCATGCGGCTCCCCAGGACTGCAGCTGTTGAGCAGGTCCGGGGTCTTCCAGGGTGGGTGA
The DNA here is from genome assembly GCF_006229205.1 of Suricata suricatta. Lineage (NCBI taxonomy): Eukaryota > Metazoa > Chordata > Mammalia > Carnivora > Herpestidae > Suricata > Suricata suricatta. Next base: position 135,639,460 of record NC_043702.1, on the reverse strand, counting down.
CCCAGCCTGCGTGTGTCGTGGTATCCATGACCTCACATGGGGCCTGGCCAACTTGCTTCTCGGGCCAGCAGTGAGGCTGTCCTCAGTAGAGTGGATGCCAGGCACTCCTGGGAGGAACTGGGCTGGCAACAGTTCGGGCCTACCCTCTCTGGCATGTGGCAAGGGGGCTGAGGTTTCCCTGCAAAGTGAAAGTGGACCGCAGGCTGTTGCATGTAATGCAAATCGCTCTTGACCCTTATCCTACAAGGCACTGGGAAGAAGACACTGGCCAAATCAGTATCAGCAGACCAGTCTCCCATGGGTACCACCACCCAGGGGACCACAATGTCAGGTTCTGAGGGGCCAAAGGGTGGTCCACTGTTGGCCTCCAGACTCCTGAGGCCTTTTTCATGGGCCACACTGAGCTGTTAGATTACAACAGAGTGGTATGTAACGTTCCTGCCGGCCCCAAGGCCTGAATGGATCGTGGTTTCTTTTCTTTTTCCACTTGGTATGTGGCAGTGCATTTATGGACTATTCCGTTGGGGTTCGGGTGACTCAGTGGGCAGGAGTGACTGTCCTGCTATTATGAGCCCTTTGTTGTGAGGGGGCATCCACCCTCAGGTGTCGGGGATGCTGTATGTCATAAGTGGCCCAAGCGTCAATGTCTGTAACAGTCAGGACACGTGGGTGTCAAAGCTCCTTTGCCAAACAGATGTGCTGACCAGACTGCATGTGACTCCCTGGCTTTTGTCCACCCCGAGCTTCAGTTTCTGCACTTTGTTTTCAGAGAAGGACCTCATTTTAACAGCTTCGTGTCAGCAATGCCATCAGTTTTGGTGTTGAGAGAAAACAGGTCTTACCTGAAGCCTACAAGCGGCCCAGGCCTGGCACAGCTCCATGCACGGGGGCTGCAGAGGTCCCGGGGACACGGTCAGTCAGTCGGTGCCCCTGGGAAGCCGGGGAGCATGTGGGGGGGGGCCAGGAGCCCAGGCATGGTTCTCCTGCCCTCCCCCCCAGGGCTCCTTTCCTGTACTTCCAGCCAACCCGTCACTTCGGCAAGGTTCACGGGGACACTTTTGTATGGCAGTGGCCTGCTGGCCGGCCAGCGTCTCCCTCACCTCCTCGAGAGCCTCGGCGTCCCCGGGGTGGGGGGCCAGCATCACTCTGGGGTGAGGTCTTGGGGGACACGTTCAGGACGCACTCTCAGCGACTCCGCTCAGAGCACCCAATCAGTCTCACCGTTCGCCCGCAGCCAGGCCTTGCAGCCGAGGTTAAAAGGCGGATAAGTGGCATCCAGGGAAGGGCTGAGCACAGGACATGAGGTCACGGAGGACAGACAACATGCACCCCCGGCTCCAGTGACGCAGTTCCCCATCTGGAGAGGAAGGAAAGCGCGCAAGATCCAGCCCCTCACCACGCATGGCTCTCCCACGGCAGGTCCCACGGCGAGCACGTCCAGTCTGCAGGGGAAGGGGAGATGGGACTGCACCCCCCCTACCCTACCCCACCCTGCCCCCGTGCTGTGCTGCAGAGGAAGGACCTGGCCCCTCCCCATGGGGTCTGAAATGCAGAAAGCTGGGGGTGTGCCTGCGGGCCACCTACGCAGGAGCTTCAAAGAACAAAGACGCACATGCTGAGTCTGAAGCACAGAAATGCAGTCCCAGACGAGGTGACAAGCCCTGCGCAGGCCTGAGGACCCCATCTCCTGGTTAAGGAAGTGTGTCAGGTCCAAGGCCCATTCACACGGGACCGCACAGGAAGCTGTGCCAGACTGCCTTTCCCGACAGGGATGGAAAGAGAGAACTCGATTGAATTCTGAAAGGAACAGCCAGACCCCCTTGGGACCCATGCCTGTCTGCTGGATGCGGGTCACTGCCAGTTCCCTCACTAATGCCCTCAGGGGATCATTTATTCTCTGGAGAAACTGAACCAGAGTTCCTGACCGTGAGGACTCCAGGCACAACAAAGCACAAAGCGGAGGCAACAAACCCAAAATAAAAATGAAGTTAAGGTCTGTGGATTGAATGGAAGGATCTAGTCAGGCTTATCCAGGACCCCCTTCTCCAGGAAGAAGACTGGAGGACCCTCCTCTGGAAAAGCAGGATGGCTTCGGAGGAAGGACCCGGAGGCACTGACATGTGGAGGTTCCTCTAGATGAAAAGTTGGTTTGCTACCTGATCTCTGACCAGTCAAAAGTCCCACACGAGCCTACTGAGTTATTCATCACATTTTAGTGCATCACCCAGATGTGACCAAACAGCCAGCCACCTCCAGACACTTGCGGAAAGCCACCAATATGAGCTAGACCAACCCAGGAAAAAAACACAAATACTGGTGAAACAATGCATGACACTGAAGGAAAACATCCCAAGCCACAAAAACCACAATTAATACGAAAGCCCTCAGACAGCTATTGTCACACTGGATCCATAAAATGGGCCCAGGATGCTCTAACAGAGGAAGAAACCAGAGAACCAGATGAAGCTCTTGAAAATTAAATGAAGAGCAGCCATAATTTATTTTTATGTTTTTTAAATTTTTTTTTTACATTTATTTATTTATTTTGAGAGACAGAGAGAGATCGAACATGAACAGGGGAGGGGCAGAGAGAGAAAGAGACACATAATCTGAAGCAGGCTCCAGGCTCTGAGCTGTCAGCACAGAACCCAACTCAGGGCTCAAACCCATGAACCATGAGATCATGACCTGAGCCGAAGTCGGACGCTTAACTGACAGAGCCACCCAGGGGCCCCAATAATTTAAAACTCAGTAGGAAGTTAGAAGTCCAAGTGGAAGAACTCTCCTAAAAAGTAAAACAAAAAGATAGACACAATAGGAAACAGATAAAGTTAGAGAGCCAACCCAGGAAATCCAACATCTAATTAATTGGAATCTAACAAAAACAGAAAAAACAGGAGGGAATTGGACACGAAAAGAATTCAGAACTTACCTATGTGAGTTTCCTGGTGGAAACCATCTGCTGAGTGCCCCTTACAAGAAATAACCCCCAGCAAGGCAGATCATGGGGATATATCAGGACACTGCAGGAAAAGTGTGAGGAAGAAAAATGTCATCACTCTCCTGAATGGAAACATTGGAGACCATAAGAAAATACAACAGAATTTTCAAAAATCAAATGAAAACCATCTTCATACAAAAAAAATCTGCATGCGCCAAATCATGAATGAAGCGTTAGGCTAGAATGTGGATGTGTGTGGGGAAGTCCTCACTTCTCACGCATGCTTTCACAGGAGGCACAAACCCAGAAAGATGAAACCTTGAGATCCAGAAACAGCGTCTCCCCCAGGAAGACTATGAGGGAAATCCCCAGGGTGACGGCAGTCTGGTACACCTAGGGAGCCATCTGTCCGGAGTGGAGCAGAGGGACAGAGAGCTCCAGAAGGACCATCCCCAGGTGGCAGGGAGGGGGAGGAGAGAGGAATAAATAACGTATGTTTTTAACAACGTAGAAATTCTTTTTTTTTTTTAATTTTTAATGTTTTTAATTTATTTTTGAGAGAGAGAGAGAGACAACATGAGCAGGGGAGGCGCAGAGAGAGAGGAAGAAACAGAATCCGAAGCAGGCCCCAGGTTTTGAGCTGTCAGCACAGAGTCCAATGTGGGGCTTGAACCCACGAACTGTGAGATCATGATCTGAGCCAAAGCCGGACGCCCAACCGACTGAGCCACCCAGGCGCCCAACAACGTGAAATTCTTATGTGAGAAGCTGTTGGAGGGCAAGGAAAGACTGAGTAATGGGTTCAAAGAGTGAGTAATGAAATATGAGGAAAAGTAAAGCATTGTGTGAGTAAGAAATAATCATAATACACTTATTGGCTCAGCTATGAACAATGTTTATAGTTATAATAATGTGAATACTGTGATATCACTAAATTGAGAGAATGAGGAAAGGGAAGGGAGGTATCAGAAAGTTAAACCTATATCTACCACAGAAGGAAGTGTGATGGTTAATTTTATGTGTCAACTTAGCCAGGCCACAGTACCCAGATACTTGATTAAACATGGGTCTAGATGTCTCTATGAAGGTATTTTTAATATGAGATTAACAATTAAACCAGTAGGTTACTTTCATATCTTTCATAGTATGGTGGGCCTCATCCAATCAGGTGAGGGTCTTAATAAGACTAAGGTTCCACAGGGAAGGGAATTTTCTGCCCCCAGACTGCCTTTGAGCTTGAGTAGAACATTAACTTTCCCCTTGGTCTCCAACCTGCTCTGTATATTTTGTGTTTCCCAACCCCTACAATTTCAGGAGCCAACTCCTTCCATGCCTCTCTCTTTCTCTTTCTCTCTCTCTCTCTCTCTCTCTCATGCCTCTGGCCTTTCTCCCTTATTTTCCCTCTCCATATGCAATCCATTGGTTCTGTTTCTATAGAGCTTAAGGAATATGGGAAGTCAATAGCTAAATTATAAAACTAGTGATTAAAAAAATTTTTTAATGTTTATTTAATTTTGAGAGAGAGAGACACAAAGCATGAGGGGGTGTGTAGAAAGAGGGAGACACAGAATCCATAGCAGGCTCCAGGCTCCAAGCTGTCACCACAGAGCCTGACACAGGGCTAGAACTCACAAACCGTGAGATCGTGACCTGAGCCAAAGTCAGATGCTTAACCGACTGAGCACCCAGTCTCCCCTAAAACTAGTGATTTAAGATATGGCATATTTTCTTAGATACAGAGGTAAAGACCAGAACAAAGATGCTGGAATGCGATGATTAACAACGGGTGCCTCTGGATGATGAGGAGGAGAATGGGGCTGAAGACTACGCATGTGTTCCACAGGTGTGTGTGTGTGTGGGTGGGTGGGTGTGGGTGTGGGTGTTTAATTAATACCTTTTTTTTTGCTACACGCAAGTATCATCTTGATAATAAAAATTAATATTCCGTCTACCAAAAACTAAAGCATCACCAAAAAGGCCGAATTCAACCCCTGCTGTTGACTTCCTGCTAAATGTAAAGAGGGCATGTTTGGATGGAATTCTACCCCCTCCCCTTCCTCTGACAACCTCAAAGCTATTCCAGTACTACTTTCTGCGGAAGCTAAATTTGGGTCACAGCTTTTCAACCTAAATATTTTTCTATTTCAAGTTAGAACTATATTCAAAGTAATTAAAACATGTTGCTGTCATGCACGATTTAAGTGATTCATTTAACATAATTAGTAATTTAGGGGAACCTGGGTGGCTCAGTCGGTTGAGCATCTGACTCCTGATTTTGGCTCAGGTCATGTTCCTATGGTGGTGGGATTGAGCCCCACACCAGGCTCTGTGCTGAGCATAGAGCCTGCCCCTCCCCCACTCTCTCTAAAATAAAAGACTTTTAATAATATTTTATTACTCCTGCATATTAAAAAAAGGTTCTTTAAAGATGTGCATTTGACAATAGGTAGACAGTGTAGGGAAAGGAGTCGTCGTGTTCCTAGCACTAACTCGTGGCCTCGGCAAGTCAATGTGCAGGGAACTGGAGGTCAACATTTCTCTTGCGTCTGTAACTCTATTACTTATTCAGATTTATTTTGTTGTCATGACACTAACACCTTTTATAAGCAGATACCCAACTTTCTTGTGTCTCTGTTTCGAACAAGCACATCACTGAAAAATACATTTTATGCAACTTGTCTTCCCACCTGAAGGATGCAGGTCAGGAAACTCAAAACCACTCTTCTAGCTCCAAACACATTCCAGGATTCTGAGTTCCCACAACACAGACAGGAGTGTGTGCTGACCCGCTTAAAGTATGGTCAAAATACTTTTAAAAATAATAATCATCTAAATAACTTCCCTGACTACTGGTCTGTCAGCATGATTGCTACTATTTTGAGAAAATGAATTCAAACAATTAGATGAGCAAAATAGAATGATTATGCCAAATTCTTACCAGGAGTCTCAAGGTTGAGTTTTCTGGGAGAAAGGGGGCAGAGAAGGCATTTAGTCAAGAAATCCTCGGGAGTTGAAATACCGATTAATCCCTGTGGCTGGCCTTCGAGGTCATTACCTTGTTAATTCTACTTTCTGAAAGTAGCACTGCCCAAACTATACGTAACAAGATAGTTTGTCTTAAGAAGTTAATGTGCTATTTTTATCATTTTGGAGGCCCAGAATAGAAGAGAGGAGAATCTGCTGGTTTCTTGTGAGGAAGTTGAACCATTTAAGTAAGAGTTTTGTTCTTCTGAGAGGAGCCAATGAGTGGAAACGAAATTATTTTGGTTTCTACATCGTTACTTATAAAAAGAGCTAAGAATCTCAATGTGTGAAATAACCAACGTGAAAAGTACATTTTACTAAGAACTGTAGCAGCCAGGATGCACTTGACTGCAAGGAACAGAGCACTTGAAGTAGGTCGAGAGTTGGGGCTCATACTTGTCACATCACAAGGAATCCAGAGGCAGACAAGGTCAGGGTTGGTCAATGCCTCAGAGCTCTCTGTCAGCTCCCCCTTGACTCCCTTGATGAGGATGGCCAGAGGGCTGGAGCAGCTCCAAGTACCCTGTAAATATTAACTATTTACCCTTACTACAATTTACCATTTTAACATGTAATTGTAAAAATACTTAAAAAATTATTTCCATGAGTCTTCAGCGAACTTTCCTTTAAATGCTGTTGGCAAAAATGCCCTCCTCGAGTTGTAAGAGAAACTCAGAAAGCAGGCATCTAGAATTGTCAGCGTCTGAGGCAGGTCCCATGGATAAAGAAGAAGAGCAGGAATGTGGCTGTTTATTCCACCACCAGCAGCACCTGCGAGTGTACCTATGCTGAGCTGCTGACTTCCTTGGAGAACGTCTGAGTGTGTGACTAAAGAGAGGTGTAAACGAGGAACACTGCTGTCCCACCACCATGCCGACGCCCCTCCACCTGCTCTGTTATGACCGGAAGTGCGTGACCACTCATCTTCTCTGTCCCTCCACCCTTGGGCACAACCACGTGCCCAACAGCCCACAAATGGAACTCGTTCTCCTGCTTTCAAGATGTTCCAGAAGGAGCCGTCGTTCTTGATCTCATTCATTAGCTAGAAGGTCTTCAGATGTCCCTTGTATGACTTCGGATGAGGGTGTGAGACAAAACATAACGGGGTTCAGCCCTCCATTCATTCATTCATTCATTCATTCATTCATTCATTCATTCACAAATATCTACTTTCAAGCACATTAGCAGAAGATGCCTCTTGCCAGTTCCTGAGCAGCTGCAGGGTGGCAGTTATGGGGGGGAGCAGGTGGGAACGTGAGTGGAGGAGGACCCAGCGAGAGGCCTCACCGGGAGGCAGTAACACTTGGGGTAATTTACCAAAACCAGGGCTCTGCTCCCCAGCCTGAGATCTTGAGCAACTGGGAGGCGTCAGGTCTCCCAGGGGTGCAAAGGCGCTCTGGAGAAGTGAGAATAAGTCTCATAAATTGGAAGAAGAAACCAGAAAGCCTTCTGACTAACTTAGTGGACACATCATTTTCTCAAGACCCACATGCCCCCATTTTCTCTCTACAGCCACGCCCCTCCCCTTGCCTCTCCCCAGAGGTCGTTTCGTTGATGGAAAGCAAGTTTGGCGAACATGTTAAGGAGGCTAAGTCTTCTTCCTGCCTCCCCCCCACCCCCGATGCTTTACATACATTATTGTATTTAACTGTTATAAAAATCGGTGAAGCAAGCATTTTATTTCGTGATCGAGAAACAGAGACTCAGACGTGGTATAAATCAGATGAGTGGTGGACAAAACCCTCACATCTTATTTCTGACCCAACCCTTTCTCTTTTGTTTCCCTGTTTCTTTTTTACTGAGGTGTGACTGACACACAATGTTAGTTTCAGGTGCACAACATAGCGACTCGACATTTGTAGATGTCTGGAAATGACCACTACAGGAAGTCTGTCATGACACAAAGTTAGAAAAACTGTGAGGGTTTTTTTTGTGTGTGATGGGAACTTTTTTTTTAATTTCTTTTTTAATGTTTCTTTGTTTTTGAGACAGAGAGAGACAGAGCCTGAGCAGGGGAGGGGCAGAGAGAGAGGGGAGGGGAGACACATAATCCCAAGCAGGCTCCAGGCTCTGAGCTGTCAGCACAGAACCCGAAACGGGGCTCGAACTCACCAACCGAGAGATCATGACCCGAGCCCAAGTCGGCCGCTTAACCGACTGAGCCACCCAGGCGCCCCATGCAATGGGGACTTTTAAGCATCTTCTTAGCATCTTTCAAATTTGCAATACAGGATTATCAGCTTTAGTCACCATGTTGCCCCTTGCATCCCATGACTTAACTAGAAGTTTCTGCCTCTCCATCCCCTTCAGCCATGTTGCCCACCCTCCACTTGGCCACCCCTCTGGCAACTACAAATCTGTTCTTGGTATCTGTGGGTCTTGTTTTATCTGTTCATTCGTTTGTTTTTCGAATGCCACATATAAGTGAAACCAGAAAGTATTTTCTTTATCTGAGTTGTTTCCGTGGGCCTACTACCTTCACGGTCCATCCACGTTGTTGCAAATGGCAAGATTTCATTCTTTTTTATGGCTGAGTAGTATTCGATTGTGTATATACCACACCTTGCATTCCGCCCAAGCATGGTGGGCTCAGAAAATGCTCTCTCTTCTCTCTCATGCCTAGAGTGCTCCTGTCTCTAGTCAAAACGTCTCTCTCCTTTCTGGACAAACCTGACCCTCACAACTGCCTTTTGCTTCTCAGAGTCTTCCACAAAAGCCCTAACGATAAATACGATGGCTCTCTGAGCACCAACTTACTTCCTCTGTGCTGAGGACTTGGCGTGCATCATCGGATTCGGTCCTCACAACTGCCTTATGAACAGGTGAGGAAACTGAGGTTTCAAAGGTTTAAGGACCTTGCCTAGAAACACAGAGCTTGTACGTTACCCAATCTGGACTCACCTGGGTCTGTCTGGTTCCCAAAGCCATGCCTTTTCTCCTATGTTTATTTCTGGTCATTGTCGCTTCACCTGGACATTGTCCTTTTGTTAGGACTCAGAATGAGCTCCCTCCCTTCCCATATACCTCGGGGAGGGCAACCTCAGGCCCCCAGCTCACCAGGTTCTAGATTAGCCTGCAAGACCTGCCGAGAGCAAAATTAAAAATTTTAAATACCTCCCCATTTGTTCAAAATAGAACCAAGTCCCTTAGCAAGGCTGCAAAGCCCCCACGGGCTGGGCTCACGTCCTCACCGCACACCGACGCTCAGGCCAGCATCAGGATCCACGGAGGAGGTTTACTAAAAACGTCATGTGGCGGCACCCTTTCCCAAGTCTCTGGCCTGCTCCCCTTGGATGATGTATAATAATGACAAACAACATCACCGAATATTTACTTGTTAGTCGCCATTCTAAACATTCTGCTCTGTTTACATGGGTTAATGTAGACTAATTCACTTAGTCTGAAAATTACACTATGAAACCGAGACTATTAGCAGAGCCACCTAATAGATGAGACGCCTGAGGCATAGGTCGGGTCATTAACTTGCCCAGTCTCACTCAGCCAGCCAGCGGGGTGCTGGCCGGGGATCCCAGTAATCCAATGAAAGAGCTCTACGCTGCGTCTGTCTGCGGACGCCCACCGCCATTGGCTCTCCGATCCTGGGTGTGGGTGCTTGTCTCCTTCTGAAAACAGGCCTGACTTCTGGGTGTCGGTGCAGAGGACAGACCATCTGGCCGTGCAGCCAGCACTTGACCAGGCCCTTCGGGGAGTCTCTGGGCCCCAGTTAGGACTGCATCGGTTCAATTTCTAGGAATTCAGATGCCACATTTGCCCCAATGGGGCAAAGGAAGGAATGTCAGCTTTAACATCCTATTCTGTAGAAATCCCTGGGGCTTTCCTCCCCATCCCCACCCTTAGTAACATCTTACCTGCGGAGGGTTCCATGATGAGTTAAAAGGAAACCTTCATTTCTCAATAACATTAAACTCTTGTCAGACAATGGTCTATATTTAGCCACTAAGAATTACTTCACCTAAAACAATGTGCATGTCTATGCATGAGTGTGTGTGTGTGTGTGTGTGTGTGCGCGTGCGCACGTGTGTGTGTGGCTCAATCGTTCTTAGTAAAGGAGACGGCCAGAGACCTTCGCAGTTCACAGGGAAGGAACGTTAAAGGGGAAAAGAGGCCCTGGGTCCTGAGAGCCCCACGGGATCCAGGTTGGGAGCACTGCAGGGGACCCCACCCCACACCCCTCCCAGCTCGGCCGTGCCCAGGCCCCAGGACCTAACTGGGAGGGTCTCTGTTGCCAGTTACTTGGGTTCCTTGCCAGCTCGATGCTGGGGTGGGTTTGGGACAGCATCGGGAGAGGCCGCTGAGCTCTATCCCCTCGGCCTCCGAGCAATGGGTAAGAGGGGATGATGATGATAAGAAACATTCCTGAGTGTGAAGACTTTCCCATTTCATCTGTGAAGGTAGAACACAGAACAGCTCCAGGGTTACATAATTTTCCCAAGGCCACAAAGCTTATAAACGATGGGTTTGGGATTTGAACCCAAGGCATATGCAGCACCAGGACACCAGCCAGAGCCGGCCTCCCTAAGCCGTCAGCCTCCGGGGGCACCAGTGGGAGTATCCCGAGTTTTGTGGAAACAGTGATGACCGATACTGGATCTCCCCCGGGAGAAGTGGCTAGAGGACGGGACTGGACAGACTCGGCCAAGCCTCCCCGGGAGCTGAGGGTCCGGATCTCTGGAGGGCGCACGGGCTCAGAGTGCAGAGGCTTCCCAGTGATGGCTTGGGACGCAGGCCCCGAGCCAGGCTGCTGGGGTCCACTCAGACCCACCCCCAACACTTGTGGGGCCAGGGCAGGAGGACAAATGGAGGCATGGACCACTTCCGATATTTTAAAGTTATCAAGGCAGCTAACAAACTGTTAAGTAAAATACGTTCTCTCCTACCATCTCGACACAGGAAACTTCACGAAGACCTGGGAGGCGGATTTGGCTTTCCCACACTTGAAGTGCAGAGTCCTGTGGGTGAGGAGCTGTGGGGCCAGCGGCCCCTTCTCTTGGAGGCCCTGCTCTGCCATACGCCCCAAAGGCCCTCCCCCAAAGCGTGTGGACGCTGAGCCTGCACGTCTGAGCTCTGCCCATGCCTTTTGCAACAAGCCTCCACTTGGCCACCATTTGGGCACGTCCACCCTCAGGAAGATGGAGCCAGGGAAGAGGCGTTTAGGTGGGGAATTCCACAGTCCCAGGGGCCCAAGTATGGGGTACAAGGCCGGGGGTGGGCTCTCTCCTTGGCCCTCGGATTCTGTGCCCCAGGGGACAGGGATGGTTCCAGAGCAAGGCCTTCTAAAGCATGAGGCCCAGGGAAGAGGTCCCCCCAGTCTGGGTCAAAGGATGTTGTGTCTGCCAGTCCCTTACTGTGAAACTTTGAGCATGCTAATTAATCTCTCTGCACCTTGTTTTCCATGTCTGGAGAATGGAGATAATATCAGCAACGAATAACAGGAGTAAGTGAGCCTCTGCAGGGGTAAAGCGCTTAGAACTGTGCATGGCAAACAGTAAGTGTTAATTAGGTCCTGCCCATTAAGTGTCATTATTATGTGGACTCAGGCATCCTCAAAGTTGTTACCAGATTCAGTGCTGCAAAAAAACCTCGTTGCCTGACTGGTGATGGGCAAAAGCTGTTTCTGGAGATCCGGGTACTCTGGCTACCTGATCCAGCCTCAGGCCAGAGCTTGTGACCGGAACAGAAACTGTGGAGAGAGGGGAACAGGAGAGAGTGGGACAAAAGAAGGGCAGAGTATTTGCTGCTAGTTCGCTCAGTTTCTTGGGCAGATTCTTTTCCAGGCACCAGATAACAGGAGTGAGTGAGACACGGTCCCTGCCTCCATTCACCCTACCTCCTTGAGGTAGGGTGGGCGGGGGGGGGGGGGGGGGGGGGGGGGGGGGGGGTAGAGGAAGCTGTGTAACAAGAAAGCAAAGACATAAACACGAGCCTTACGGAGATAAGGGGAGTGACAGAAACAAACAGGATAAAGTGAGAGTGGATGGCTGGTGAGGGGAGAGGGGGAAGGGTGAACTACATGCAGTGGGATGCTCCCCGATGGCCTCTGAGGAGGTGACATTAAAACTGAGACCTGAATAATTAGGAGGAACCCGCTTTATTAAAGAATCAGGGAAAGGAGGTGCCAAGAAACAAAATCAGCAAGTGCAAGGGCCCTGAGGCCCTTGTGTGCTTGACGTAATATGAGAAACAGAGAGAAGGCCTATGTCACTTAATGGTAAGTGACTTACCAAGGGAAAGAGTGACAGAAGACAGAAGTCAGAAAAGTGGAGAGAGACCCAGTCATGCGCTTCTCATAGTTTAAGATGCCCACAAAGCATCTGGGGGTCCTGTTAAAGTACAGATTCGAATCCAGAAGGTCTGCGGTGGGGGCCTGAAACCCTGCGTTCCTAACATGCTCCTAGGTTGGGCCAATGCCACTGGCCTGCAGACCACACTTTGAGTAGTCGGGCTTAGGCAACAGACAGTAAGCAGAGATGGGACTCAGTCTGGCTATATTTTTAAAACTTGCTCCGGCTGCAGTGTGGAGAATGGGTTTAGGGGAAGAGAAAAGGCTGGACACAAGCAGAAAGGCAATTCCAGCGCCCCAGTGAAAGGGAGAAGCAGCCTGCATCGGCAGGGGTAGTGAGCTAGCAGAAGCCGTGGAGAGCAGGGCAATGAGCCTGGCTGCTTGATGGCATGAAGGGGGCAGTTAAACACCGAAATCGAGGGGCACCTGAGTGGCTCTGTCGGTTAAGCTTCCAACTCTTGATTTCGACTCAGGTCATGATCTCGTGGTCCGTGAGCTTGAGCCCTGCATTAGGCTCTGCGCTGACAGTGTGGAGTCTACTTGGGATTCTCCCTCCCCCTCTCTCTCTCTCTCTCTCTCTCTCTCTCTCTCTCTCTCCCCCCTCCCCCTCCCCCACTAGTACTCTCTCAAAAAACAAGAACAAAACACACACACACATGCACACACACAGAGAAATCCAGCATGACTTCTAGGTTTAGGGCTTGAGCTAGAAGCTGAATTGATGCCTTCAGTGGTGTGGCCAAGGCTAGGGGTAAACAGGGTTTGTAAAAAATAAATAAATGAATAAATAAATAAATAAAATACCCAGTGTTTCAGTTTGAGATGGTAGTCACATACTCAGCTGAAAATGTTGAGTCAAATGGATGAATCTTTATTTTTAATTTCCCTTTTTAATGTTTATTCACTTTTGAGAGACAGAGTGTGAGTGGGGGAGGGGCAGAGAGAGAGAGGGAGACACAGAATCCGAAGCAGGCTCCAGGCTGAGCTGTCAGCACAGAGCCTGGTGTGGGGCTTGAACTCACAAACTGCGAGATCATGATCTGAGCCAAAGTCAGATGCTCAACCAAATGAGCCACCCAGGTGCCCCCAGATAGATGAGACTTGGACTCAAGAGTGAATCTGGGGCTGAAAATAAGCATTTAGGAGCATTGGTTTGGGGATGTATTTGAAAGCCACAGAACTGAACGGGCTTGCTTATGGAGAGCATGTAGCAGATAAGAAGATCTGAGAGCTGAAGCTGCAGATTTCTCACGGGGTGAGACAGAAGCAGGAAAGGAGAGTGAGAAAGCGCTGGTGACCTAGGAGAACAGGTGAGTGGCCTGGTGGGCTTAACAGCAGACCCCAAAGATAGCCCTTCCTTTGTCCGTGGAATCTGTGGCAAAAGGCACCAGGCAGAACAATGACGGTTAAGGAGTTTGAAGTGAGAGAGATTATCCTGGATTATCTGGATGGGCCCAATCTAACCAGCACAGCCTTTAAAAACAAAATGGAAGGCAGAAGAGGGGATCAGAGATCTGTGGTGATGGAAAAAGACACACAAGAGATCTGAAACAGGAGAAAAACTTGACCTTCGGTTGCAGGCTTTGAAGACGGAGAAGCCAAATCCAAAACATAGGAATGGGCCTCCATGGGCAGCTAGCAAAGACATTGAGCCCGAGTCCCACAACAGCCAGGGATGAATTCCGCCAACGACCTGAATAAGCAAGGCAGGAATCTCCTCTAGAACCCCTAGAAGGGAACATGGCACCGCCAGCACCTCACGTCTGCCAGTGAGACCTGCGTTGGGCTCTGACCTACCGAATTGTAAGATAAATTTACGTTGTTTTAAGACACTCAGTTTGTGATCATTTGTTACTGCAGTAATAGAAAATGAGTCCGTGTGGTTTAGAAGCCTAAGAAGAAATCGTTTCGAGGAACAGGGAGCCATCATCATCTGTGTCAAAGACCGTGTGAGGTTGAGTAAGAGGAAGACAGGTGTGAGCTTTGGATGGCGTAACACAGCGCTTGCTGGCACCCTTGACAGACAGTTTCAGCGGCGACGTGAGGTCAGAGACCCGCCGGAGTGGGTTGAGGACTAAGGGCAGGGCGAGGAGGCGGAGGCAGTGAATGCAGACGGCTCTGTTGTAAAGGTTGGTTGCAAAGAGAAGGAAGGAGATAGGACGGTTTCTGGAGAAGGGTGTGTTCCTCCAGGTTTGTTTTCTTGGTCTTCGTGGGAGCCAGAGAACGTGTCTGTTTGCTGAAGGAATCACCAAGCAGAGAGTAGGTTTCCTGGAGGGTGTGGGTGAGGGTCAAGAGTCACTGAGTGATAAGGAGGGCCTGACCCAGGGTACGTGTGCAGGGAAGAAACAGCCGGAAGGAAAACAAAGAAGGTGAGCACAGGTGCATGGGGGTTTGTAGTTTGGTGGCTTCTACTTTGTCACCAAAATGACTGAAGTGAGGTCTCCTGTGAGGAGGTGTGCTGGAGGTTTGAGGAGAGAAAAAAAAGACCTGGTCTCTCTTGAAATGTGGGAAGCCACCTGGTGACAAAGTGGAGCAGCACTGCTGCAGGAAGGAAGTGGCCTTTGTCATCTCTCTTCGGGTCCTGACGCTGGGCCTGGGGGGCGGGCGGGGGTCTGCTGGATCTAGGTTGGGCCCCAGAGGATGTTACTTACTAGACAAATAACCCTCAGCAACTTTCTTAGCTGCTGGGGCCTCAGTGTCTTCAGTTTCATGCTTGCCCCGCCTGCTTCCAACAAAGGAAACAGCAGGTGCCAAAGCGTTTCGTGGCCTGTCAGTCAAGCCCTGTGTTCCTTTGTGGGTGGGGTCCATCTTCTACTCCCCAGCCACTGAAGGTGGAGATCCCCTGAAACCTGGAGATGAGTGTAAGGGGAGGGCGTCTGCCCAGCAGCAGCTCTGCATTCTGAGATCACTCCCTTCCGAAGCATGAGCAATTCCTTCCACCTCCACCCAGTCCCAAGAAAAACCCAGGCTAGAGTTTGCTGTCCTGGAACAAAGGGAGTGCTAATCTGTGTTGGGGCTTGCTCTCCTTGGGGAGCCCCTCCAGCTCTAATGTCTGCAGCTCTCCCCTGGCTGGCCGCTTGCTCAGTGTCTGCTGCCTGGAGCTGCCCCAGAGTGGCACTATGTAGTCTAAGGTTCCCTGTGAAAGCTCTCTGGTGGATTAGGACTTGTGCGGGCGGTTTGGAGAAGGGCTACTTTATAAAACTTAAATAAGCCTCACTGATGACAGAGAGAGAGTAGATTCTCCCAGTGGAAAGCAGGGATCAGAGAGCAAGAAGACACCGTCCAGGGTCAGATACAGCTCAGGGGAAGATCTGTGGGTCCAAATGAGGTCTATTTGACTCCAAGCTCATGCCCCCCTCCAGCCCCTCCTCCATGTACCACTGCCTTCTGGGATCCAACAAACCTGCCTGCTTCCAGGGAAGGGAGGTGGAGGGTAAACAGCAGCATGTACAGAGGGCTTGCATACCAGGGGACAGCCTTCTGTTCGGGCTCTCTCTGCAGGAGGGGCGGGGAAGGCACCCTCCGGGTGCCCGACAGTCTCTGTGTGTAACACAGACGGAGGTTGTTTTGGGACTACCGCTGGCAACCGGGGGCCTATGGGGAACGGGTATGCTCTGGCACAGAAGGCCATGCAGAGTTTGACATTTGGTCCTGGTCACCTAAGGCAGAAGGACCAGGAACAACATCAGGGCCCCATGTTCTTCTCTGCAACCACCTTCTCTCCCTCCCGTCCAACCTCCTCATGCCATAAAAATGACCTGTTTTTTTTCCTCCAAAGTAGGAAGCAGCAGACAAAAGAAAAATTTTCGGGGGAATGAAGATGGAATGGAATGCCTTCAAAACTCACAGAAACATTCAAGTGGTAGAGATTAATGTAAAACTGATTTTGAGCTCATTCTCAGGACAAAGTGTTTGTGGTTTGTGTCTGGCCAAGTTGAGGGCTTGCTAAAACCCAAATAAGTCAAATTAAAAAAAAAATCAACTTTTTGGAGGAGTACATCAGAATCCAGAGTCTCTAAAGCATGGTATTCACAATGTATAGAAGATAATCCAAATCTTTTGACATATGAAGAGACAAGGAAATGTAGCCTATTCTCAATAGAAAACAACCACAAAGGACTCAGATGCTGGAATCAGGAAACAAGACTTCAAAGAACTATATATCTGTGTTCAATGACGTAAGGAAAAATATGCTTGCAACGGATAGAAAGGCAGGGAACCCAGAAATCATAAAATGTAATAAAATGGCAATTCTAGAACAAAAAGATGTAACTCAAATGATGATATCTGAAATAAAAACAAATTGTGGAATGGGCTTAACAGCAGAATGGAGAGGACTAAAGAAAAATTTAGTGAACTCAAAGCAAGATCAACAGAAATTAAGAACAGAAAAGAAAACCAAATTTAAAAAGAAAATCAGAAGACTTTCAGAGACCTGTGGAACTCATGGAGCATGTGTCTAACATACTTATAAGGGGAGTCACAGCGAGAGAAGAATGAGAGAGTGGAGCAGAAAAAAAAATATTTTTTAATGTTTTTATTTATTTTTGAGACAGAGACAGACAGAGCATGAGCAGGGAGGGGCAGAGAGAGAGGGAGACACAGAATTGGAAGCAGGCTCCAGGCTCTGAGCTGTCAGCACAGAGCCCGATGAGGGGCTCAAACCCACAAACTTTGAGATCATGACCTGAGCCAAAGTCGGAGGCTTAACCAACTAAGCCACCCAGGCATCCCCAGAAAAAAATATTTGAAGAAATAATGGCTGAACCTCTCCCAAATATGGTGGAAGACATAAATCTATAGATTTAAGAAGCTCAGAACCTGAGGCAAGGTGGACATGAAGAAAACTCTGCCTGGGCACATCAAACTGTTGAAAAGCAAAGAGAAAGAGAAAGCAGTAGGAGAAAAATAACATGTTACGTACAGAGGAACAGTGATATGAATGACTGCTAACTTCTCACCAGAAGCCATGGAGACATCTTTAACGTGGTGAAAAGAAAAACAAAAACAAAAAACAGGCCAATTCTAGAGCTAATGAAAATATCCTTCAAGAATGAGGGCAAAGACCATTTCAAATAAAATTAAGAGGGGCACCTGAGTGGCTTGGTCTGTTAAGTGTCTCATTCTTGATCTCAGCTCAGGTCTTGATCTCGAGTCGTGAGTTCAAGCCCCACACTGGGCTCTGCACTAGACGTGAAGCCTACTTTAAAAAAAAATGAAATAAAAAATAAAAATAAATTTAAAAATAAAATTAAGGAGACTCACATAGGAGTCTATAATAAGGAGACTATAAGAAATGATAAAATTTGTGCGAAAGGAAAACAATACCAGATTGACATTCAGATTCTAGAAGGAATGCAGTGCTTTGAAAATGTAACTATCTAGACAAATAGAAAAGTCGATTTTTTCCTCTTAATTTCTTTAAACTATTTATGACTATTTGAAGCAAAGAAATATTTTCTTGTGGGTTTTATGTTAGAAGTAGCTATAAGTAATATCCATGACACTACAACATAAAGCAGGAGATGGCACACTTCTCCTGTAAAGGGCAGGAGAGTGAATATCATGGATTTGAGGGCCATATGATCTCTGTCACAAGTACTCAACTCCACAGTGTAATATTAAAGAAGCTGCAGATAAATGTAAGCAAATGGGTATGACTATGTTCCAATAAAACTTTATGTACAAAGGTAGCAGGCTGGACCTGGCTCACTAACCACAGGCTTGTCAACTCCTGTAAGGGAACATGGCAGTAGGATGGTGGAAAGACAAATCCAGTGGTAACGTTTCAGCATTTAAATGAAGTGGTACAATAGTAATCCTCAGTGAACATTGAAAAGTCAGGTGTTTCTCAATAGTGGCAATATTGACCTTTCTGGACAGATCATACTTCATGATGAAGCGTCCCAACTCTTGATCGCAACTTAGATCTTGATCTCAGGGTCATGAGTTCAAGCCCCACGCTGGCCTCCGTGCTGGGCACAGAGCCTAGTTAAAAAAAAATAAAGACAATAAAAAAATAATAAAAGGAAAATGAAAGACATGTACCACCAAAACTATAAAATATGATGCAAGAAACTGAAGACAACACAAACAAATGGAAAGCTATTCTATGCTCATGACTTGAAAGAACCAAAATTGTTAAAATGTCCATACAACCCAAAGCAAAATATAAAATTAATGCAACCCTATCAAAATATCAACATTGTTGGGGGCAGCTAGGTGGCTCAGTTGGTTAAGTGTCTGACTCGTGGTTTTGGTTCAGGTCATGATCTCATGGTTTTGTGAGTTCAAGCCCTGTGTCAGGTTCTGTGCTGGCAGCACAGAGACTTGCTTGGGATTCTCTCTCCCTTTCCCTTTGCCCCTCTCCCACTCACACCATCTTTCCCTCTCTCTTTCTCAGTATAAATAAATAAACTTTAAAAAAAGAAAAAATGTTAAAAAATATTTCAACATTTTGCCAGAATGAGACCAAATAATACTAAAATTTTTATGTAACCACAAAAGACCACAGATAGCCAAAGCAATCTTGAGAAAGAACAAAGCTGGAGGTATCACAATCCCAGATTTCAAAATATACTACAAAGATGTAGTAATCAAAACAGTGTGCTATTGGCACAAAAAAATAGACACATAGGTCAACAGAATAGGATAGAGAGCCCAGACATCCATGCATATATGGTCAATTATTCTATGACAAAGGAGGCAAGAATATACAATAAGGAAAACACAGTCTCTTCAACAAACAGTGTTGGGGAAACTGGACAGGCAAAAGAATGAAACTTCACTACTTTCTCATACCATATACAAAAATAAAACAGATTAAAGACTTAAATTGAGACCCCAAACCATAAAACTCTTAGAAGGCAGCAATTTCCTTGACATCAGCCATAGAAACATTTTTTTCTAAATATGTTTCCTCAGGCAAGGGAAACAAAAACAAAATTAAACTACTGGGGTTTCACCAAAATAAAAGACTTTTGTACAGTGAAGGAAACCATCAACAAATGACAAGGCAACCTACTCAATGGGAGAAGATATTTGCAAATGGTGTATCTGATAAAGGTTTCATAACCAAAATATATAAAGAACTTCTATAAATATATAAAAAACCAAAAAACCAAACAGCTCAGTTAGAAAATGGATAGAGGACCCAAAGAGACACTTTTTCCAAAGAAGACATAAATGACCAACAGACCCATGGAAAGATGTTCAACATCACTCATCATCAGGGAAAGGCAAATCAAATCTCAACAAGATATTACCTCACACCTGTCAGAATGGCTAAAATAAGAAAGACAAGAAATGACAAGTGTTGGTGAGGATGTGGAGAAAAAGGAACCCCATGCACTGTTGATGGGAATGTAAACTGGGGCCACTGCTGTGGGAAAGAGTATGGAGTGTCCCTAAAAAAATAAAAAATAGAATTACCATATGACCCAGTAATTCTGCTTCTGGGTATTTACCCAAAGAAAATGAAAACACTAATTTGAAAAAAATATATGCACCCTATGTTTAATGCAGCATTATTTATAGTAGCCAAGACACAGAAGCAACCCAAGTGTATGCTGACTGATGAATGGATAAAGAAGACACGGTGTGCGTACACAATGGAATATTACTCAGCTCTCAAAAGAAGGGGATCTTGCTATCTGCAACAGTGTGGGTGGGGCTACAGGATATAATGCTGAGTGAAAAAGTCTGAGAAAGACAAATACCATATGATTTCACTCATATGTGGAATTTAAGAAGTAAAACAAATGAACGAAGGGAAAAAACCCCAAATGAACCAGAAAACAGACCCTTGACCATAAAGAACAAACTGATGATCACCGGAGGGGAGGTGGGGGGATGGATGAAATAGGTGGAGGGGACCAAGAGAACATTATCAGGATGAGCTCTGAGTAACTACGGAATTGTTGAATCAAGTGCTGTACACTTGAAACTAATGCAACACTGTGTGTTAACGATGCTGGATTTAAAATTAAAAAAGAAAACTGCATCGATGAGCACAGGCTCATGGCATGGCCAGAGAGGGCAGAGCAGCAGGGGCGGGAGGCGGGGTTTGAGCCGCAGGTGGTGCCTTTGGGTCGAGGTACAGATGTGGATTTCCTAAGTGGATGGGAAGCCACTGAAAGGTGTTGAGCAGGGAATGAGGTGCTATGGGAAAGGTCCAGAGGACAGAGTCTGGGGAGAAGTCTGAAACAGCCTCTCTGCCTCTGTCCAGGGTATTTGCTGACAGCAAGACCATCATAAAATAAGAATGCATAAAATAACATCGGGATGCTGATAGGGTCACCTGAGAACATAAGAACACTCAAGATTTCATTTGGGTGATTCCTACAGCAAGCACTGAGAGCCTCCTGTGGGCCAGGCAAATTCTTGCAAGATATTCTTTCTTCTTTCCATGCGTTTCTCCCCATTTCTGCACCTAAATGGCTTGAGCCAAGTTTATCTGGACACCTGAAAATCTTTGGGACATTCATGATACACCTTGACATAGGTATTGTGATCTCCAGGTGTACTCAGACCTCAGCCTTCCTGACTATTTTTAAAAACAACAATTAGTTGAACCCTATTGTCCCAGGCACTGTGCTAGACCCTCACATTCTCCCAGTGGAACCTTACACTTATACCTCCTAGTGGAGGCCATCGTCTGCTTTGGTCTGCACAGCCCCATCTGACCTCTTTCCCAGATGGCAGGAATCCTTTTTCCCTGGAAAATTCCTTTCTTACTCCAGACATGTAGTTCTGGTTGGGGCTGCCAATTATTGTGCTCACCCCACTACCTACAGCAATGGATACACTGCCTGGATGAGCCAGTGGTGATATTCCATCCCGCTGATGACAGCGACTGATCGGGGAAGGAACACATAACCCAAGCCTGGCCAGGGTTTTTCCCCAGTACTTTTCAAACTAGGGTCAGGAGAGAAGTTTTGTCTTTTTCTCCTGACCCCAAAGATGAAAGCATATGACTATAGTTCTACACTTTTGGAAGCAGCCAGGCTACGAGACTAAAGCCAAGGTGGAGACTAGAAGTACAGAGAGAAAGATGGAGCCGTGGCGGCTCTGAGGCCAGATGGGCCTTTGCCCTATTCTCGATTGGGTTCCTCCAGGCCATCGGTTCCCCTTTCCCGCTTTCACCAGGTCAGTTAAGGATTTCATTCAATGTAACCAAGAGTCTTCTGAAGGTGTTCTTTGTTCAGACAAATCCCAGAATGTCAGGCAGCCCCTGCAGCTGACCAAGAGTCTCAGATCTGTTCCTGTTGAGTTTTGACTTGCTTTTTTAAAAATTCTTAAATGTTTTTTAGTTATTTTTGAGAGACAGAGAGAGATACTGTGAGCATGGGAGGGTCAGAGAGAGAGGGAGATACAGAATCTGAAGCAGGCTCCAGGCTGTGAACTAGCTGTCTGCACAGAGCTGGATGCAGGGCTCAAACCCACGAACCGTGAGATCCTGACCTGAGCCAAAGCCAGACGCTTAAACAACTGGGCCACCCAGGCACCCAGAGTTTTGACATGGTTTTGAAATCCTCTTGCTTCCTTTATAGCTACCCCTACCACACAGGCTAGAGCTCACCGCCCTGGCTTCAGCTCATAGCACTGCTAAGATAGGCTGGAATTTTCAAAGACTTGACTAAAATTCTGAGAGGTAACAGCAAGCAAATAAAGAACATGAATAATAAATGTACAAAACAGACATGATTACAGAGCAGAAGTCTGCAGCTAGCTTGCTTCAGGGCCCGCAGACCTACTCTATTGCATGAGCTATACTGAGATTGCTTCAGTCTAACCCTCGTGATGTGGCAAAAGGCTTTTGCAATCCGGCCTGGGATCCCTGCTTCCTAGTCTGATTATGCATAGAGCATTGCTTACAACATTCGCTAATTAAAAACATTAAAATGTGGCAGAGCAGATTGATTTATAGATGCAGTGCAATCCCAATGAAAATCTCGGCAGGCTTTTTAAAATTTTAGAATTGAGAAGCTGATTCTAAAATTCCTATAGAAATGCAAAGAACTAGAATACCCAAAATAATTTTGGAAAAAAAAAAAGAAGCAAAATCAGAGGACTTCTTCTAATTAAGGAAAATCCTCAAAAAGTTAAGCATATGTAAACAAATGTAAAAGCTTAAATTATAAAACTTCTAGAAGAAATCCAGAAGAAAACATAAGGAAATCATTGTGACTCTGTGGTGGGCAGAGATTTCTTAGGACACAAAAGGTGCAAACCTTAAAAGAAAAAAAAATTGAGGGGCGCCTGGGTGGCTCAGTCGGCTAAGCCTCTGACTTTGGCTCTAGTCAGATCTCACGTTTGTGGGTTTGAGCCCCGCGTCGGGCTCTGTGCTGACAGCTAGCTCAGAGCCTGGAGCCTGCTTCCGGTTCTGTGTCTCCTTCTCTCTCTGCCCCTCCCCCTCTCATGCTCTGTCTCTCTCTGTATCAAAAATAAATAAAACATTAAAAAAAATTTTTTTAATTGATAAATGAGACTTCATGAAAATGAAAAACTTCTCAAGAGACACCATCAAGAAAATGAGCAGGTGAGTTATGGGCTGAGAGAAAATGTGTATAAGGTATATATCTGCAAGGATTTGCATCTAGCAAATATGCATATACATACACACATATATATGCAAAACTCTTACAACTCAGTAATAAGTCAACCCAATCTTTAAAAAGGTCCACAAAACTCTGATACTTCATACAGACAAAAAGATTTAAGAAAAACTATTAAAAGATGTCCAACCATTAGTTACCAGGGAAATGCAAATGAAAACAAAATGAGATGCCACTACCCACCTACCAGAACAGCTACCAAATAAATATTGGCAAGGGTGTGGTGCAAACTGGACACTCATACGTTGTCAGTGGAAATATAAAATGGCACAACCACTTTGAGAAAAAGTCTGGAAACCACCAATACTACATACAGTAATCTGCCCCTCATTTCTGCAGGGGATTTGTTCCAAGATGCTCAGTGGATGCCAGAACCACTGTACCCTGAATGTGCTATGTTTTTCCTATACATACACACCTATGATAGTTTAATTTAGAAATTAGGCACAGTAAGAGATGAACAAGAATAATATGAAGTAGAACAATTAGAACAACATACCATAATAAAAGTTATGTAAATGTCTCTCCCCAAGTCTCTTACTGCACTGTGCTACTCACCCTTCTTCCTGTGATGACATGAGGTGATAAAATGCCTACGTGATGAGCTGAAGGGGAGGGAATGACCTAGGCCTTGTGATGTAGCATTAGGCTCCCGCTGACCTTCTGACCATCAGTCAGGAGAAGGATCATCTGCTTCTGGTTCCTCCTGATTGCAGGTAACTGAACCACAGAGAGGAAAGCTGTGGATGGGGCTGGGGGACTCCTGTGCATGCCAACCCTATGACGCAGAAATTCCTCTCCCCATGCGGAGCTTTCCTGGGCCAAGAGGCTGAGTCTCCTCTGAGATCTGCCAGCCTGTGGGAGGGTGTCTTCCCATCCCTCTGGTCAGCTTCCTGGACAGGCTCAGCCCCTGTAGAGAGGGCCTGCAGTTGGGAGACAGCTTCGATTCTAAGGTGAAGTATAAGGAACACCTTGCGGACTTCTGGGCCACATGCTGCAATCAGCTTTATCTGTAAGAAAGCGGAGGAGTCTGAATCTGTGTGTTTCTTGTGCTTGTTCCTTACTCGAGAGGGGACCCAGTGGTATTACTCATGACACAGACCCTCCCCCCAAGCCCCTTTGCTTGGCAGCGTGCTCGGCCCACAGTAAGCAAGCGATGATCGCTGACAGGGAGGTTATTACTGTTAGCTTTCTGCTGAGATCCGAGCATCGCACGCCCTCTGTACAACTCCCCAGGGCTGCTTTCTGCAAGCTCCATATTCCAGACTGGGGAGAATGTCTTTCTGCAGGTGGGTAATTGGCACCAGAAATGCCCTCACTCTGATGGTGAGACCGGGCCTTACCTTTACGCATTCAATAGCAAGTCGATCACATAAACTCTTTTTGTGGTTTTTATGGGCCACCAAAATTCCCAAATTATTTCAGGGACCAAAACATGGTGCCAACAGGGCACCTGGCTGGCTTGGTTGGTTGGGTGTCCAACTTCAGCTCAGGTTACGATCTCCCTATTCATGAGTTTGAGCCCACGTCAGGCTCTGTGCTGACAACTTGGAGCCTGGAGCCTGCATCTGATTCTGTGTCTCCCTGTCTCTCTCTCTCTGCTCCTCCCCCACTGGTACTCTATCTCTCTCTCTCTCAAAAATAAATAAACACTAAAAAATTTTTTTTAAAAAATAGGGTGCCAAATTAAAAAATTTTTCCATTAAGGATATATGTATTTTTTTAGTTATCGATCTGTTTTTATCATTTCATTTATTTTTAAAATTTTTAAATGTTTTTATTTATTTTTGAGAGACAGAGAACAAGTGGGGGAGGGGCAGAGAAAGAGGGAAATACAGAATCCAAAGCAGGTTCCAGGCTCTGAGCTGTCAGTACAGAGTCCGACGCAGGGCTTGAACTCAAGAACCCCAAGATCATGACTTGAGCCGAAGTCAGACACTTAACCCACTGAACCACCCAGGCGTTCCTCATCATTTCATTAAAAAAAAAAAAAGCAAAAAACAGATTGTATCTTTTCGAGCGTTTTAGGTTCGCAAAAGAATTCAGCAGAAAGTACAGAGAGTTCTCACATACCCCCTCACTGTGCATAGCACCCCCCACCATCAACATCCTGCTCCGAGTGATACATGTGTTAAGACCTATGAAACTCCTACAGCACACCATTATCACCCTTAGTCTGCAGTTTACATTAGGGGTCGCTCTTGGTGTTGGGCATTCTGTGGCTTTTGACAAATGTAAAAAGACATGTATCCATCACTACAATATCACACAGAAGAGTTTTACTGCCCTCACAGTACTCTGTGCTTGTCTATTCAGCCCTTATTCATTTCATTTTTTAAAAAAAAAAGCACTTAAGAAATCAAAAATTGGAAAGGTATTTCAAAATAGAAACTTTTACCACTTGGACTGGTGAATCTCGTCTGAGGAGCGGTGGAACCACAGCTAAGTAAGAAAATCACAACAGTGGGGGGCCCCTGGATGGCTCAGTCAGTTTAGCAAGCATCTGACTCTCGATTTCAGCTCAGGTCACCGTTCATGAGATTGAGCCCCACATCAGGCTCTGCACTCAGTGTGGAGCCTCTTGGGATTTTCTCTCTCACTCTTTCTCTCTCAATCTCTCTCTCTCTCTTTCTCTCTCTCTCTACTCCAACTTGAGTTCTCTCTCTAAAAAAAGAAAAGGAAAGAAGACAATCACTACCGCATTCATAGACAAGAACTCCAAAACTCGGTTGGCCTCTGTGCCCATTTTACAGATGAGAAAACTGAAGCTAAGAGAGGTGGAGGCAGTTGCCAAGGATTGAAAGCCAAGTATCTTCTCTCTAAAGACCAGGTTCTTATCTATCATACCCAGCATCCTCCAAAAGAGTTCCCAAACCTGGAGCTTTGAGGTAGAAGGTGGGTGTCCCCACACTAGCCTCAGGTGACTGCTGTCGTCCAGCCTGTGCCTGCTCTTCCCTCCCTTCCCTCCTCATGCACATGCAGCACGCAGCTTCCAACATGTACGATATGTGTGTCCTCTGTTCAGTCAAGTTCTGCAAAGGCTTTTGCCATAAACAAAGTTTATAAATTCTGCCCCTTCCCAGGACTAGTGTTATACTTTGTAGTTATTTGTATTTATCTGTTATACAAGAACTACAGGACACCCCTTTAAGCCACAGCAGAAAATATCTTAAAGTAGGTCACCTACTCCAGAAACCTACAGTTCCCCCAAATAAACCTCACAGTATCACAAAGTTGGCCAAGTCTCCAGAAGCCTTGAAGGGGGAAGACTGGGCTGTCTCCTTCCCAGCACACAGGATCTGGCCTTCTTGCTTTTGACCTCAGGCCTCATTTGATGACTTGAAGGTCCCCAAAATGTTTCATTCATGATATAAGTCAGAGAACCCAAACAAGGTCTTGAGTTTATGGACTTTTATCTTCATTCCACTTTAAATAGTTTCCTTCTGTGTGGGGGTGGGGGAGGGGAGGGCCGTGTGTGTGTGTGTGTGTGTGTGTGTGTGTGTGTGTGTGTGTGTGTGTGAGAGAGAGAGAGAGAGAGAGAGAGAGAGAGAGAGAGAGAGAGAGAGAGAGAGAGAGAGAGAGAGAGAGAGAGAAAGGGCTGGGGATGCCTGTTCCTTGTGAATTGCTATCAAGCGACCTAGGCACTGGGGAAGCTCTATATGAACACTGGCTTCTGGCCCAGATACACCATTCAGACCTGTCCTCTTCTCAATACTTCACTGGTCGTGTTGGAAAGGCCAACACAAATGGACTCTATCATTACCGTGCTGTTGAGGAAGGTCATCAAAAAGACGTGACTGCCAATTGCCCCATGATCTGACCCAGGCACTCAGAGGTTCCTCAGCCCCTCCCCTGTCCTTGGAATGTGGGTTCTGCTCGCCTTTCCCACTCCAAGGGGCTCCTCCAAGGACATAGTCTTGAGATAGTGATGTGGTGTGAAGAACACCGACATGGTTTCTGTGACTGAACCCAGTTAGAGGCATTTAAGATTTGGCAGGCAAGCGCCGGAATCCATTAGTCATGCTGCTGCCCAGGACAAGCTCAAACATAGGTTCCCTTTGCATAGTAGATCCGCCAGCTGCCAACCCGGAGGGGCTGCCTCTTTCTTCGGTCTCTGCCTGCCCTCCAAGTACAGGGGCCAGTTTCAGAGTACTTCAGGGGAAGCTCCTGGAAGGGTTATGAACTCATATTGCTGTCTGGCCTTGAGCAAATCCCTTCACTTCTCTGAGCTTATCTACAGATAAGAATAAGACAACCGGAATAAGTGTGAACAGTGTGAACGAGGAGCCAGGAAGGAACTGCTTAGCAGCCTTCTTCCAACGGCGTTCTCTCTCCAGCGGTCAGGTGGCTCTCCAGCCCTCTGCTCCCACCCAAGAGACTCACAGAAGGATGGTCAGGGATTTTTGTATTTTCCATTCTCATTTCTAAGGCCTCAATGACCCATGTTTAGAGACCCTGTACTGGGGTGTCGTCTACTGGTAGTATTTTCTCTACTCTCCACCCTCTTCCAACTTGCCTTTTGTCTTAGAAACCCACTTCCATGGACCACAGCCAGGGCCCCCATCCCCCTCTGGCTTTGATTGGGTTTGGCCAATGGGAAGCACAGCTAGAGGACTGGAAGAGAAAGAGGTAGTAGAAGTGAACTCTCCTGGTGCCTCCCTGCTCCCCTCCACACTTCCCTGTGCTCCTGGCATTTTGCAGTTACAGCTGTGGTTGGGTGGCCCCTCTTCCTTGACTCCAGCTCCCACAGGTTTTCCTCACAAGGTTCCTTCACCTTATCTTCCCCAGCAGAGGGGCACTCAAAAGATTTCTGCTAGTTGTTAGTCACTAGGGACCTCACAGCTCTTGTCAGTTCCCTTCATCCTGCACACAGCTCTGTCAACAGTCCTTGCATTAATGAAGCCTTTGGATGTGCTTTCTCTTTCCTGCCGGACCTATCTGACACAGACTCTCATACCTCTCTCCCTGCTGTCAGAATGGGTATTCTAACCAGTCCTGGCTATTGAAGGGTTCATCTGTAAGACCAAGCGGTGTCTTGAAGGGACAAAGCAAAGGTCCCTTGGCGGCTGGGCACATGCCTTCCAGCTGCACACACCCTTTCTCATCCTCGGTGCAAATGAGTGAGTGGGAAGTCATCTAATGGGCTGCTACCGGGTGACATGTTTTACCAAACACAATCCTGTTGCTCACCATAATTATCTGTATTTGTGTGTAAGCTGCATTCCTCTGACCATCTGTCTTATTTTTGGTTGACAGACTCCCAAATTCCCTCTCTTTTATTCATGCATAATACATGAATGATTCACAAGTGGGAAAGTCAACAGGGCTCCTTCTACCTCAGTCTCCTCATCTGTATAAATGGGATAATATTATCAACCTCATAGAGTTGGTGTGAGGATTAAATGAGTAATGTCTATAAGTGTCTAGAACAGCAGGTGCAAAAGTATTATCTAATACTATTATGATACTCTCTCATCTGGGTCCTCTTGGCTCACTTTCTTACACCTTGTATGTGGGAAGGGGAGCAGGGGACCTGGGTAGGAATTCCTAAGCCCCCCCCTTTCAGTGTTTTCCTCATCTTTCTCCTCCTCACATCTCACTCTTGAGTAGATCTCCTTCTTTGCCATCTATTTATTATCAGGAAGCTTCTGGAAGGGCAAACAGGGCAAGTTGTGATTCTTATGTTTTCTGCTTTCAATTCTAGACCAGTGGCTTTCAGATGGTGGTCCGAAGAGCCCCCAGGCTCCTCAGAAGCCCTGCAGACCACAGAAAGTGGGTATTGCTCTAGGTCACACCCTTCAGCTGGCTTTTTTTGTCGGTTCAAGTTTCCTTTCAAGATTCTGTTTGAACAGAGGCTTCCAAGACAAAAAAAAGTTGAAAATCCCTATTCTGCGACACCGAAGCCCTAGATATGACAACTCTCAATCTTAACTTCTTTGACTTCATTGCCAAGAAACTTTCTCTACTTCATTCAGATAGTTTGGATTCTTTTCCATTTCTGATGCTCTGAAACAGATATGTGAACAAGCAAATCTTTGTGTGCTCATCTTCAGTGTCTCTCCCAGGGGCTCAGCATGTTTAGCAGACATTGTCTCCTTAATTCTCACGCCTCTGGGGGAAGATAACTACAGCGCTGTGTAACAATAGAGACATTTAAAGGCACTTGGCTTTTACTGGCACCCGATCCAGCCACTGGAATACTTCCAACCCCAGGAATCAAAAGACCATTAGGACTCTACCCTGATGACCCTGGGCCAAGCCTGGTCCTAATGGCTGCTGGGAGTGAGGGAAGTGGGGTAGCGAAAGCTGGTCCAGGACTGGCAGGGAGGGGTACTCAGCGTCTGGAACTGGCTGTGGGAGTTTGGGGAGGTACTAACACTCCAAGCGGTCAACATATAATTTCTTCATGCAGTTCAAGACTTTGGGCATTGAGACTAGGAATATGGGAAAGGAGTGAAAGCCCTAACCTCCAGATCTCTGCCTGGAACGCTCTTACTCCAGATTGCCACAAGGCTCCCTCTCATACTTCATTTGGCTCAAATGTTACCTCATTAAAACTGCCTTAGGACTGGGGCAAGAGGCGCCTGGGTGGCTCAGTCAGTTAAGCGTCCGACTTCAGCTCAGGTCATGATCTCAAGCTCATGAATTCAAGCCCTGCGTTGGACTCTGCTGTCAGTGTGGACCTGGCTTTGGATCCTCTGTCTCCCTCTCTCTCTGCCCCTCTCCCACTGGCACTCTTTCTCTCAAAAATAAGTAAACATAAAAAAAAGAAGGGAGCAGGAGAAGCCCCTACCTTTGGTTCAGAGCTCTTTGGCCTGTTTCTTTTTCTTTCTTTCTTTTTAAATGTTTATTTATTTTTGAGAGAGAGAGAGCACAAGCAGGGGAGGGGCAGAAAGAGAGACAGAGACACAGAATCTGGAGAAGGCTCCAAGCTCTGAGCTGTCAGCACAGAGCCCAAGGAGGGGCTCAAACCCATGAACTGGGAGATCATGATCTGAGCTGAAGTCAGATGCTCAACCAACTGAGCCAGCCAGGCACCCCTCTCTGGCCCTGTTCTAACCACACCCCTTTCCACAGAGCAAGAAGTCCATGCACCAAGGGGATGTGCCCACCCAAAGCTTCTGCTCCTTACCCCTTCTTAGTCACTACTGTGCTTACCTGAGACCCTAGAATTCTCTGTCCCGATAGCACCAGGCCAGCTTCTAGAGACTGTGTCAGCCTTTCCATTCTCTGGAGGAGCCAAGAACAGCTATTTGTAGGAGGTGTGGATGTGCTGACCCAGATAAGTAGTGAGCACACGGCCCCTTGAAGCATGGGACAGAGCTGGGGTGCAGAGTAGGAGGAAGGTTGAGGGCCAGTGACCGGTGACCTCCTAGGCAACCCCATTCCAGTGCACATCTTGGGGGAGTCCAAGAATTCTAAACTTAAATTTGGCCTTTCAGATTATGATGAAGGTATACTTGTCACAATGAAAGGATAGGAATTTTATACCGACCAGTTTAACTTGGTTTGTACTTCCTCAATATGTGCACATACGATATGTGGGCCTCCATTTGCGCTTCTGACCATGGCCCTGTGAATATTAGGGGTAGGCTCATCCCTGACCACACTGTCTAAAATAAAATAGCCCTTCCCCTGTCACTCTATTCCTACCCTAGTTCTTCACAGCATTTGTCATCATCACATCTACATCTGCTTGTGTCTCATCTGTCTATCCCTATCCCAACCAGAATGTAAGCCCATGACGGCAAAATCTCGGTTTGGTTTACTGTCTTATTTTCAGTACCTAGAGCAGTGCCTGGCACAAAGAAACCACTCAATAAATGTTAAATGAACTATGAGTCCAGTCCCACATGGCTCACAGATGATTGGGCTAACCCCACAAACAAAGGAAAAAGATGATGTGACAACCCTCCCAGGAGCTCTTTCTCCCCTCAAAGTCAATCAGTCTAGGAGCTACAAAAGGTGGCCAGGGGGAAAAAATGATCCATTAACACCTTAATACACACGAACACAAACTTACTTCTGGGGTTACTCGAGAGGGACACTTGAGTACACAGGGTTTCCAGGAGGCTGGGTAGTTAGACGTGGGGGCCCTGGGGCTGACGGCAGCCCCCACTGGAGGAAACCCCTCACCACCTTAGAGAGTGGCCAGACCTGTGTGCTGAGGATGCCCCGATTCCACCCTAATGGCCATGCCAGTCCAGCCCAGCGAAGTTGGATGGGGGCTGCTCGTCCACAACTAGGAAGCCCTCAAATACGGTTTCCCTTGGATGGTCACAGACCTCAGGGGTGTGGGCACATCTAATCCCTGTGGAGTCGTGATGAGCACAGACTCAGAGACCTTCCCTCTTCTCTCTCACCTGCTTCTAACTCACGTCTTATTGCGTGGAGGGGATTCCCAGAACTTTCTTGGTACAGCCTAAATCGATCCAATCTATTCCAACTTACTCCTTTTCCGTTAGATACGGGGCTCGTGAGAAGCCAAATGACCTCCTCGAGTCCCCAGCAGCGACCGGAACACCGGTGGGGACTTCTGCAGGGCAAATACCCCACTCATCTGGGGCTGGAGGGCGAACTTCAGGGCGGGGTCTGCGCTCCCCGCCCCCGACCGCGGGAGGACACTCCAGCGCCGACTCGGAGGCCTCGGCGGACTACGGGGCGGGGAAAGAGGCGGGACCGAGATGCAGGGGCGGAGCCCCGTGGCCCCACCCCTCGATGGACGCCGGAGGTGCGGCGAAGCTGCCGGGCGCCTACTCTTCCGAAACTGGTGCGCAGTGGTGGGCGCCACCGCGGAGGATGGGCTGGTGTGGCCGCCGCTCGGGGCCGCCGCCGTCGCTGCTGCTGCTGCTG